>NC_133769.1:328056212-328075202 GCF_003597395.2 Chelonoidis abingdonii
TAGGAAAGGGCCAGTCAGGGAGGGGAAGGTGGTGCGCCCACAGGCACTTGTGCGGAAGTCAAGTAATTAATAGGCTGCTGTGCTGCAGAGCCCAAATGATGGAAGTGGGCGTGGTGGATCAGGCGAGCAGCTCAGTCCCAGAGGCAGGAGTCCAAATGGCGAAGGAAAAACAGCCAGCGGTGGTGGTGGAGGGGGCAACGATGGTGGTGGGCGAAAGGGAACACAGATGGCACGGGGCAGGCTCCCCGCCACACCCCGGTGTACCAACAGACTCAGTCCAAACCCCCACCACAAGAGCACAGGTTGAAAAAGACTCAGTCCAGGAATAACCCCTCCACAGGGTCTTCACGTGGTCTTGAGCAGCAGGCGGTCTCTCCTCTCCTTCACCTCCTCGGGCTCCAACAGCTCGCCAGCAACTGCCACAGCAGCCCCAGCAGCTCCAGGTGTGTGGTGGTCTTGTCTCCAGGCAGGGGGACCCCGCTCAGAAGGTGTCCTCAGCAACAAGAGCCGGGTCCCTACACCCCCCCTCTGCTGGAAGCAGCCAGCAGCCCCCCCTCCCCTCAAGGGCTGTAGGTGTAGTAACAGCAGGAACCAAGGAGGGGGGGAAATCTACTAGCCAGCCAGCAAGCTGATAGCAGAGAGAGGGTGGGTAGGTGTCGTCTAGCCCACGCCAGGGGAGCAGCAGAAGCAGGAACAGCAGTAGGCAGTAGCAGCAGCAACAGCAGCCAGCAGCAGCGATGGGCCCAGGGCCCAGCGCCAGCAGGAACAGAAGCAGCAGCCAGCAGCAGCCGCAGCCCTCTCCCTCTTTCCTCCACAGCAGAGCGGTGGATAAGGAGAGGAAGCTTACTCCTTGGCCCAGGAGAAGCAGGCTCTGTTCCCTCACAGGTATGTTAGCCTCAGGCTAAACAATCCAGGACCATGGTAACCAATGGAGTACTCAGTTAATCAAGGAATCTGGAGCCAAATAAGATCTTTCTAGAAGGAGTAGAGATAGCTACTTTAATTAGAACACCTGCAGACAATCAAGCAGGCAATCAGGGCACCTGGGTTTAAAAAGGAGCTCACTCCAGTCAGGCAGGGAGGAGCCAGAAAGGAGCGTGTGTGATGAGGCTGGGAGCAAGAATCTGAGAGTGAGAGCGTGTACTGCTGGAGGATTGAGGAGGACAAGCGTTATATCAGACACCAGGAGGAAGATCCTGTGGTAAGGATAAAGAAGGTGTTTGGAGGAGGCCATGGGGAAGTAGCCCAGGGAGTTGTAGCTGTTACAGGAGGTACTATAGACAGCTGCAACCCACAGGGCCTTGGGCTGGAACCCGGAGTAGAGAATAGGCCCGGGTTCCCCCCAAACCTCCCAACTCCTGATCAGACACAGGAGGAGCTGACCCAGACTGTGGGTTCCACAAGAGGGGAAGATCACTGAGGTGAACAAATCCGCCAATAAGCGCAGGACCCACCAAAAGAGAGGAGGAACTTTGTCACACCATTGATTTTAACATTCCAGTCACATAAATCATCTCACCAGTCTTCAGTAATACCAACTAGATTGAGTTTATGCTCAGTAATGAGCAATTCCAATTCCCATTGTTAGTCACCCAGGCTCCTAGCATCGGCACATAGGCACTGAAAGAATTTCTTCTTTGGGCATGTCTACACAACAACAAAAAGACCCACGAGCCTCAGAGCCCAGGTCAACTTACTGGGATTTATGGGTCTGATGCTGCGGGGCTAAAAATAGCAGTATAGAGATTTGAGCTCCAGGGCTCTGAAACCTGGCAAAGGGGGAGGGCCTTAGAGCCCAGGCTCCAGCCCAAGCTCAAACCTCTACACTGCTATTTTTAGCCACACAGCATGAGAATGGCAAGCCCAAGTCAGTTGACCCAGGCTCTGAGACATGCTGCCACAGGATTTGATGTTTGTTTGTTTGTTTGATTTTGGCTGTGGAGAGGTACTTTTCATGTCCTTTGGTTCCTTGGTGAATTTAGTTTATCAGCATCTCAATATTTTGCTAACAGAGTACTCCGCATCGGTGTTCTGGATCAGGAGTATGGTAAAACAAACTCAAGATACTCACAATGAATGTGATTAGCAACACAATAGGATCTTCATTATGGAGTTTATCATGGGATCAGGATGAAAGTAATCCTGGTCCTCAGGTCTTAGATATAGGTCCAGCTGGTTCAGTTGGTGGCTGCTCATCTGTTAACCAACAAAATCCATGTAAGCAGTGGAGCTGGGCAAAATTTTTGAGAGGAATAGTTATTTGGTTCTACCCAAACCAATTTTGTTTCTGGAATTGCCATCAAACTGAAAAATCAGTTATTCACCTAGCTCTAATGAGCACATCAGATTAGGGATCCAGACACTGAGCTGCTTACCCATCAAATACCAACTCAAAATTCTAAGTCCTAGTTTAGATCTTCCAAGACTTCATTGCACCAATCCCAGGCTATCTCAGGGACCACCTTTGCCTGTGATTAGAACTGTTGGCCTTTTATGTTGATGTTATGAAGTTCTGTAAAGCACTCAAATATATAGTGTGGCATGCAAGATAAACTGGGAGAAGCAACCTCTTCCTTTCACCCCCAATAGAGTAATGAGTTTTGGGACATTCTTAATCTCTTTGCCAGCAGCTAATTAACTAAAGCAGGGTCAAAGAAGGCGGCAAAGGACTAGTTCTGGGTTTTATTTCTTGATCTATTGCTGGCTTCCTTTGTGACATTAGGCAATGCTGACAATTTCATCGGAGAAGCCAAGGGCTGAATGGGTTTGGAGACTGAACACCCCAGATGTGGCCCCTCAAAATCAGGCTTGAGAGTTATAGATGAGGAAAGGTGCACTACCTCTGCCTACACTGTACAGTACTTAGGAGAGTTCAATTTCCAGCACTGTGAGTCTAGCACATCTCATAAGCACTAAATTAACTTTCTTTCAAAGACAACTGTAATTCTCAGTTAGGCTATTTTGTTCTTAGCACTTCACTGAGGGTTTACTTCCACCACTCAGTTTTTGTATTTGTTCTCTCTGCTGTGAGTGCAATGAGTGAGGAGTATGTGGCTAAAATTCAACTCTCAAACGTTTTGCACAATATGTAGGACGTACCTGAATCTCTGCTAGAATGCAAAAGTTGAATAGCATTTTTGAGGGTGGAGGGGGTCTACATCCTGCTCTTCACTGGGGAGTCTAGGAAAAGTTGGAGGTGGGTTGTGCTGTTTGGAAAGAGGGGGACAGTTGGAACAGTCAGGTGATGCACTGATTCTATGCATCGCTCAGATAGCTTCCATGAGCAGGGCACTTTTGGAGCCCTGTCTGAAGTTTAAAATGCTCTCACAAGAGAAAGCAGCACTTGCACCTCCTCTAAACAGTCCCTCTGAAGTAGTTGTGGCCACAGGAGTGAGCCAAGCCCAAGATCCAATGGCTAGAAGCTGTGAAACTAGACAAATTCTGGCTAGAGATAAGGCACAATTTTTTAACAGTGAAGGTAATTAACCAGTTGAACAACTTATTTATGGATGTGATGGATTCTCTATCACTTACGGTCTTTAAATCAAGATTGCACATCTTTCTAGAAGATATGCAATAGCATAGTCCCAAGATATAAGCTTGATCTAAGAATTGGTGGGTGAAATTCTTTGGCAAGTGCTGTGTAAGAAGTCAGACTTGATCATAATGGAATGACCCCTCTGGCCTTAAAAATCTGTGACTCAGTGAAAGCCCATAATCTTTTTACAAATCATACAGCATGGTCTTCTGGGTACATTCTCTTTTCAGTGCACAAATGCCACTCACATTAGTGGAAGTTTTCAGCAGCAGGTGTATGTTTGACTGAAACAGTATAGAAATCTTTTTAAAAGATTGAAATGTAACCCTATGAAGAAGGTTTAGAGGGATATTTTAAACTAGCAATGAAGAATAAAACAAATGTGGTTCTGGGATCTGGAGATCAATTCCACTCAGATTCCAGGATCCCTAAAGCCTTTATTTTTCTGATGCCACACATAAGTGTTTTAGTGATTTTATCATTTTTAATTTGAATAATTTCAACAGTACTATCTGTTATCCACAATGAAATAGACAGTAAGGTCATCGATGAAGAAGGAAATGTAGCCTTTGATCAGTTAGCCACAAAATGTTTTAAAAGAGAGAGTTTAAAATTGTACTTTGATGATCTCTAATCTTTCATTGCCAATTTACATTAGTAACTTCAATTGTCCAATTACTTTTGCTTTAATTATTGTATGAAGTCACCGTTCACCCTGCATATAGATGGCTGAACTGGATGACCTTCAGTATTACGCATAAAAATCTCAAATAGGGCCAAACTCAGACCTGGGGTAGAGTGGGTGCAACTCTGAGTAAAAAGGGCTTGCAACTTCTTATCCCAAGTCTGAATTTGGCCTTACTCGGTCTTGTAGAATGCTATAGAGAAAAGATTCATAGGGCTATGTAGAAATTAAATAGAGATCTCTTACAGAAATCACTCTAGAAACCTATTGAATTTAATAGAACCCTGCTATAGAATTATATAGGCTGCTTTAAAAATTCTTTAGAAAGTATGCCATTCATTAGTAAATTCTGTGGGATTTGACTAATAAAGGGTTGACCCATAAAATCCCATGGTTCGACCTTTATTCTTGAGTGTAACTTGGTCCACATGATGCCAGCTGCAGAAGAAGCCATTTCTGAATTCACACTGGTGGGCACAATAGAACTAGCATAGACATCAGCTGCAGATGAAGCCAACGAGACCCTCCCCTTCATCTTTGTTTGGTTTCATTTCTTCTTTTAGAACAGCCATTAAATTATTGCCATTCTGTTGGGGCTAGGGACTGATTGATGCTTGTTCTTTTATTGCTATGTCAGTTTGTTTCTTCATGTTTTGAACAGCATCCTCGGAGGGTGTGGAAGTGCACAGTAGATCATTGGGCTATGGTGCACTTTGTGCTTCTTGGCTACAGCTTGTCAGATGAAGCTGTTGCTTTAAGTGGCTACAAGCCAGATCAATACAAGACTCTTTAATACGAGAAACCCTAGCTTCCATCAGTTACTGGTCTAATTGTGTGTTTGGCACCACAAGTTTATCACTCATGAGTGCTAAGGTGACAATTGTTAAAATAATATTTCTTGCTCTTATATAGACTGTTTCCTTTTAAGGGTGGGATATGGCCTGCATCAGGGCTTGTGCCAGTCTGAGGGGTTCAGGTACAGCAACAGTCTCTGAAATTCACTTAAAATTGTTTCAGAGACTGAGACGACAGGTTTCAAATCAATGATGTCCTCACATAGGTTGTTGTTCATTTGTTTTCAAAAGCAATCTGTCATTGACAAAATCAAACTGTTCCAGCAAGGCTTTAAATTCATCTGTAAGGAAGATTCTTTTCCGTATCCAGCCTATACTTCTGATTTGTAAAAATACCACAACTTTTGGCTGGAAAGTGACTGAAAAGACTTTCCCTTTTTTTTTTTAAATCTAAGTAGGGTGCTCAGCAGGCAATGAATAGGATTTAAGTTTTGCAGGCCACCAGACAAAGCCAAAATTATAGGAATTTGGCTGAATACTAAAAAAAGTCATATCTCGATAATTATACTTTTCTTATACCTCAAGGAATCTTTTATGGAGCCCAAATAATCTGAGATCTCATTCATTGTTTATTAATGTGTTATAATAGTGCTGAGCTGGAACCAAGATGGAAGCCCCATAGTAGACACTATGCAAACACATGGGAAGAGACTCCATGCTCCAAAGATCTTACAATCTAAAAACACAAGACAAAGGAAATAGCATTGTCCCCATATTACAGAGGAACTAAGGCACAGAGAGATAAGTGCCACTGGCCACTGAAACCAGATTAGCTTGGTGCTCTGCTCACTACATTGGCTCCCCATAGAACTGGTTAATTTCAAAATATTGGTCCTCATCTTTAATAGCCTTCAAGGGCAGTGGAGGAAGCTCTGTAAACAGTACGTCTTGCTAAGGAACCACAGCCTGCCTTGACAGTTGAGTTCCATAGTAACAAAGAGTGAACACTGACTTTACTGCCTTCAGAAACAAGGGCCAGAGTTTTAAAGGGATCTAGGTGCTTAAACAGGCAGATTGGTGCCTGAGTCCACCATGTAGATGGCATTGACATTTTCAAAGCCACAGCTCAGGCACTGCCGAATCCCCTCAGTACCTAAGGAGCCATAGGTTCCTAAGTTTCCACCAGTCAGCATGTTCACAGCAGCCAAAGCACACCTGCCACCCCACTGCAAAGTGGGCTTTTTGAATCAGCCAGGGGAACTCCTATCTCACCAGCAGGAACCAGTCCTGTAGGCATGCTCTGAGTACACCTGAGCAGCAGGGTTGGAGGTGGACTTGGCAGCACAGCGCCCACATAAAAGACAGATAAGGCACAGGGAGAACCTGTGTGTGCTATCAGGTGTGAGCAGGAGATGGAGAGATGGTTTTGGCTGCTAGGGCCTGGACTATGCAAGTTGGTGACCTGGCTTAGCGGTCTAACTCCAGGAGAGGGTTCATAGCTGAGAATCCTGAGTAGAGGGAGTTGTCTATCTCTGCCCTGTCAGACAGGTCAGCTGCTTAGTCACCTAATTCCATCTCCTCATGCCTCTCATTTAGCTCCTGATTCACTTAGGCAGCTCCCTGCTCGCTTCTTAGTGCTTAGCTCTCCCCAGACCCTCTATAGGAGGCCTTGGTGGCACGGAACTGCCAAACTTGGAGCTGAAAATTCCGCTAGGCAGCAGACCATGTAGGGGTTCGGTTTGCTGCACCTAGAAGAGTGATGTCTAAAATCCCTTTAAATATCTGTCCTGCCATGCAAAACTCATTACTTTCACCTCGCAGTCCCAAAACACCCACCACAACTAAGTAAAAGCAGGTAGGAGGAAGAGGAGAATCTCATACCTACATGTACACTTAAAGAAAAATGTCCAGCATTCCTAGTCATTGTTAGCCCACTTGTTATACTCTTCCTTGCTTTATGTTCAATTCTGAGAGGTGCTCAGCTACTGTGAGTGAAATCCTGACCCCATCTGAACCAATGGCAAAACTTTGATTGACTTCACTGGGGCCAGGATTTTACCCCATGTGACTGGTGCCAGATAAGATACTAAAAAAATTAGATAGTTTTTTTCCCCTGATTCATCTATCTAAGCTATGTCTGAAGTGAACAGATTTACACAGGGATTAATTTAGCCCTTTGTTTTTAATCTCATTTTATACAAGACATTTTGGCATAGAGGAAGGAGATGAAAACAGACCTTACAGGAGAGAAGATACAAAAGAAGAAAGGATAAGCTAGGAATGAAACTTTGAGTTACCTTAACTAGTGCTAACTGGAGAACTTTACAACAGAGCTCCTGCGAACTAAAGTCACAATTTAGCAAATGTGGCATATGACTGTCAGACTCACAGCACAAGAGAAGCCCAGAACTGAGCCTAGCATGGAGAATGAATTACATGTCGCTCTTAGAAAGGGCAGTAACTAGGTCAGGGTTGAGGTCACAGGCAGTACAAAATGAAGGGGGCTCACGGCTGCAGCTGTGGGAGCCACACCTTGTCTCTTGAGATCCAAGGAGACGGCAATTTCCAGCACTCAGAGAGCAGTTTCACTATAGGGTATTTTCCTTGAAACATAATGAAAACAACACTTTTGCTAAAGAAAGAAATGAAAAAAAATATTAACGCAATGACTTCAAAGGTGAATCTGTTCTTGTGGAATGTTCCTTACAAAACTGAGATATCGGCATTTTATTCCAGAAAATCTTCTCTCCTGCAACATATGGATTTTAAATGGTTGTATTCTACTAGAATCTCCTTGATAATGTTGTCATGTTGGGTTTAGATACAACATTCAAAACTGGAGCTCCAAACACGCTGAAAGTTGCAGTTGATAGACAATGGGCCAGATGCTGGGAGGGTCTGAACCTCTCGTATATGTTGTTGAAGTCAGCAGTGCTCAACACATAGCAGGATTGGGCCCAATATTTAAGAACTAGGATCCAAGTCCTGCAACCTCATAAGTACTTGCTTAACTTGACGCTGTCATTGCGACTTCCCATGTGCATAGAGTTGAGCAAGTGCATACATGTTTGTGGCATTGTGTGCCTAAGAAAATATAAACCTGTCTGAGAATCCTTTTGTGTTAGCATGCTGTTCACCTTATTCTTTTCTAACTTATCTACAGCACCTTGATTTCTATTTCTTTTAGCTCCTATACTCAATATTTACAGTGGACTTCGTAACTTTGTTTACAGGCCTGAATAATATTCTCACCTGTTGACAACACTAATTGACATTCAAATAGCAAATGACAGTTTATTTTTCAAGTAACAAATCAGAGGAAGTGTTAGGCAATTTGCAGGAAAAGTAGCTATTGAAATGCAGCATTTCCATTTAAAATAAAAAAAAATTAAGCTTTATATCAGAAGCTTGCCAAGAAAAAGAATTGGCGTGGTGCTTTCTCAGTTCTGCACCTGTTGTCACTGACAGAATTCTATGACACATTTTATCTGGTTTCTTTTGACTAAAGAACCAGATACCTAATCTAATAATATCACATTTTATGGAAGAAGTAGGCCTAATGCTTAGAGCCCAAGGGTGAAAGTCAGCAAATCTGTGTTCTATTGTTAGTTTCACCATTGACTTACTGTGTGGCCTTTGGTAAGAAATGTCACTGTTTCATGCCTCAGTTTCTCCTTGGAAAATAGGCATAACAATACCTAGTTATCCCTTACATGTGTTATGAGAATTAATTGCAGTTTGTAAATGGCGGTGATGGCAACTTTTTAAAAACACAAACACCCCTGGAATCTGCCAGATTGACAGTCCTGGAAAGTGTAGATCCTTAGCTTCATAAGGAAAATTTGTTGCAAAGCCCAGGGAGCCTTTATTGCGATGTCTTTGCAGCTGGCATTTTCATTAGCTGAAGTAATAGCTGAGCAATGCATTGTTGATGAGCTGAAGGAAGGATGAAACACGTCTGTGTGGTCATCATTTCATCCAAGAGATGCTGAATGAAGAAGACTTTGCACAGAATTGTTTCTATTGACAGGCCTCTTTATTCTGCTTTGTATAGATGCTCAGATTGTCGTGTTTATCGCTATGAATCTGCAAAATATTTTAATCTCCTACTGATTTTAGTGCAGCTTAGTGAAGATTTGTCTGTTCCCAGGTTTATGTTACTTTTAAATTCACCACCTTTTGTTATGTGAATCACAATGACTATAAAGAGTCCATTTTTATGATAAAACAATAGATTTGCTTTACATCAGGTGTCTGCATCAGCTTCCACCAGCACAGAGCCGTGCAGGGTCCCAGCAGCAAGAAGGCCATCTGGAGAGGAGTTTTCACACCAGTACACACTGGAGTCCTTGCTAAGCCAGGAGCCCACGGCTGCCCAATGTAGCCCTCAGGTTGGTAGCTTTGGTCAGTGGGGGAAAGGAGATCAGGCATCACTCTCAGAGCTGCTCTGAAAGGCTATCTGAGGATTCCCACAAGATAGACTGGCATAAAACTGGCACTGCTAGCTCTGTGCCAGCCCTTTCTGCGTGCCCCACTGAACAGGGCATGTGCTGGGAGCAGCTGGGACAAGAGGGAATGTGGTGTGGTGTGAAAGGGGTGCAGTCAAAGCACAATGTGGTAGGGTGGAGTCAGCAGAGTGTGAGTTAAAGCAGCCCTATAAGCCAAGAGCTGCTCTAACCTGCACCAAGACCAGATCAGCCACTACCTGCCCCTAGACCTAGAGGTGGATGAAGCATAAGGTAGCTCAAAGCCACCTTTACCTCCCCACCATTAGCGGCACCAAACATGAACTCGGCCCATCTGAGGGCTGTACCCAGCCCTCTGTCTCCTGGCAGAACCCCCAGGGAAGGTGATGGCAAGTATAACCCCTTGTCTTTCCCAGGAATGAATCCTTTCTCAGGCACAGGCACACACCCTCTTTCTTAGGCATAGGTACCCCTCATTCACCCCAGGCTGGGGGGTGGCAATGCAAGTGGATTGTGCACCATTTCTATTAGAGATTTCTTCTGTATTTCAAGTACACAGACAAATGTCCTCTCTTGATCCAAATTGCTTCACTGGCCACAACTTCTCATTCCTGTAAACAAGCCTCTCCACTCTGATCAGTACAAGCCAGTTGCCCTAGAAAGAGGGGGAAATTAACTGCCAAATCGCCAGAACATAAGATTTGCCACTTCAGATCCAATGGCTTTATCTGTGCCAGCAGCCATCCTACTCCAGCTGTGGCCAGTGCCTGGAGCTTTAGAGGATGGCAAAGAAAAAATTGAAGTGCACAGAGCCTATTGCTATTTATTTATTTATTTATCTGTATTACTGTAGAGCCTAGGAGCCCTAGTCATGGACCAGGATTCCATTGTGCTAGGTGGTGTACAAACACAGAACAAAAAGATGGTTCGTGCCCCAAAGAGTTTACAGTCTAAGGTCTTGTCTTCACAGGGACACTCAGAAGAGTTAATCTGAATTAACTAAAGGTGTAAATTTACATGGATTAGTTAGACTGCATTAAGTCCCCATGTGGATATTCCGATTCAGAATTTAAATGGCTTTAATCCAGTTTATCTTAATTCACGTCCAAACTGAAGTAAATTAAAGGAAATTAAGGCCACTTTAATTCTGAACAAGAACTTACACACTGGGATTTAAGGTGGTTTAACCAATGCACTTCAAATTCACACCTTGAGTTAATTTGGATTAACACTTTTGAGTTTCCCTGTGTAGACAAACCCCAAGTAACGAAAAGACGGTCAATTGTGATATACTGAGCTTGTGAATGGAAAATCTTTCCTGATCCTCAAACTCAGTAGGTCTACATCCTGCCCTGACACAGAAGCTAATTTCAGACTGCAGCGCCAAAAGAACAGCTGAGATCATCAGGTGAAATGAAAACGAGGACTGTTGCATCATGGACTAGTTCTGGATGTATGTGTGAAAGGGAGAGAGCACAGAGCATTGAGTGAGAGACAGCAAAGAGAGGGGAGAAAGGAGAGTATGGACTGAACCTCAGAAAGAATGTGCATTGATTTCTTTCTCCTCTTCAGGATTAGAGATGGGGAAAGAGGGTGATGAAGGCTCAAAGACAGTCTTTTATGCACTCTTCTTCTTAAAAGACCTTTCTCCATTGCCTTAACATAAATTATCCCTAAGACAGCAAACTGTTGTGTAATTTGGACTGGGGAGAGAGTGGGATGGGAAGCAATTTTGTTCATCAACCAAATTTTTCCAAACTTTCGAAGCCTGCCTACAGCCCAGCAGTGAATTACTTCATTTTGGCCTTCTTGAGGCATCATTTCCACTAGATTACTGCTATAAGGCTTAGAGGAAACTGTGCCACTTGATCCAGAAAGGATTACTCCAGAGATATGGATCACCTAAGTTTCTCAAACCATCTTTCCCTGGTCTGATCTTTTCGGAGCTCTGGATAGTAGCTACTCCATCACTTTGTGCAACGTGCAGAATTCAGTAATGGGACATCAGTGAGTCAGCAGACTTGCTGAAAGGAGGAAATGTGTGTATCCTCTTGGCCAAATCGTAAAAGGGATCAATTGTAAATCAAACATAGTTGTTTCTGGAAAGCTGTGCCAAGTGGTATGTTCTGGGCAATACAGTTGGATTTTTATTAGGTGGCAGATGTTCTAATGGCCAATATGCTTTGACTTATTTTCGTTTAAGTTAGGGTTTTTTTGTATAATTTATTTTCCCTTCATTCTGCTTCCTTTTTTTCAAATGAGCACATGAACCTTTTCTATATAACTACAGAAGGAATAAGATGAAGGGCCAAGTTCAACCCAATGCAATTCCATCCATTCAGCACCAAAGATGGCCCTAATACTGCAAATGCTCAGTATCTACATTGGGCTTTTTATCCAACTGCCCATCACCATAGTGTCTGAGCATCTGACATGTAAAATCAGTCAAGTCCCTAGTGGACTTCATAGAGTTGCTGACACTTCCCCCTCTTTAGGGTAAAAACTCTGCTTGGGGTAGGGTATACCCCTGCTTAGGTGTACATTTTACTTATAGGATGTCAGTGAGGTAACCTATACATGCTCAAAATTAAACACATTAGTGTTTGCAGGATCAGTACCTTAATCACCGGATTTATACCAGGAATGAATTACTCTCAGAACATTTCAATATTTTCATTATTTAGTCCCCAAATCTAAGTCAACGGGACTGCTCATGTGTAAAGCTACATTCATGCTTAATTTTTACAGGATTTGGGCCTCATTTTGTATTGTCAATAAAAGTGAACTGTAGCTGGAGTGGCTGTGAACTTTTTCTCCAAATGCAAAGGACTTTTTTCTGATAAATACCAGTCACTTGATTATAGACAACTGCATTGTCAGGCTAAAGGGTCTCCAGGGTAAAGCAACAAAACCCATCTGAGAGCATACCTGGGTTTAAGAAATTGAAATCACAGTTATCTAGTTCTAAACACAGTGGCATGATCTTAAAAATGTGTTTTTCTAGGAAGATAAACAAAATAAATGGGATTGGTTTCAAACTTAACCTTTTTTGTCCTTATTTTGCGGGGGGGGGGGGGGGGGAGCAGGGAACACACCATCAATTCACCTTAATGTTGCTGAGAAAACTGAACAAAACTGCCATTCCAGCTATAGTCTGTACTTCAAATGGCCATAAGATGTCCTTTTCTGAATGTTATATAGTTCAAGGAGGCACAGAAGTACTCGGAGGAAGATTTTTTGTATGGGAACTTTAACTTCCCATTCCATTTGACTTTTGGTCTTTAAAAGGCAGGTCAAATCAATGAATTTAATGAAGGCCGTTTAACACAATGGCTTTGCCTTGCATTTTGACCTAGATAAAGGAGAGTCAGTCCAGGTCAAAAAGCTTTAGCAGAACTTTAAGTGGTTAGTACACAAATGTGACAGAATGTTTAGAATCTCAGAGACTTGCAAGACCTATTGACAAGCAGTTAAAAGTATTTGAAATGGCTGCATGAATGAACTTTGATAAGGTAGCACTATTGTCTTCTGTTGTCTTTTTCTCTTCATAAAACACCCCCAAAAGAACAAGAATCAATGAATGTATAATGCAGTCTCACTTTTACTGGACTTAGGACTTCTTTCTGCACTTTGGATTTTTATGGACTGTTCATTTATTTAAATTCTTTTCCCCAAATGAAACTTTTCTCAAATTGGTAGTGATTAATGTATCACTATGTCCGTAAAATCTTTTAAAGTGCAATTATGCTCTTAGGAAGTTTAATGGGTCAATGGACTCTTAGATAAAGATAAATTAAGATTAAATTCAGTAATTTTAAGTTTTCTTTCCAGATGAATTCAACACAAATAGTTATCACTGTGATGCTCTGGTGCTTTGATATCACAATGATTGGCTCCATAACAAACCTAAAATAGGTTGATAAGGCCATTATATTAACTTCTGGATCAGCATTTCAACTCAAAAACCAATGTTAAATGTTTTCATTTTTGAAAATATATTAATTCTGATGGAGGCTTAAGAAAAGGGCTCCCAGAGAGTATTTTAATATCAAAAATAAACCCAGTGACATGAGGTACTACAGTAGGCCCCTGTATAACACTGGGCCATATGTTGGCATACTATATAGAAACTGCTCCAATCAACTCATAGGTACATTTCTGAGATCTACAGTAAAACATGTTTAATAATAAATAATATACTGGCAGAAAGTGTATGAAGGAAGCATCTTTCTAAAAAATGTCTAAAATGTGCAATAATTCAATGTTCAAGATGAAATTCATATAAGCAGACCAAAATCCTGTGGTAAATATGTGCAAGGAAGGGTTTGTTTCCAATACTGTTTTAAAAATGTGCTGCTTGAAAACTTTCCAGGCCAGAGATCAGGTTGATCTTTTATAATGGTGGTTATTAATCTCTGAAATGGACCACTCTAAAGAACCACATGTTGATTTCACATGGTTTGAGAGTTCGAAGATTTTGTTCACTGTCCTTTTGGGGGGGGTTTCTCAGTAATTTTCTATAGATTGATTTTAATTGTATTTTACTCTTTTGTCTGGTTTTTGTGTTTGAATTTTTTCCCTTATTCATTGACCAGTAACTTTCTGTCACCCATCTTTGACTTTTCTTCTTACATCTGCATTAAAGCTGTCATTTACTTCTGCTTTTTCCCCTCTTTCAAGATTTGACAGCAAAAGCCTTCATCAGCTTTTATCCCTTTTTGTTTGCATTATGACATAACCTGCGCAAAGTGGCACAGCTCCCCAATTCTTGTGTATAAAATTTGCAACATTTTTTGAGACGGGTCAGTGCCCATTTTTTGGATCCTTTTCTTTATCTGAGTACCGTGTTAAAACTTTTTGCAGATGTGGGCTATTCAGGAGCAGCCTGAGGCTGCATGCAGAGACGGGGAAAGAAGAAAAGGCCTTCCTATTTTGTGATTGCCATAGTAACTCAAACATTGCCAATGTGTTTGTTGGTTTGGTAGGCCACAGCCAGTGAATTTGATTTCCTGTGCAATCAAGCCCTCTACTGGAGATCATGGCTTGTATGACACAGGGTTACAGAGAGGACAGTGTGCTTGTTAGGCCTGAAATTAAGCATTTCACTTTAAAATAATACCCATTTGTATCCATTTTGTTCAACATAACAACAGCTGCTGTCCCTGGGATGACAGGCTTGCCTTTTTAACCAAATCTCATATGACATTTATGAATGAGGCAGACTCCATTCATTTTCAGTTTGAATTCACAGTGGTTATTTTTGGTTGTTTGATTATTCTTTTTTTTAAGCATGTGGGTGATATTCAGCATTGTTTATATAATTATATACACAGTTTTATGATGGGAAAAATGCAGCTTTATTTGGGATCTCCAATTATAACTTGTTTTTGAATAAAGAGGAAAGGAAAGTGGTGTAGCTGAATGTACTGGCTTTTATATACTTTTAACCTAATTGGGTGGCAACAGATTTGGAGAGCTCATATTGCTGCTTAATTTTTATAACCGTTCCTATGAGGTGATCAGGGAAAGAAGAGTCCCATAGAAACAGCCACACAGAGAAAATACCATTTCTGCTGCAATGACTTTAAGCCTTGGCAGCTAAAGGTTGAAAATGGACATTTGTTTCTTAATGTGCAACACTCGTGTTGATAAATGGTGACATCTCACATCAGCTCAGTAGTGAAAATGATTGATCAGCAATAGCAAAAAGGTTGATGCCTCTATTCTGTATATTGTACTTTTCTATTAAGAGCTATTTGAAGCTGAACTAGTCTGTGGCCTGATCTATTGATTATATATTAGTTATATTCATCACTTAAGAATTCCCAATTTAACTGTGAGGTTTAGTAGGTTCTAGTCCCCAGAAAAAACATGACGTGTTAGCTATCACCACTACCAGTGGTTGTCATCCTGGGATCTCCCAAGCACGCAGGCTAGGATACAGCTTTTATAATGTGTTACTCTGATGCCACTATGCCTAATGAATGTTGGGGAGGGATGCTGGCCCCTTTTCTTTATTTGAACTTCCACACCCCACTAATGTTAGGGTGCCCTTCTCCCATAGGTTATGAGGCCTTTTATCTCAAGCTTATTAGCATATATGTAAATTACTTACTGTGGCATTCTTGTGGTCAGACATCTGCTGATGTTCCTAACTTAAAATATCTCAAGCTGATGTAAACTGGTATCTTGCAGTTTAGTCACTACAGCGTTCTATCTTAGGATCTAGGATTCCTCTTAGTTAACTGCTTATGCTAAAGCTTTCAGGCCTTCAGCCTTGATCAGGTTAACTAAACTGTTGTTTTACAGGCTTGAAACTGTAGGCTCATTGCATTACTGCCTTATATCGATGCCTTACCTAGCAAATACCTATATCTATAAGCTACAAATACCTTGTTTATATCTTCTTTCTTTTCCCCTCAATTCAGGACTCATTTGCACTGTTCTTGAACAGGGCCTTATTTTCTCCTGCATTTGTTTTTACCGCATATAGGTGTGCAGGAAACTGGGGGCCTCGATCTCTTCTGCCCTGCATCTTATGCTGTCATTTACACTGGTGCAATGTGAAGCCAAATGTTACCATTGTAATCAGGCAGTGTTTTTTTTTTTTTTTTAACCCACTTCGCATTGGCATCCACAGTGGCATGAAGCGCAGAGCAATGGTGAATCAGGCCCTGTGAATTTCAACTGACTTTCTTCATCAGTTTTCCATCAAAGGGTGGGAGTTTTGCCTCCCTTTCCCTACCCCTTGCAGAACAGGCAGGGAGCCTCCTAGATTAGCCCTGAGGTCTGTGTGGAATTTAGGACATGCATGGAAGGCCTAAGATTCTATGTGGCTGCTCTGGCAGCATGGCTCCTTCCTGGAACATAGGATAAAGAGGAATAAGATTATCAAGATCCCCCCTACACACTTACATTTAGACTGTCTTTCTTTTTCCTAAGGATTTTATATGTCATTTAAAACTCCAGGAACGCGCTCAAACTCTGCCATAATGCGCTGGCTGAAAGGGACACATCCCATGCGTAAAGCACAAGGTACTTCCCCTTAGATTTGAATAGAAAAGTCCTGTTTCCCAGAAAAGACAATGGCCCTGATCCTTCTCTCACTGAAATGAATGGAAAACCTGTCAGTGGCTTCAGAATTGGGCCCAGAAATGACTGGATGGAGCCAAGTCACTGGTACAGGTCATTTTCTGCTGGAGTGATGGATTTAGATGATTGAAGCAGCAAGTTGCAGCGGGAGGAACTGGAGTAACTTCTGCGGAGCTAAAAGGATGAAGAGGCCAGAACTCAGTGTGGTATCCCTTCCAGAAGAGAGGGTGCTTCTGATGGAAAATCAGCAATAGAAAGGGAATGAATGCTCATGGGAGTCTGGCACTCTCTCCCAAATGTCTATTATTAGGGCCCTACCATATTCAGGGACCATTTTAGTCAATTTCACGGTCATAAGATTTTAAAAATCATAAATTTCAAGATTTCAGGTATTTAAATCTGAAATTTCATGATGTTATAATTGTACAGGTCCTGACTCAAAAAGGAGTTGGAGGGGAGAGGGGGGTTGCAAGATGGTTATGGAGGAGTTGCGGTACTGCCAGAGGTGAAAGTAAGCTGATTAGGTCAGGTACAGCGTACTGGCAAGAGCCAGTACGCCATGGTGGACCAGACTGGCTTCCATGGTGGGGATTGAAAGGGCTCTGGGCTGCCGGGCTAGGGCCGGGATTGAAAGGACTCGGAGCTTCCACCACTGCGGGCAGCCCAGAGCCCTTTAAATCCAACCCGCAGCTCCAGCAGCCGGGCTAAGGCCAGGATTTAAAGGGCTCAGAGCTCCCCGCCGCTACAAGCAGCCCAGAGCCCTCTAAATCTGGCCCGTGGCTCTGGCAGCAGGGCTGGGGCTGGGATATAAAGGGCTCAGAGCTCCCGCGACTGCGGGCAGCCCAGAGCCCTTTGAATCCCGGCCATGCCTCCGGCGGCAGGGCTGGGATGCGGATTTAAAGGGCTCAGAGCTCTCCGCGGCTGTGGGCAGCCCAGAGCCCTTTGAATCCTGGCCATGGCTCCAGCTCCCGGGCTGGGGCTGGGATTTAAAGGGCTTGGGGCTCCCCGCAGCAGCAGGAGCTCTGGGCCCTTTAAATCCCAGTCCCAGCCTGGCAAAGCTCGGGGTTCCCTGCAGTGGCCAGAGCCCTGGGCCCTTTAATTTGCCCCTGAGCCCCTGGGGGCTCCCAGCCACCTCTTCAGCTGGGAGACATTGGTTGATTTAAAGGCCCTGGGGCTCCCAGCCACAGTCGGTGCCCCAGGACCTTTAAATCTTGAGAGGCACTGCCTCTTCCGGTTGAGGCCACGCCTCTTCCAGATGTGGCCACGCCCCCCTCAGGATTCCAGCAGTACCCGTAAGTCCTGTAAGTTACTTTCACCCCTGGGTACTGCTACCCTTACTTCTGCACAGCTGCTGCAGCGGCACTACCATCAGAGATGGGCAGATAGAGAGCAGCGGCTGCTGGCCGGGAGCCCAGCTCTGAAGACAGAGTCATCAGCAGCAGCAGCAGCACAGAAGTAAGGATGGCATGGTATGGTATTGCTACCTTTACTTCTGTGCTGCTGCCTACAGAGCTGGGCCCTCAATCAGCAGACGCCACTTTCTGGCCGCCCAGCTCTGAACGCAGTGCAGAAGTAAGGGTGGCAATACCACAACCCACTAAAATAACCTTGTGACGCCCCCTGCAACTCCTTTTTGGGTCAGGACCCACAATTTGAGAAATGCTGGTCTCCCCTGTGAAATCTGTATAGTAGAGGGGAAAAGTCAGAGGCAATTAAAGCTGCAGTTATATCTGAACACTTTTGGAAATGAATGAAAATGAAGCTATTAATTTGCACATAAAGCAATTGCACATTAAAAGAAAATGCAATTTAATAATTATTCAAATTTCCTGATTTAAAGACTTTTATTTTTCCATATGAGTGAATTTACTGCCTGAGAAAGGTGACCATCCTAGAAAGTAAAGTCTTCTGCTTATCCACCGAAGGGCACAAGCTTTTCCACACTGCAATGCCAGTATGCTTCAACCTTAATCTGGTGGAATCACCTCTCTGGCTAAGTCTTCACGACCACTTGGATTCCTGGCCTCTGCTGATATTGCCAGTTACTCCTATTCTGCTGTTTGTTCTTTATGTGGGTGCCTGTCCACTGAAGGGTGGGATGTGTCCTTGTGAAACATGTAGGATTTCCCAGGAGAGGCCCAACATGCCATGAGACATACAAGTCACCATCACACTCCCACTTCTTCAGTAGGTACTGTGATGGGGCAAGGCCAGATGGCTACAGTAACGTACTAAGAAACAGGTATGTTGGCCCCAGGGTAAACAAATCCCTAGGACCTTGGTAACCAAATGGCAGTTGCTCCAGGTTAATCAAGGCACCTGGAGCCAATTAAGATCTTTCTAGAAGGCAGTAGAGAGAGCTACTTTAATTAGAACACCTGCAGCCAATCAAGGCAGGCTAATCAGGGCACCTGG
>NC_133769.1:328075372-328149589 GCF_003597395.2 Chelonoidis abingdonii
CCGGGAGGAAGGTCCTGTGGTGAGGATAAAGAAGGTGTTTGGAGGAGGCTGTGGGGAAGTAGCCCAGGGAGTTGTAGCTGTCATGCAGCTGTTACAGGAGGCACTATAGACAGCTGCAATCCACAGGGCCCGGGGCTGGAACCTGGAGTAGAGGGTGGGTCCGGGTTCCCCCCAAACCTCCCAACTCCTGATCAGACACAGGAGGAGTTGACCCAGACTGTGGGTTCTACCGGAGGGGACGATCACTGAGGTGAACAAATCTGCCAATAAGCGCAGGACCCACCAAGGTAGAGGAGGAACTTTGTCACAGTACTCAGAGAAATACCCATCTTGAAGAACACTGGAAAACTCCTTTTGACTCTATATGCTTCAGGATAATCCCTTTCTGCCCAACAATAAAGACTCTTTTTGAATTGAGCTAATGCAAATTTAAGGATAAAATATTTGATGCAAACGGCAGATTTTTTTGTATGGGTTTCATCGAGGGCATGAATAGTGAAAGAAATACTATGATTTATGTAAGGTCACATATAGGAATCAGCTCTGCTGCTACGTTACTCCAAGTTTAGGTGCTAAAATCCTAAAATAAAGGTTTGAACAGCCAAGCACAGGAAAGAGCCTTAGGGCTAGTCTACACTAGCAACGCTAAAGCAGCAGGGCTTTAACATGCCTTGTGTGGCCGCAGCGCAGTGCTGGGAGAGAGTTCTCCCAGCAAGCTAAAAAACCCACCTCCACGAGGGGCATAGCTCCCAGCACTAGGGCACTGTCTACACTGGCGCTTTACAGCGCTGCAACTTGCTGTGCTCAGTGGGGTGTTTTTTCACATCCCTGAGCGAGACAGTTGCAGCGCTGTAAAATGCCAGTGTAGACAAGCCCTAAGGCTTTTCTTTTGCATTATTGTTTTCAACTAAACCCAACCAAACACTAAAAAACAATAAAGCACAAATGAAGCACATATTAGTGTCTGTGCTCACTCTTTTCCTGGGGTTCGGCTTTGTTGAGTCTACTCACAATTTATCTTAAAATGTTTCATTCCTGTTAGAATAAAAATACATTTTTTATATTGATGGGGAAAACAAAAATGCAGAGGGGCGCCCTGAGAGTTAGTATTTCAGGTTTAGCTGAGATCACATAGATGCGCTCTTGTGGTAAGCGTTGCTGCACAGCCAGAAAGGAGAAAATAAAGAGAAGGCCCATGTAACCCACTGGTCAGTTTATGTTGTCTCCCTCTCTCCCTGCTCGTCGGAGGACAGGTGTCTGTTGCAGCCCTCAGGTACATTGCCTGGAGTAGAGTAAGGGTTGAGTAAGGGTTGGTGTACACTAGAAAATTAGATCAAGCCAGCTACATCTCCGAGGGGTGTGAATAACCCACACCTGGAGCAACATAGGTAAGGCAACCTAAGTCCCCATATAGACAGCACTAGGTCAAAAGAAGAATTCTAGAGGAGGTGGATTACCTGCAATGATGGGGAAACCCCTCCTGTCGGCGTAGGTAGTGTCTACACTTGAAACATTGCACCACTGTAACGTTTCATGTGTAGACAAGCCCAAAGATATGATCCCTGCCCTAAGGAACTTACTGTCTCATGGCTTGACCTTCTATAGCATGGATATAGAGTGTTAACTGTAAGTGCAAAGTAAACTTCAGTGAGCAACACAGGAACTGCATGGGAGCCCAATTCCGCCCTGTTACACAGACACCAAGTTACTTACGCCTAGTAAGAGAGGCAGGCCCACACAACTATACAGAGCACTAATCCGGTGAAGATCATGCTTATGGCTGTACTTCCTCCAGCTTGCTCAGTTTCCTCCCAAACTCTGCCCCTTGACCCTGTGCACTTATCAATAAGGGAGCAGGTAAACAGAGGTCTCAAGAGGTGCTGCCACTCAATATGGAGAACCATGCCTAGTGCTTGACCACACCTGTGCTCACATGTAGCCTCCACTTCCATTTGTGCTGTCGTGCAACAGCCTTGTGCCCCCTGCTATCACATCATGCAAAGGCTGGTCTGAGCAAGACTGAAATCAGAGAAATGAATATAACATACAAACGTGGTATGGGAAAATGCTTCAGATGCAAGAGTGTCTGGCAGCATCGCGATCACGTAGTAACCTCTTACACATGAAACATTCATAGAAAACTTCACTTAAATAAGACCTGTTCATGGTATGTGCTTAGTGCAAGCTCTTTGGGGTAGGGACCACCTTTGTGTTCGGTGTGTTCCTGGCACAGTGGAGTCCTGCTCCATGCCTAGGGCTCCTTGGTGTAACTGCATTATTATTATTTAATAATTTAATAAAATATTAATAATAATAATTAATAATAATAAATTAATCACACACTAAGGGCCAAATTCTGCTCTAAGATGAATTAATGAGGATCTCATTAACAGAAATTCTCACATGCACATCTAAGGGCAGAACTTCCACATTAAAGCACCCTGAAGATGCTTACACTTTACATTCAGCTCTGGCAAGATCGTACCTTTCTTGGTGAGTCCCCCCTACCCAGCAACCAACATTATTAAAATTCCACATTCACCAGACTGCAGAATTTGACTTTACAGTAGCAGTTGTCATTGTCCTCATGCTTTGAGTGGGAGATACAGTGAATTCTGGTCTACCTTTAACTACTGCAGGTGGTGGCCCTAAATGAGCAGGGAAATGACTTATTCTTATCCCTACAGATATTCTTGGTTCCTCCAGACCAGTATTGTTCATGAATTCTCTGTGATCAGACTTTGATGTTTAAGAATGTGTTTGTTCAAAATGATTTCATGAATGCTTTCAATGAACATGTTTCAGCCTATGGATGGCAAGCAAATTATTTCTGATTGTTTGCTGTTAGTTTACACATGCACACAGACACACACACTCTCTAGTAGCGCTCAGAGAGTGGGGAGACTGCTATGCTAGGGGAAATAAAAAATAAAATAGGCAGATGCAGTCCCTACTTAGAAGAGTTTTACAATTTAAAAAGCATTTGAGTATTAGCTATTTTTAATTGTCCATTCATGCTGTGTGACTGGTCAGCTATATCACATGATATTGTTTCTGCTCCATGATTAGATGACTCCAAAACCCTTTGGAGACAGCCAGCATTCCCAGTGGGATTATCCAAGTCGATATATATTGTCATAAGTATTTGTAGCCATCTCCCTTTCTACAGTCATTCACCAGGAAGAAAAATTAGCATGTATGAATGGTTGCAGAAAGCAAATCAAAGGTGATAGCATCCAAGTGATCAGTTGCTTTTAATTATGAATATTAATCAATATTAATCAATTCTGCCTTGTGCTATTCACCCAGCTGTGGCTACATGGCACACATGGTAGGTAAGGTCACCCAGGTACTGCTCATTTGATATTTGTTTGGGGATAAAAAGGGAGTTCTAGAGATGTTAGTGCAGTACCATCCATAAGAACTAAATTTGCTTAAAAAGTGGGGAGGGAGAAGTGGGGGCTGCAGTGGAAAGGAAAACACTTTTCTATTTGTTTATTATTGTATTTAGTTAATTGTACCCAGGGTTAGGTCCTTGGTGCCAGATTTTCAAAGGTATTTAGGTCCCTAAAGATGCAGATAGGTGCCAGGGGGGATTTTTCAAGAGTGCCTAAGCAGGTGACCTAAGCAGCACCTAACTTACCGGCTGTAATAATTCATCAAATAGCCTGACAATGGCTACTAACAATTTTATTATGCACTGACCTTTACAGTATTTCAGTAGTGTAGTTGCGTGACACTGTTATTGTACTATAAAAACTAGCTATACCAAGAATTGACCCTAGACATTGAACTGTAATGAAATGAATAGACACTTTGAACCTAATTCACTGCTGACTTACATTGAAGTCAATGGAGTTACACTAGTTTAAGCAAGAAGAAAATCCACCCCTGGAACTCTGAACAAAAATATATATTTTAAAGCTCAGTCAAACACAATAAAGCATGAAAACTGGTCGCTGTGGGAGACTTCCTTTCACCATCATGCTGTATCATAAGCAGTGCAGACTTCTCCAGTTATTTTTAAAAGTACTTCACAATAATTTTTTTTCATTTGAGAACCAATATGAAGGTAGTTGCAGGCCCTAGAGTTTGCAGAGTTTTGTGTTTGAACTTATCTATTTTTATTAAGGTCAAACCTATAAGCAAGGTTCAAGTGTGATGGTACCGGTGGTTCTTTACATGAGTTCATTGTGATTCACTGTTTTGTAGGAACTAAGCCACAACTTTGATACAGCAAGTGAATTCTGATCTCAAGGGAAACATATTTTCCCTCATAAAAGAGGAGTTGTAAATATTAAAGTCCAGATATACAAGAGTGAGTAGTGGTCTTCGAAATAGTGAAGTAACCCATATTATATCTATTCCAAATTTACCCTGGAGAAATACCTGAGTCATGTTCCCAAAACGAGGAGGTGATGGTTGTTGCCAAGTATTTGGGGGGAAAATACACAAGATACGTGCATGGCTGTTGTAGGGATGATGCTAAAATGACTCAGGCTTTGTGGAATATGTAGTCAGGATTTCAGCAGAATTTCAGCTCTTATTCTGTCCAGTTAGCTTATAAAGGTAAATAAAGTCAGCTACAATACTCAGTCCTGATGATGTTCAAATCGGTCGTGATATAAAATAGCAGTTCTAACTAAGATCTTTCATAGGAGTGAGGCTCCAGCAGAGCAATAATAAGCTTCAGTAAAATCCTTTACTGTGTTATGCCATTTATTTAAAGGTATTTTATATGCTACAAGTACAACAAGAGTGAAATAAAATACACCAGCCTATTTATAATCCATACAAGAAAATAATGCACCACTTTATGGCTACTGCTTAAGAAAGAAGCTCAGACAACACAGTTATTTAGATACAAGCATCAGAGTGAGAGAAGAAAAAAAATATCTGTCCTAGCCGTGCCATTGCTATAGCCTGCTCTAGACTCTGAAGGGTTAAATGCTTTGTGGCAAAGTGGGATAAATTTCACTTAAATTCAATTCTTTGGTAAGCTTGATTGTTTTGACACCTGCACTATGTGAGGGATGGCATGGTCTCCTTTGTTGGTTATAATGGCACATCTTCATTATTGTTCTAATACTCTTTTTTAAAAAAAAAACAATCCCTCCCCTAATCTTTCTCTGGTGCCAATGACTGCTACAATGCTGAGATGTTTTATTTTCTTCTCTCTCTCCCTTACCCCTCTATTGTTGCCATAGCCACGACAGTGCAATACTGCTGGTTCAGGGCAGTTTCTGTACTGTACCGCCCTGAGCTTATTGTTTAAATCTTTATTATTCAACTGTTCTGAAGATTTACATTTTTAATGGCTTATTTATGTAATCCCATAAATAAAGTAGCAGAAAAGCATCCCACACAAATGAGTGAATCGGGGTTTGAAAAAAGCTGCTGAAGCAGGTCACACAGGGTCTCAGCTGCGGGGCCTTGATTGGTATCGACGATGTAGCCACTGTGGCAATGGACTTAAGACCACCCAGTCAGCCCCAAAATGGTGCATTACCAAGGAATAGTAGGATGGTGCTATAGTTCAATCTCCCCTATTTATCAGGGAGCAGAGTTCTACTGCAAAAACCATTTCAGTCTAAGACTCATTTACCTTATTGCTTTGACAGCTGCACCTCTCCCGCAGTAAAGTTTAGATGATTAGCTTTTCCCTACTAGCAGCTGATGTTGTTAGTTTTTTTCCCCTTAACCAGTATATTCCTGGGGCTGATCAATTCCCCCTAAAGAGTCTGTGAATTCAAGCACCTGCCTGAAGAATTTGTTTTACAAACTGAACAGTGAGATGGAGATATAGTCTAACAATTCATTTTCAAGCTTCCTACCAGCATTCTCCCTTTCCTGCTCCTTCACTAAATACAAATCCTTAGTGAACTGTACATCCTTTAGGAAGAGTGAATGAATTAACAGCTAAAATAACTAAAATGAAAACATGATGAAGATACTTTACTTTTAATAACCTCAGATTTTACCCGGTACCTCAATAGTAGATCTTTAACACTATAGCATAACCTGCCAGATATTTATTTTAAAGCATTTATTTCATAGTTTGAAATATGCTGCTTTAGAACACAAGCATTACCAACAAGCTTAACACACTCTATAGAATATTCTGAATTTGGTTAACTGAAATGCTCATGTCTAGATCACAAAAAGAAGAACCTAACTACCCCATCTTAGCGAAGTGGCACAGTCTTCATTTATGGCCACTGAAAACTCCCTGCAAATAAAATTATAATAATAATGAAGTTGATAATGGGCAAATTAATTGCAGCAACATTATTTATTATTATTTGCATTAAAGTAGCATCTACAGGGCTTAACAAAGATTGAACCCATGTTTTACAAATACAGTCCCTTCCCTGAAGAGCTTCAAACCCAAATAGCAATGACAGATAAAGGTAGGAAATACAGGAGTATTATTATTTTATTTATTTACATTTTACATCTGGAAAACTGAGCCATGGAAAGGTTAAGCGACTTGCCCAAGCTCATGTTGGGTATAGCTACACTGCAGTTAAACACTCACAGCTGACCTGTGTCAGCTGATTCCAGCTCACAGGGCTCAGCATACAGAGCAATTTAATTTCAATGTAGATATTTGGGCTGGGGCTAAGCCCAGGTTCTGGGGCCTCACAAAGAAGGAGGCGTTCAGAGCCTGGGCTCCAGCCTGAGCCCAAATGTCAGTTAGTAGGTGTTTTACTCCTCTCTTTTTGTTACTAAGTTGAATATATCTGCACAGTAATGTACGTAGTGTGTGTTTCTTGTGCATGGGCAGACCCTTTACAAAACTGGCAATGAGGAAAATATAAGACTGGCAATTTACAGGAAAATTGAGGAGATTAATGCAGAAGAAGCAGATTGGCAGCACAGGCAATCTGGACCTGCCTCAGCACAGGGCCCTGGACTTGATGACATCTCAAGATCCCTTCCAGCCCTACATTTCTAGAATTCTATGATAGAAAGATTGGGTCACTATTTTCTGGTGAATGAGATTACGGGTAAAGACAAAAAGAAATCAGTCTTCCTCTGTGACTGTGCCAGTTGAACCTACTCTCTCTTGAGAATTTTGTTACAACCTCAGAAGAAACTAGAAGATAAAAGTTTAGAAGACCTGCAAAAGAGCTTAACAGAGCACTACACACAAAAGCCAAGGATTATTGTATAACATTGTAAGTTTCATAATAGGATGAGAAGTATGGGTGAAACTGTATCTGTGGATATGGCAGAGCTAAAACCGAACAGAATAGTGCTCATTTGGAAATGTCCTAGAGGATATGTTGTGGGACAGATTTGTTTGGGGTAATAATGAGAGAATTCAAAGATAAGTGCTGGGAGAGGGGAACTTAATCTGGCCCAAAACAGTAGAATTGGCAAAGGCAATGGAAGCAGCTGTGGAAAACTTACAGGGTTTGCACATAGACTATAGGAACAATCAAACAGATTCAAGAAACAAAATGCAAAGCCAGATGAAAGGGGCTCCGGCACCTGAGGGGTGTTTCTGTTGTAGAAGAGCTCATTTTGTATCAGATTGTAAATTTGAACTGTCCCAATGCCATAAAATGCCCCAAGATTAGACACTTAGGCAGAACATGCAAAGATAACTATCAAACACGATCTCAAACCCAGGAAAGTAGACCCCAAAAAACCAGAGGAAAAGGAAGAAAGCAGAGGCCTTTTTACTTTGAGGGGGAGGAAGAGCCTAGAAAGGAGGTAATCACAACGTAGTGTCTAAAGGGACCTGAAAAAGTAACGCTAGAGTTAAACAATGTCAGTACAAATGGAAGTAGATACAGGGGCTTCAGCTACCGTCATCAAAGAACATACACACCAATACTGCAAAGCAGGACCGAGCCAGCTTGTGAATGCAGGAGAGACACTGCATACCTACACTGGAGAATCCATCCAGGTGGTAGGTTCTGTGCTTGTCCCTGTAAAATATAAACGCCGAAGAAAAAGTTTAGCAAAGCTAGTGATCTGGGAACAAAGGCAAAATTTGTTAGGTAGAGATTGGTTGCAAAAATTAAAACTGAATTGGGAGGAAATTTTCAAATTAGACCCTAGCAAAACACCAGCACTCCAGGAAGTCCTGGCTGCTCACCTAGCCATTTTTAAAGGAGTGTTAGGGACCCTTGTCTTTTAAAATATTTCAATGATGGCTGAGTCAAAATTCAGCATTAGGATCATGTCTGCTTGTGGAGTGACATGCAAGCAGCACAGCCTTTGCTCTTGGCTGATGCCCACTTGGACAGCTGAGGTGAGGAGATGACACAATTTCGCCAGGAATGCCCAAGACAGGGGTAGCCACAGAATTTCTGGACCAGGAGACTGGGGAAAGTGTTTTCCACCCTGAGAGTGGCGCCAGCTGCCGAGGAGAGCTGCAAACCCACGAGAGAGAGAAGAGCCCCTGGTGATTTCAAAGAGCACATCGGGCTGTAAATTAAGACAGGAAGGATGTAGTAAAGTGGTTTTCAAGGGGTTAACTGTGTTACTCAGAATATTATGGATTGGAGCCAGGCTCCACCCTTCTCTTTCTTCCCATTTAGTTAGAGGGCTTCCTCGCCACACACTCTATCAGGAAGCTGAATGTAGCAGCAGCTTCCCAGCCTCTGGTACTGTAAGCAGAGTGTCTTTCTTGCGCACTGAGTGGTCTCAGTACACCAATGGAACATCCTGCATGCATGAAGCAATACTTAACAAGGAGGGAGCTGCATTCTGCAACAGTTTCCATATTATTTTAATTTTCCATGGACAGTATATTGCAATAGTCTAGTCTCAAGGTGACAAGCATAGGGATGTAGTGAGGTTTACATCTGAAAGAAAAGGTGGCACACTTCTAGCCAAGGAGAGATGAGAAAAAATGCTCTTGGCCAGTCAGGAGCAGCTGATGATGTAACGAGATTCCCCTCCACCCTCCCCCAAAAATTATGATCCTGAGGGGAAAATGGTGGGTGCATGCCATCAATTAGGGAGCTTGGGAAATTTCTGCCCTTACTTCTGACTTCCTCCCCTAGTCCACAAGTATTACTTCAGGTGGAGAAAGGGCCAGATCCTCAGCTGGTGTAAAGCAGCCTAGTTGTACTGTAAATCTTGTAGCTACACTGATTTGCTCCAGCTGAGGATTGGCCCATAGAGCTGGGTGTCACTCAGGTACCACAGCACGCACAAATCCTCTTAAGAATCTCATATATGTGTTTACTAGAAGGGACATCAAATGGCAACTTTGAGGTGTTCAGCATGAGAGTGTCCATTAGGCAGCCAAGTACTCTCCCAACACCACCCTCTGGACTCCCTCAAGCAGAGGGAACTGGGCCTGTCCACAACAATTCTTAGTAAATCAAGATTGAAGGAAAAGGACAGAAAATAATACACACAAGCAAAATTGTTTCCAAACAGAATGTTTTCTCGATATTTGAATGAAGCAGAAGCTGCTCTTCAATCCCTCCTCTTGTATCTAGAAATTGAAATAGTCTCTGACTAATAAGCAATGGTGAGGGGGGCATTAGAAATGGAAAGAGAGAGAGCGAGCAATATCATGAAATTCCTGCAGTGGACCAGGTTGAAGAAGGAGAAACACTTTTACATAGGGGCCTAAATATGGAGTGTTTAACTTCAGTCACCCATTTGACAATTTTAGCTATTTTCCTTGCCATTCTCTCAACCTTTTTCTATTACTACTATGGCTTTTAACGTTTTTAAGATAAAATGAGCAAATCTGAATGCAATATTCAAATTGAGGCCACAGCATCAATTTATACAATGACATATTTTCCATGTCATTTTATCATCTTTTCTGAATACCCTTTTTTTCCTTTTTTGTTGTTGTTGTTTAGTTTTGACTAACCTGTAAAAGAAAATAAAAATACCAGTTGCTTTAACTTAGGAGTTGGTTATTATCTAACTTTTTTTTTCTTTCCAAAGGCTTCTAGATTTCCTAGAGTTGGCCAAACTTTTTGGCCCTGACAGGCTTCTTTTGAAATGGCTTATCCAATTCATCAAAAAAGAAACGTGGAGCCAGAAAGAAGAAAAGAGAGTTTGAAAATGGGCAGTGGATATAGGTGGGAGTGGGAGTGTGTGTGTGTGTGCTAACAGAGACCATCCAAAATATGTTCCTGCCACATTTGTAAAAAATCAATTTTAAAATACATCTATTTCTCCTCTGTAGCTCTTTTGATGTCTTCACTCCTCACTCTCACGTGTTCCATTTTTCCCTCTGCTTCCTGTAACTCTTCACTTTTTCTGTTTCTATGTTCTTTCTCTACTCTCTGCTCTTTTCTTTCTGTATGCATTCTCTAAACACAGAGAAGCATCATGAACTATGGAAAAATATTTTTCTCTGTTTACACTCATTTCCTATTTATTTTCATTGCAAAATATCACATCACACATTCCTAAAACAACCTTAACTCTGCCCCTACTACTTGCCCATTACCTATATAACATTCACAACTTCAGAAATTTCTGAAACGATTAAATGAAAATGTACAACATTCTGCAGACATGTGGATTCTTTTCTCTCCTCATTAGCAATATATTAGACTGGGCTGATGAATATACTACTCTGGGGTTTGCATCTAGAAGACCAAATTTTCATTTATATATATATATATATATATATATATATATATAAAACAAGCTCTCAACCATGCTTGTAGCTCTTTCCATTGCTTCCCATTGATTCAGTTGACAACTGTGGAATCATATTTNTATATATGGAGATATACCTATCTCATAGAACTGGAAGGGACCCTGAAAGGTCATTGAGTCTAGCCCTCTGCCTTCACTAGCAGGGCCAAGTACTGATTTTGTCCCAGATCCCTAAGAATTGGGCTCACAATCCTGGGTTTAGCAGGCTAATGCTCAAACCACTGAGCTATCGCTCTCCCCCAACTAAGATCTCTTTAACACCACTCTGGCAATGTAAAGAGGTCTTATAGTTGGTTTAAATGTAATTTACTCCTACTTTGTCTCCCTTGCATTGTAAAGGCATACAAAGGAGCTTTAGGCTAAATGAAAAACTGGCCCTAATTCTGTGTCTGGAAGGTGGGATACCTAATTGACACAGAAGGTAAATAGGGAAGGTATAGTGGAATTTCAAGTCCTTAGAAAGAGGTTTGATGGACTTTACTGCACTTTCTTCTTCAGGGCAAAAATGTTGTTTCTGGACTGCATATGGAAAATAAGATGTGAGAGGCATGTGCTCTTGACTGTGATGGGGGAGAAGCAGGTTTTCCAATCTGTACATAGTGAGGCACTGCACCCCATATTCTTCATAATGATATGATTATGACATAATTATGTTGCATCTTGTATGAGATATATCTGGTGAGGTGTCTATGGAAAAGTTATGATTTGCTGACTATGAGTATCCTATTTGTATGCACGTATCATTTTTGTATCTGAAGTTATGAATATTGATTATGTAGCTGTATTTCAAATGCACTTACTCTGGGTAACACCCTCAACTAGTCTTTAAGGTACAACAATGAAGACGCCAGACTGTGCTGATGGCTCATCAACAAAGACAATGGACTGTGGAAGAGCTTAGCCTGCCTGTGAATGTTTCAACCAGCCTAGAAGTAATGGCTGCTATGACTCAGCAGGGCATGCTAGAGCATGTGACCAGACCACATGACACTGAACTCCATTTTGGTACCTGTATTTTCCCACAAACTGGACTCGGAACTAAGTTTGGAACAAAGGGTTCCCACCATATGGAAAAGCTATAAAAGGTGGGTTGTGACATCATCTTTTGGCATCACTCCTCAAACACCTGAGGAACAAAGACTGAACCAGGGGAAGTGCTGGTGCCAGGCTAAAGGGATTTCTCACCTGTATGTGGAAACTTGGTGGACTGCTTGTATCATCAGTCAGGGTGAGAAATTGCTAATTCAAATCCTATCCATGTAGTATGTTAGACTTAGTTTACATTTTTGTTCATTTGCTAGGTGATCTGCTTTGATCTGTTTGCTATCATGTATAAATCACTTAAAATCTATCTTTCTGCAGTTAATGAACTTGTTTTATGTTTTATCTAAACCAGTGTGCCTTTAATGAAGTGTCTGGGGAAAATCTCAGCTCAGTTAACAAGGCTGGTATGCATTTTCTGCTCCACATCGAGGGAGGGGCAAACTGGCTAATAAATTCATACTGGTCCGCCTTTAGACCAGGGCAGGGTCATACACCTCTGGGGTTCTAGGCTGGGAAGTTGAGGTATCTTGGCTGTAGCTTCTCTATTGTTGGTTCGTGCAGCGGCTGGTCAGAGCCTGCATGTAACTGCAGCTGGGCGTGTCCTGCCTGTGTGAATGCTGGTGGGATTGTAGGACTGGGAGCAGTCTGCAGTTTGTCACACAGCACAGTGTGAGAGGAAGCCCAGGCTAGTGAGTCAGAGGGCTCAGTGGTACCCCTGCTCCAAGTGGTACCTGGGGAGAGCATGTCACAGATAGATCCTACATTCATGCTTCCCTTACAAGTCTCCATTGTAGCAATCTGCATGGAACTTGGAGGGAGGAGCACAGGTTGCTAGAGGGAAGAGGTTGGAAGAGGCACTAAGAAATCAGTCTGTTTGTCCATGGCTGGAATGCCTGCTACAGTTGTAGCACCTCTTTAAATAGTTTTCTTAAATAGCTAGTTTAGTTTTAGAAGGTCTGGTTGCTGCTACATATAGTGCAGGTTGAAGTCTAGGGGCTTCCACAGCAGCCCAGCGACCCACTCACGTATTGTAAATTGCAGGATTGGAGGATAGGTTATTAAAAATGGCTTTTGATGCTAAAATGGAGAAGGCCATACCTCAGTTTTTCTGTATCATTTAAACAAACAGCAAGAAATGAATATATAACAGTGGTAACACTTCATATGAGTAGCTAAAGTACAGTTTGTTAAATATTTTTAACATAAAATAGGAGTATTTTTTACAGTTTTGACAGTCTGATAAACTTTAAATATTATTGACACTATTTGTCTAGAAAATTAAAGAAAACAAAACTATCATTTTTTTCTCTAAAAATGTTTCAATGATTTGTGAGTTCATCCATGAAAGCTATGTCCCCGTCTATGTTGACAATCAATAGTAAATAAAGCAACAAAAGCTGTTCTAAAGCAGTGCTTTTCAAACTTATTTGATTGCACCCCCCCATTTGTGTCTGTAGTTGTTTACCTTCCCCCTGCCACACAAGTACATATACCACTGCCTAGACCTGAAAGAAGAGAGGAAAGTGGAGGGTGCTGGCCGGGCACCCAGCGTTGAAGGTAATGGTGCCGCCAGCGATGCAGAAGTAAGGGTGGCATGGCATGGCATTCCCACCCTTACTTCTCTGCTGCTGCTGGCATCAAAGCTGCCTTCTGAGGTGGGTGCCTGGCCAGCAGCCGCCACTTTCCTAAAGCTTCCCACGCCACCCCAGAATACATTCCGTGCCCCACAGTTTGAGAACCTCTGTTCTAAACAACTGCAAATGGAATAGCGCACGTTAATGCAAAACCAGGTAGTTTTATGCAAAGACGGTGTGGTCTTGATTGTGCAAATCCTCATTTGTGAGCAATTACTGGATAACGACATGAGCACAGACCACTGACATGAGTAAACAATTGGGGGATCAGGCCCTATATTAGCAAACTGAATAATATTCTTCTCCGAATGCAATCAAAATGTGTTTTGCTACTGCTTACCCAAAGAAAGCCTACTTTTGTGTTTGTCCAGTTTCATCAGTTGAAAAAAATATTATTAATTGGCATTGTGATAGAGCAGAAGAGGAATTGTGCTTGTCACTAATCAACTTGCAGATAAATACAAAAAAAAAGTTCTATTTGTGCAGAAAAAAAGCAACCCCCTCCTGCTACATTATTCCATTGATCTAAAAACATTTACATCTCCTTTGTTAACTAGTTTTCAGTGGTTGTTTCATAATCACTGTGCAACTCTATTATAACTGCACCTCAACAAGCTCCTCTGTGTAGAACCACAATTTATTTCACAGCTAGAAAAAAAAATCTGTTTTTAAACTTAAGTCTGTCATACATCAAATCTGTCAGCCTTTTCATGGACATTCATGGCTTTTATGATGCCTTGTAAATAACTCAAATTGATGTTCCACAGGAGGAAAAAAAACTGTACAATGAAGTTAAGAAGAATTGAACATTGTGATATTCCTGTTGTGGATTTTAAATCCTTCCTAAACCAAAAAATCGATGGCAAAGCATATAAAAGTGTACCATAAAATCCACTGTTACGTATTTTGATTACGTGTATATTTGTTTTCTACGTTGACTATATTATCTTGACATAAATTTACTGTTTAGGGATTTTTCCCCCATCTAAAAGTTTTTTAAAATATTCTAATCACTTGAAAATTCTTGTAGTTATAGTAATAAAGGTATCCTATGCTGAACAAAGACCTCAGTTGTTTGTAGCAAACTACGAAACAAAAGGAGGTAGAGTTTAATAGCCCATGGCTATCAAGCTAACAGGAAATACCTTCAAGTTATTACTGTACTGACATTATTTCATTTAAATTCTTGATTTTTTTTAACAAATAACAACCTACAAAACCTGTGAAACGACTTCTGAATGGCAAACTGTTTTATTTTAATTTTATTTTATTTTAAAAAGGGTACAACGTTGTTTTGGTCCTTCCTTTCCTCCCAAACTTTTATCTTTCCTTCCCGCTCTCATTTCTCTATTGTCTTACAGGTCAGCTAGGTGCTTCTCTATTACACTGCAGTATGCTTTTGTTAAAATTGATATTAAATTGCAGTATAGAGAAACCCCAGTTTCTGATATTGTCATTGCAAATGTACTGAGTAAAGAGTTGCCAGACTGATAGTAAAGAAAAATTAACTCCTTTATTTATCCTAGGAGAAAGAGCAAGGCCAGTGCAATCTATGTTTCCCCAAACTGTCACAGCAATATCCCTAAACACTACTCAGGCAAGAACAGCAGTAAGATGGCAGTTCAGCCTCCCGCCCCATTCAGCGTTTGACACCCTTGCTGGCAACCTCAGAAAGCCAGTTAGTGACAGCTACATCTGTTTATCTGTGTTGATACTTATACGTTCCCCATCATCACAGCATCTGAGGCACCTCACAAGCATTAATTAATATGTCCTCACAACCACCTCTCTGAGGTAGGGAAGCATTATTGTGGTCCACACTTTACAGATGGGGAATTGAGGCACAGAAAGAGTAATAGGTTTACCCAAAGTCACAGAGGAAATCTGTGGCAGAGCCAGGAATTGAACCCAGAAGGAATCTCTCAAAACCCTTCCTTCCTCTCTTCCCTGACCCACTAATGATGACCATGAATTTTATGATGTGACACTTTGCATTGAAATTGACTGAGAAACAGCCATCAGACGGTAACAGCATTTTAGCCATGGGCTGAATGGATCATGGATCAGATATGGAAAAATGACATTGCAATAGTTAGTAACCACGGATTGCTCTCTTTTTAAATCTGGTGGATCTTCATTCATCTGATGGATGATTTACTGATTGTGGATAATTCACCCAACAAATATTGATATGTTACACCAAAAAAAATTGTGATGATTTTCTCCATTCTTTGGCCTGCTTTGCTGCCCACAGCCTTTGTTTTTAGCGCTGAGGAACTTCTCCTATCTTAGCTTCTCAAGCAACAAATCAAAATTGAAAGTGTTACAAAATAAAATAACTGAATCTCCAGTATAAGTTTGGCAAGACAGCAATTCTCTTGATTGCTTTTCACTGAATGCCCTCCTTAAATTAGAATCATTTTAACTTGTTTTTTAAAAAATCAGCTTGTACTACAAATGTTTACAGGGACAGTATCACCCTTAAAGCAGTCCAGTGCTTTAAAATGATTCTTTTGAGACAGATCATCTCAGGGACCCAGTTCTGCAGCACTGTCCACCTACCTTCCTAGTCCATCCCAGATTGTTCTCTGCAGTGCTGGGATCTGTGTGTAGGGGAGTAGGACAGGGCAGTGAACTGACAGGGCCTGGACCACATAAATAATCCATTGAACTGGCCCCATGTAGATGCTTGAAAAAGGTAACAGCCTGGTGTGTGTATTCCTTTCTGTGAGACACCGCACTCAGAGAGGGAACTAAGAAAGGGTACCTGGGGCAGCCCCCTATTGGTACTGTTGTAGTATTAACCCGGTAATGCAAAACTTAATAAGAGCACTCATGTCTATTATTAACATTTATAGTCTGGTAGTGCCTAGAGAGCAACAGAGTCCCATTGAGCTAAACACCATGGAAACAAAGCAAATGATGGTCCCTACCCCAGAAAGCTTACAAATCTAAAAGACAAGGCCAGGAATGTCAGTGCTGGATCTCTGACTCCTGTTATTCCACTAAAAGTAGATACATACCATATAACAGGGATGGTAGATTTCTCCTCTCCCCTTTTCAGTTGTTCAGCAGCAAAAGGATGGAGCAGTTGTCATTCCCTGTAGTACTGCTGAAACATGGAGGAAAGTTAGCTGTCTGCGCTATTTGCCCAACAAACCTATTACAAAGAATATAGTCACAATTCAAAGGTTTTGCTTTTTTTTAAAAATATTTTCCTATCACTACTTTGGCATTTAAGGGTTCATCTACGCTGCAAATATAATGGTCAAAGAATCCACTTAAGAGATAGTGACATTCACTGGTGGGACTGAAACGTGTCCCTATAACAGGGATGGGCAAACTTTTTGGCACAAGGGCCACATCTGGGTATGGAAATTGTATGGCAGAACATGAATGCTCACAAAATTGGGGGTTAAGGTGCGGCCTCTGGGGTGGGGCTGGGAATGAGGGGTTGGGGATGCAAGAGGGTGCTCTAGGGCTAAGACCGAGGGGTTCAGAGGGTGGGAGGGGGATCAGGGCTGGGGCAGGGGGTTGGGGTGCATGGGGAGATCAGGGGTGCAGGTGCCAGGCGGCGCTTACCTCAAACAGCTCCTGGAAACAGTGGCATGTCTCCCTCCGGTTCTTACACTAAGGCGTGGCCAGGCGGTTCTGCACACTACCCCATTCGCAGGTGCTGCCCCTGCAGCTCCCATTGGCTGTGATTCCTGGCCAATGGGAGCTGTGGGGGCAGCGCTTGGGGTCGGGCAGCATGCAGAGCCCCCTGGCTGTCCCCACATGTAGGAGCCGGAGGGGGGACATGCCGCTGCTTTCAGGATCTGAGCGGAGCAGGGCAAGTCCTTGGCCCCACTCCCTGGCAGGAACTCAAGGGCTGGATTAAAACGGCTGAAGGGCCGGATGCAGCCCCCAGGCCGTAGTTTGCCCATCCGTCTTGTAACGTGAGAGAATAATGCTTTTAAGACAAGGAATACAGTAAACTATGACTGTTATTGTTCTCTTCACCTGATTTCCCCTTGCTGTTTCAGAATGTTATAGTGCTGCCATGTAAACTGTTAACCAGCTACCACTTTCCAACCAAGAAGCAGCTGTCTTTCACGGGCAGCTGAAATAATTCTCTCTCTCTTCCTTAGTGAGCTCACAGAGTCTATGAAGCAAAACTAGAATTTGTAAAGTGCTCTAATATCCTCTAAGGAGAGGTGCAAAATTGTACTACTACATTATGGCTCTCACCAGCACACAGAGTTCATTGTGTACGGAGAAGTGGAGGCACAGGAAAGAGCAGTCTGCCTGTTCTGCCAGTAGGAAACAGTTGCATGGTCCCACGATGGGAGTTTCTCTGAAGTGGCTACCAGCCAAAAGTATCCCTCCCATGGGAGACTTAGTAAATTGGAAGCACAGCACCACTCAGTACAGTGGCTGCTTGAAAAGACCCAAAATAATACTGTCCCCGCTTCCTTTTTCACCTTTATTGAAGAATTGGCAGAGGGACTATTTTAGGCAATATCACTGCACTCTATGTACATATCCTTGATCTGAAGTCAGTTTTACCTTCTCCTCAAAACAGGCTGGTGCGTTGTCCCAACAGAAAGCCAGTACTACTGGCTTCAGATGCCTAATATCTAATGTCTAGAATCATTTGAGGAAGGAAGAAGAAAAGTAGGGTGGGGGTAGAAGGCAGCAAAATGTGACAAAATGTTGGTGAGAGGGTAACATTGGGCAGGGGTTCCTAAACTTTTTCCCTGAGGCCCACCTGTGCTGCTTCAATAGGCATGGTGGCCCACTATTAATACGCATCCATCAGGAGAGGGGCCCCAGCGACGTGCACGGATATCTTGCCGCAGCAGGGACTAGGGCCAGCAAGAAGGCGAAGGGGTCAGCAGGTGCCACAGCCAGCCCCCACCAACACCCTCCACCTCAGCAGCCTGCTGAGTCCCTTGATCTGATCACCTGGCAGCCCTGCCTGTCACCTGCCCAGCACTCTGGCTGCCTTACAGACACCCACTCCCTGGGAATTAGGAAAGGGCTCGAGGGCTGCCAATGCCGGGCAGATGAAGGTTGCTCAGGCTGGGCCCCGCTGTTCCTTTGATGGTCCTGATTATGGCGTTGTAGTCTCCAGGCAGAAACAGAGGGGCATTTCCAAGCCCGGTCCCTGGGGCTGATACTCCGGGGGGCGCAATAGCCAGGGATCTTGGGGTGCGGCAAAGTGGGAATGGCCATAGGATTACCATATCCAAGTTCCCTAATAGAGGACACTGCCAGGGAAGGAGGGTAGGGGATACAGCTAGGGAGTATTGGATGGGTCTGTGTGTGTACTGAGAGGGGTATTTGGGGGTGCTGGAAGGGGTACCTGCAGCCTCATTCTCAAGGTGGGGGGCAGTGTTGCGCTCCCTGGCACAGTGGCAGGTGAAGGCTCGGGACAGTGCAAACCCATCAGTCAGTGTGTCTCTGCAGACCTCTCCCTCTCCCCAGGATAGGGAGCCAGTGCCACGCCCTGTCACCCCTCCCAGCCAGGCTCTGAGGCCCCACGACAGAGCAGGTGGCCCGAATGAGAGGTGCTTGTCAGTTCTGCTTATGGCAGCAAACCCTCCAGCCGCCCTGTGAGCCACCACTTCTCGGGGCTGCCCCTTTCTCCTCCTCTGCCCACCACCTGGCAGCTCTGCTTTGCCTTCTGCTGCCCACCAGGGGCACTGAGCTCCTCTGGCCCTGAGTCAACGTATACAGTTTGGGGCAGGGCAACACTCCCACATTCACCCTCACCTACTCTGCCCACGGCAGACCACGCAGGACTGTCATGGCCCACTGTCTGGGAACTCCTAGCCTAGGGAACCCAGACCTAACTACAGAGATCCATGCCTTCAGGACCACAAGGCTGGACTATTACAGCTCACCCTGTTAGGGACAAGCACCCCAAATCATGAAATCGCCAATTAGTTCAGAAGGCAGCAGACAATGTTCTGTTTAGTACTAACTGGCTATTCACGGAATAATGGGTAAAGGTCAAGGGTTGTTAATTTTATCAAGTCCCTCTATGGAGTTGGCCCATGACATTACAGAAAGCAACTATCCAACAACTGTCTTTCTTGGGAATTTAGAAGCTGAAGGTCATGAGAAACAAGGCTTTGGAACTCATTACCTGAGAAGGGGAGTGACCACAAAACTCATGGTTTTCAGAATAAAGTATAAAACTCACTTTGTTCAATGAACCTCTCTCACAGTTGCAACTAAACTCAACAAGGAACAAGAGGAGAAAGGCAGAAGAAGATAAATAAAAAAATCAATAGGTATTTGTTGTTATTTTCTTTAAAGCTGCATAGCTCCAACAACCATAGGGGAAGTAGGGAGCAAAGTTAGACCACTAGCATATTTCTTGTGAATTTTCTCTTGGGATGTTGTCAGATGGATATCATTATGAGAACCTAGACAGACAGAGATAAAACGGAGGCGGAAAAGAGGAAAAAAAGAACAGAAAAGACAGAGACATGCATGTGAAGCTGTCTTGAGTAGCTCACAAGTGTGAGTGAGTTCCAGCCTCAGAGCAGACTGTCAAGAAACAGGGCACAAACCCTACACTGATTGTGAATTCTACACTGAGATTTCATCAACCAAGTAACAAACAAACTCCTTAAGCACTATAGCAGCCTAAACATGGAGTCACAGACAGTCCCCTTTGGTACATTGGTCTCTTGCCAACCAAGCAAACTTGCCTTTGTGACAGATGGTCCCTTATACCAAAAATCACAATAATATTCAGGTTACTCCCAGTCCCAAAGGACCAGTCACTTACCTTTGGTGTGAGTTTTAAGCTGCAATTGACCTAGGGTAACACACATAGCCAATCCTATAATAAATTAAAGATTTAATAACTAAGAAAAAATAAGAGCTATTTACAAGGTTGAAGGAGGTAAATATACAGGGAGGTATAGCTCAGTAGTTTTGAGCATTGGCCTGCTAAACCCAAGGTTGTTAGCTCAATCCTTGAGGGGGCAATTTAGGGATCTGGGGCAAAAATCTGTCTGGGGATTGGCCCTGCTTTGAGCAGGAGATTGGACTAGATGATCTCCTGAGGTCCCTTCCAACCCTGATATTCTATGAAATGAGCTACAGTGTTAGGTTTCAAAAGTTAACAAAAACTGCTATATGATGTGTAAGCTTTTTATGTCCACTAGAGCTAAACCAAGCCAAGCAGCTTGGGGATCCCTTGCTTATGCTTAGAAATACTGCCCTCTCCAAATTCCAAGCAGCATAGTGATACACTTCTTTCTGGTCAGGGATTTTTATTCCATTCCCCCAGAGTACAAACTCATGGGACAAGTGTTTGTGCCAGTCTCCTCTTCATGGGTATGGGGAGGCAATTAACGAAGTCTTTGTCCTTTGATGTTTCGTAGTGCCTCATTTGGTTTCAATGGGCCTTCTTGTGTACAAGACCAGTACTTTACATTAATAAATGCTTCTTTCCTATTTGGGAAGTTACACAGTTACAGACGTTTACAATGCAAACACTCACCATAATTTTATACCATGGGAAATAGATGTTATAAATCAGATCAATACATGGAACATCTTACAAACATTTCATCAAGTCTAAACGCTAAATACATTCTTATAAATAGGGCTCCACCAAATTCACCATTTTAGTAAATTTCACGATCATAGGATTTTTAAAATCTTAAATTTCAGTTTCATATATTTAAATCTAAAATTTCAGTGTTGTAACCGTGAGGGTCCCAACCTAAAAGGGAATGAGTAAGGGGGTGGGGGGGGCTATTATAGGGGGATTGCAGTATTGCCACCCTTACTTCTGCATTGCTGCCGATGGCACCACTGCAGTCAGATCTGGGCTCCCAGCTAGCAATAGTGGAGCTTTCTGCAGCCAGTGAAGGTTCCTGGAGGTGGGTCTGACCAAGTCCCAGGAACAGCCCATGCAGGGGAAGAGGAAGTCCCATCACTCCCCAGTCTGGCCAGGACTAGCAGCTGGAGCCTGGTACATAGTAGAAGCCCCCAGCCCTACCCCTCCCTGGCTCCAGGCCCAGAACTTGGGGCTAAAGGGGCCTTGGGCTGTGTGCATATGAGTCTGTGAGGGTAACCATGGCGCTCCCCTGACCATGGCACCCTGGGCGGTCACCCACCCATAAGGCTAGCTCTTCCCCCCACCCCCAAAAGTCATGACCCCCCCACAGCAGGCCACCTTCTCTTCTGCACTGCCTTCAGAGCTGAGCATCCAACTAGCTGCCACCGCTCTCTGGCCACCCAGCTCTGAAGGCAGCACAGACGGGTGAGAATACTGCAACTTGCCTACACTAGCCAGATTTCATGGGGAAGACCAGATTTCACAGTCCATGATGCATTTTTCATGGTCGCAAATTTTGTATGACCCTACTTATAAACTTAAAATCTATTTTAACAATGCTAATACGGAGATGAGCCAGACTGGTTTCCAGCTACGCATTTGGCAGCATTCAGTGAGGCCGAGGCATGAGCTGGCACCTAGTCTGCCAGAGTCACAGCATGCACACGCAAAAGGAATCCTATCTGAGAGAGTACCTCATCAGATCAGAAGCACTGCCTTCTAGGAAAGGGGGACATTTTGGTCACATCTAGGAGGGGTGCTCAGGAGTGGTGCCCCACTGTTTTAGGCACCGTAAAAACAGACTAGAGAACAGCTCTTTACTTGCAGAGCTTACAATCTAAAGAAGATAAGACACAAAACTGATAACTCATCATCAGAAGCCCAGAACTACCAACTTACAATCCCTCCCAATTTCCCCCTCAAACAAACCACCCTTCTCGCTCCATTTCCCAAAGCCAAGATCTGTTGCTACAATTGCTCACAGAGTTCTCTTCCCAGTTTCCCTTCCCAAACAGCAGAACAGTGAGCCTCACTGTGGGAAGAAATAGGAAGGTTTTTTCTCCTCATTTTGTTTTTCAGAAACCTGTGAGGGGTGTGCTCAAGACCACTTTCCCTCCCAGTGGAGGGTTCAGGGTCCATGCTCGCCCCTAGAGGAGGGGGCCCACATGGCCTGGTGTCTGGCAGCAGCTTTGAGCCATTTCCCCTCTCCATGGAGGGGAAACACTGAATTTCACAATTCTGAAGCGGGAAAAAATAATGTGGTCATAACTTTTATTTTTTACCTCTATATTTCCTCTTTGGTATGACATAGTCCTAATTTCATACACTTTTGAAATGAACCCTTATTTAAAGCACTGGCAGATATACTCAGTAGAATTCAAATAGTGGTAATATTTATGACTTGTATTTACAGTATAATTTTTTGTTATTTTCAATTTAATGAAAAATGAATATTATTTAAAGTTAATTATATACTGTGGCTCATGAAATCTGGCAATGTCTCTTTAAGGAAGCCTTTTAAAAAGACTGAGTCCTCTTATGCAAGAATATTTTTAAGCTATCATGTTTAGGTTTATTCTAAAGTTAGACTCAAGCAATTTTAAAATGTTCACTTTCCCCAAGTTTACAGATGATACACGATGCATCCTCAGTTAACAGGTTTCAGATTTATTCTCAGCTCACTTGAAACAAAAACTAAGCCATATGCTCAAATAGCTATGTCTGAGGATATTTAAATCCCAAATGCTTCACAAAACAAGTAATCAGAACACAGAGAATAAAGACATACAGAGTATACTGTTGTGTAATTACATTTATGAATTTTAGAATTTTACCACTACAAAATTGTCATACAGGCATTGAAAGTTATTACATCAGTGGTTAGAAAACATTTTTTTAATCCTTGCTCTGTGGCTCTAGTATTATATTTAACTGTAAAATTCACAGGCCTGGATAGAGACATGGTAATGTTAGCTGCTGAGGTTGTTTCAAAGCACTGTCTCTATGTTTTTCACACTACTTCCTCTGAAGAAGGAAGTCTAAATACAGACAGAAGTATTGCATCTGTAGTTTATTACTGCTGCTTTGTCATCCTTTCTGATCAGTTTGTAGAACACGTGCAAACAGGTGAACCATATTACATATTACAGATAATTCCTCCTAGGTATTAAAGCTAACATTGCCCATTTTAAATTTGTTCTTAACACTAAAGAAAGTATCTATAGAAGTCACCAGTTCTCTCAGTAGATAGATATTGACCTCTTACAAGCTACAGAAAGTGTACATGTGGGCTAGAAGTGCTCAAGTCTTCATTTCTTCCGATCTGATCTATCCTGAAAAATTAACATCAACACAAATCAAGTTTTTTAACTGAGTTTAGCATTAAAGTTATTAATTTTGCATGTAAATACACATTTGCTTACATTAAATTCCAAAAAAGTAAACTGACTAAAAGTCATACTGAACAATGAAATATATTAACTTGCAACACTCACTGAGAGCAAGTCCCTAAGTTTAATTAGGGCTGGGGAGAAAAAGGGAGAAGTATGTAGTTCTAAACTAATCAACAAATTAACGTTGTACTTTATTTTCTCTTAAGGAGCCACAAATAAAGTCCTATAAAACCACTCCAAGATTATTTCTCACAAAAGCTAAGAGATCTGTATTGAACAAGATCTTCTTCTTAAAGACTAATAAACATCCCCACAGTTCAAGGTTTAATTACATTCTTGGCTTATAACAGCATGTATTCATCACCTTCTCGGTTTGCCTGGTCACTTTTCGTACTTATCCTTTGTGTGCCGGCTCCTGTTCCGGTACCTAGGAGGAGAATAGCTGACTCTTCTTCTGGCCTGAAAGCTGGGTGTGTAAGGATAAGTTCTATGTTTCTTTGGTTTTTCTTCTTTCCTGCTCTCACTTGGCTCAGGCGGTTTACTGTCCTCCTCCTCTTCATGTTCTTGGTCTTGCTCTTTTTGGGAGGGTAATGTGTTCTTAATAGTATTTATAAGAAATCTTTTATTTGTACCTGCAAGAGGGCACTTCATCCTGTAAAGACATTTCAAAGTAATCATAAAATAACATCTTAACACAAATATAAAAGTTCAACATGAGAATTCCCCACAGTTTTTAGAGAGATTCAAGTTTGTCATTTTGGCTTTCCTTGCATGCCACCTAGTGTAAACTCTGAGTACAGGAAAAGACATTCAGGATGTTCCCATTCCCCTTTTAGCTTAGTCCTAAGGCTGGAAACAGAATGGCTGTGTTACTTTTATAGAGAGAAAATACAGATTAGAGAAAAAAGATGTGGAGACAAGCTCATGTTACATTCTATATATGTGGACTTGCATAGGTCATATTAGAAATTATTTGTCAATGCTTAACTTATCTGATTTTTGTATATAATATATTCCAAGTCTGAGGGGAAAGGGCTGCAAGATCACATTCTACATATTCAGTGTATTTATTTAATGAATTGAGAAATTTAGAAAGTAAAAGGCATTTTTGATGTTCCTAATGCAAGCAGTTATAGTAATAAAATAGATAGGCTATTGAAGTGTTTAACTTAGATTTATGAAATATCTTTCAAAAGAAAAAGTTTATTTTTCAAAAAACCCAAGATACCAATCCCCTTTTTTCTCTTATGTTTCTAATCTTTGTTATGTAGCAGCTCATCCAGTAGTCTCTAGCACATACCAATTTTTCTTTTTATCAGCTAGTTTTACTAACTAAATATTTTGCACTTATTTCATTCCTCTTGCTAGGATTAACTCTTTACAATCTTTTATTCCATACATGTCATCTACTAAACACGTGCCCTGAATAAAACTGAGATTGTTCAGTATCTGATTTAGATTTTTTTTTCTGCTGTAAAAGTTTCTGAGATTTGTTTTACCCTTGTGAGCTGCACTGACATCTTTCTCTCTTTCTTTGTTTAGAGTTCATGTGCAGGTTGAAAACCTTCAAAAAATTTCTCTACAAGTTAATTCAGTAGGTGGCACTCTGTCCTCTAATTGTCAATGCATGATCCAGAATCATGTTAGCGACCACAGTGCTGTTGGAGGCAGAGTGTTTTGTATGAAATATAAGAAATACATCTGATCATTTGCGGTCATTCAGAGCCTATGACTACTTCTGGGAAATTAGGTCTATTAAACCCCAATGTACAGGGGAGATTATTCCTGTGCAGCTCCAGTCTGTACATCTAGCATCCTCCCTTAATTTCAGCTGGATATAGTATTCATTCATGTCCCACAGGAATTTGCACAGCACTGCTAAACAGTTATCAAGCTTCACTCCAATGGCGGTTTCATTTCTGTATTTAAAGAAACTATTTATATAGATCTAGAATACATGATGATATGTGGTGATATAAATGTTTGATTGGCAAGAGTTATGGATAATTACTCTTGAAGTAAAGCCTCAAGGGAATTATGCAGGTCATTCCAGAAGAGTTCCAATGAAAGAGTTATGCTACAACATCTATTTTCTGTGATTTACAGAATAGAGCATTTTAGTTGCATGTAAATTTGAGATCTTTCAGCCGCATAAGTCCAGATGAATGAGAAAATGGAGTACAAATAACTTCTAAGAAGTTATTTAAAATAGCTGTTCCATAAACCAGGGTAGAAAGATTAAGACATTAAGGACCCGATTTTGAAACGCATTTAGGAGTTGTAGTGCTTGATGTTGCAAAGCCTAACTGATTTATTAACCCTAATCTCATTTTTAAAGGGATTTAGGCACCTAGGAGCCTGAATTCCTATGGGATTTAGGTTCTTAAGTGCCCAAATCACTTTGAAAATGATATTTAGGCTCCTAAATCAGTTAGGCATTGCAAGGCCAAGCACTGCAATGCCTAAATACCTTAAAAAAACCTTGGGATTCATTGTTTAAGTAACCAGAAAGGTGGGATTACTAGTTTTCCAATAGGATAGGGCTTCCATTTCAAACTCCGAACACTCAGAGAATGTTTCGACAGATATCCTGGGACACAAGATAAATTCAGAAGTACTGAAGAACACAGAACAGTAACCATTTGCTTTGTTGTGTGAACCATACTTCTGTCCCGACTGAATGGCTTCTCAATGCAGGTGGGAATGAGGACCAAGATCAGACAAGTTCAAAGAGATTTGGATTGAGTTAACCAGCCTTCCTGAGAGAATGAGGAATAAGCCAAAGGACAGAAAGAGAAGTAAACACAGAACAAGTCTGGGCAGATAACATAAGTTTTCAAGATTGGGAATGGGGTGGTTGTGTGTTTTCCTTTACAAAGAGCCTGTCTTTTGTATAAAGCAGCCAGACAGCTTCTGGAAAGAGGAGACTTTATGGAAGCATTCGCACAGACTGGAAGGACGAGCTACGATAGCTGACAAGGCTAGGCCTGAATGATAACACAGAATTTTTTCCAACATGTCAGAAAACTTACCACCAGCTTTAAACCTTTGTACCTTAAGCCTCTTAGAGTATTAGGACAGCTTTTTGCAGCCTGTGCCCAGATGAAAACTTTAAATGCTTTGCATTTGTCTGTATGCACTTGCTTTTCATTATTATTTTTAAGCAAATGTACTGTTTTAGCACTGATATCCATGTACAAAACGAGGCAAGACAGTCCCTGCTTTTATAAAACAATCTCCTTAAACAAACAGCATCTTGTTTCACTGTTTGTTTTTGATGGTACAGTGGCTGCCTGCACAACGTTGAGAATGAAGGGATCAGTCCTCTGTGGAGGAAAATTGATGGGAGGGATTCATCAGCCCCAAGATCAGAAAGAGGCTGAAGCAGGGCTGCAGTCCAGGTGAAATAGGTGTCATGGACTGGGGTCTGTGCTGGCATGAAGTGAGCCCTCAGAGCTTAGCAGCAGAGGGATAAATATAACTCATTATAGTGATATCAATCTTTAGGTTTTAGTGATCTAGGAGTAAATAGAGCAACTCATCATCTTCAAGACAGTATTCCCTGCTCTTTCTTAATCCAGTCCAGGTTCCTGTCATGCTAAGATACTGAAGAGAGGGGGAATAAAGCATTTGATGGACATGCTTAATTTTTTTAAATGGTGGTACTTTGAATATGAAGAGTTTGGACTGCTCAAGCAGGACACAAAAGATGGATTAGTGGGCAGTATGCACGGGAAATGGTCAGATGTGCAAATTTAAGATAGCAGCAAAGAATCCTGTGGAACCTTATAGACTAACAGACGTATTGGCGCATGAGCTTTCGTGGGTGAATACCCACTTCGTCGGATGCACGATGTTAGTCTATAAGGTACCACAGGACTCTGCTGCTTTTACAGATCCAGACTAGTATAGGGACAGACTACAGTGATGGAGGGTTTTTCTGTAACTGTAGGAACTCCACATCCCTGAGCGAAGGTAGCTAGGTCAAGAGAAGCATTCTTCCATTGATCTAGCTGAGTCTACAGTGCATCTACAGTACTCAAGGGTGTGGATTTTTCATACCCTTGAGCGCCGTAGCTATGTTGATGTAAGTTTTAAGCTTAAACCAGGCCTACAATGATTGAGAAAAAGATGTAGTTAAATTGGTACAACCCGCTACTGGGGATACAGTTAGAATCACCTTTATACCAATATTACTGCATCCCCACTAGAGGGTTGTACCACATTACTATTTTGATATAAAAATCACACTTCTAACCGAAATAGTTAAATTGATATAAATCCCTGTGAGTACACCAGGCCTAAGACTAGGGTTATGTCCACACTTAAAATGCTATAGCTGCAAAGCTGCAGCTGCATCGTTATATCGCTTTAGTGTAGACATTACCTATCCTGATAGGAAGGGTTCTCCCATAAGTGAACGAAATTCACTGCCTCAAGAGGCAGTAGCTAGGTCAACAGATGAGTCAAGAATTCTTCTCTTGGCCTAGTTGTGTCTACACCAGGGGTTAGGTTGGCATAGCTACATCTCTCAGGGGTGGGGTTTTTCACACCCAACTGACACTGCTGTGTAGATGTAACTTTTAAGTATAGAACAGGGGTTGGCAACCTTTCAGAAGTGGTGTGCCAAGTCTTCACTTATTCACTCTAATTTTGCGTGCCAGTAATACATTTTAACATTTTTAGAAGGTCTCTTTCTAGAGGTCTATAATATATGACTAAACTAAACTATTGTTGTATGTAAAGTAAATAAGGTTTTTAAAAAGTTTAAGAAGCTTAATTTAAAATTAAATTAAAATGCAGAGCCCCCTGGACTGGTGGCCAGGACCCAGGCAGTGAGAGTGCCACTGAAAAACAGCTCACATGCCACCTTTGGTACATATGCCATAGGTTGCCTACCCCTGGTCTAGACAAACCTATGTGAAAAGACTGATTCTTTTAAGCAAGTTACCATTTGCAGCTATTTTAAAAACAAATCACATGAGAAGCCTGCTGGTGGTGTGGTCATACCATTACTCAAGGTAAGACGGTTACTCGCCTTTGTAACTGTTGTTCTTCGAGATGTGTTGCTCATATCCATTCCAGTTAGGTGTGCGCGCGCCGCGTGCACGTTCGTCGGAAGATTTTTACCCTAGCAACACTCGGTGGGTTGGCTGGGGCACTCCTGGAGTGGCGCCGCTATGGTGCCGGATATATACCCCTGCTAACCCAAACCGCCCTCAGTTCCTTCTGCTGGCTACTCCAACAGTGGGGAAAGAGGGCGGATTTGGATGGATATGAGCAACACATCTTGAAGAACAACAGTTACAAAGGTGAGTAACTGTCTTTTCGTCTTTCGAGTGATTGCTCATATCCATTCCAGTTTGGTGATTTCCCAAGCCTTACCTAGGCGGTGGGGTTATAGAGTGAGATGTAGGCAGAATGCAAGACTGCTGAGCCAAAGGTTGCATCATCTCTCGAGCAAAGGCTGCATCATTCTGGTGCGACTGTTTGAACCAGAGCATAATGCGAGGCAAAGGTGTGGACCGAGGACCAGGTAGCTGCGCGACATATTTCCTGGATTGGAACATGGGCCAGGAAGGCAGCCCAGATGAAGCCTGAGCCCTGGTAGAATGTGCAGTGAGATGGCTCGAGGGAACATGACCAAGTCATAGCAAGTACGGCATGCACGCCGTCACCCAAGAGGAGATCCTCTGGGAGGAGACAGGTAGGCCCTTCATTCGGTCTGCCACTGCAATGAAGAGTTGGGGCGATTTACGAAAGGGCTTCGTCCGTTCGATATAAAAAAGTGAGCGCCCTATGGACATCTAGGGAGTGCAATTGTTGTTCCCGTCGTGATGAGTGCGGCTTCTAGGGAAGAAGACTGGAGGAAGATGTCCTGATTGGTATGGAAGGCCGATACCACTTTAGGGAGGAACGCTGGGTGGTCGCAACTGCACCTTGTCCTTGTGAACACAGTATACGGTGGGTCCACCGTGAGCAGCCCGAAGCTCGGAGACTCGTCTGGCCGATGTAATGGCTACGAGGAAAACTGTCTTCCAGGACAGGTATAGCAGCAAGCAAGTTGCCAATGGCTCGAATGGTGGAGACATAAGTCTGGTTAAGACTAGGTTGAGGTCCCAGGTAGGGGCAGGGCGGCGTACTTGGGGGTATAGGCGCTCCAAGCCTTTGAGGAACCTGGAAACCATAGGGTGTGAAAACACGGAGCGGCCACTCTCTCCTGGGTGGAAGGTAGAAATGGCTGCCAAGTGAACCCTCAATGATGATACTTCTAGGCCCTGCTGTTTGAGAGACCAGAGGTAGTCCAGGATGGTGGGGATCGAGACCTCGGTGGGAGTAACATTTTGTGTTTCGCACCAGCAGGAGAAACGCTTCCACTTGGCCAGATACGTAGACAGAGTGGAAGGTTTTCTGCTACCTAGGAGTACTTGTTGCACTGGGGCAGAGCAACGTAACTGACTGGGTTAACCACGCAGCAGCTATGCCGTGAGGTGAAGGGACTGCAGGTCTAGGTGGTGAAGTCTGCCGTGGTCCTGAGTTATGAGGTCTGGATGAAGAGGCAGGGTGACTGGGTTGGCTATCGACAGGTCGAGCAACATGGTGTACCAGTGTTGCCTGGGCCACGCAGGGGCGATCACGATCAGGCGAGCTCTGTCCCTGCGGAGCTTTAGTAGGACCTTGAGAACCAACGGGAATGGTGGAAAGGCGTAAAGTAGTTGGCTCTTCCACGGAATCAGAAAGGCGTCCGAGATCGAACCCGGGGAGAGACCTTGGAAGGAGCAGTACCTCTGGCATTTCCTGTTCTCGCAGGAAGCGAAGAGGTCTATGTGGGGAAATCCCCACTTCTGGAAAACCGAATGTATAACATACGGATGAATTGACCACCCGTGAGACAGGAAGAATCTGCTGAGTTGATCTGCCAGAGTGTTCTAAACTCCAGGGAGAAAGGACGCTACCAGGTCTATCGATTGGGCTATGCAAAATGGATCGCCTCCCGACAAAGGGGGGAGGATCGTGTCCCTCCCTGCTTGTTTATGTAGTACATGGCCGTTGTGTTGTCTGTAAACACTGAGACACAACGACCCTGTAGATGTTGCTGGAACGCCTGGCACGCCAGGCGGACTGCTCTTAGTTCTCGGACATTTATGTGTAACGCCAGCTCCTTAGACGACCAAAGACCTTGAGTGCGAAGATGTCCGAGGTGAGCACCCCAGCCGAGAGATGATGCGTCCATCGTCAGGGACATGGAGGGCTGGGGCGGATGGAACGGCAGTCCTGCACACACCAGGGAGGGCGTCAGTCACCAGTTGAGGGAGCCTAGGATGCTCGGGGGAATGGTGACTACTATGTCTATGGTGTCCCTGCCTGGGCGGTAAACCGAGGCGAGCCAAGTTTGAAGGGGACGCAGACGTAGTCTGGCGTGCTTGGTCACGAACGCGCAGGCAGCCAAGTGACCGAGGAGGCCGAGACAAGTGCAAGCCGAAGTTGTTGGGAAGTTTTGAAGGCTTTGTATAATTGATACTATTGCCTGAAATCGAGGTCGTGATAAACTGGCCCTTGTGAGATTGGAGTCCAGGATGGCCCCAATGAACTCTATTCTTTGTGTGGGCACTAGAGTAGATTTCTCTAGGTTGATCATCAGGCCTAGTCACATGAAGAGGTCCTTGACGACACCCACATGACTGGTGACTTGGGCCTTGGAGGTCTCCTGAATGAGCCAATCGTCGAGGTACGGGAAGACGTGTATTCGACGATGACGGAGGCAGGCAGCGACTACAGCCATGCACTTCATGAATACTCGAGGGGCTGTAGAGAGGCCAAACGGAAGGACCGTAAACTGAAAATGCTGATGGTTGACCACAAACCGGAGGTACCGTCTGTGCGGAGGGTAAATGGCAATGTGGAAATATGCGTCTTTCATGTCGAGGGCGGCATACCAGTCTCCGGGATCCAAGGATGGGATGATGGTCCCCAGGGATACCATGCGGAACTTCAACTTTTTCATGAACTTGTTCAGTCCTCGCAGATCTAGGATAGGCCTGAGGCCTTCTTTTGCCTTGGAGATTAGGAAATATCGGGAATAGAACCCCTAGCCCCTTAAGTCCTTCAGTACCTCCTCTATAGCTCCCATGGCAAGGAGCGTCCGTACCTCTTGCAAGAGGAATTGCTTGTGAAAGGGGTCCCTGAAGAGGGATGAGAAGGAGGGTTGGAAGGGACGGAGTGAAATAAACTGGAGGTGGAATCCGAATTCTATCGTGTGTAGGACCCAACGATCCGAGGTTATTTGGGTCCACACAGGGAGGAAAGGCGGTTGTAAAACTGAAAAGGATCCTGGGAGACAACTGGTACACCGCTCTCGGGTGCACCTTCAAAAGTTCGGTTTGGGTCCCGTCGTTGGCTTGGAGGGACCGTTATTCTGACCCCATTGAGGTCCAGACCATCGTCTGCGGTTGCCTCGACCTTGCCTCCTGCCAAAGTCCTGTCTTGGTCTAGGCGGGGGGTAAGGGCGTTGAGGTTGGGTGTGGAAGGATCTTCGTTGAGTCTGTGTGTATGCATCCCGAGCGAACGCATAATCATCCAATTATCTTTCAGACTCTGTTGCCTAGGGTCCGTCTTCTTGGAGAATAGACCCTAGCCATCAAATGGCAAGTCTTGGATAGTGTGCTGAAGTTCAGGTGGCAGGCCTAACACCTGAAGCCATGATACATGCCTCATGGTGATTCTAGAGGCCACAGTTCTGGCTGCGAAATCCGCAGCGTCCAGCAAGGCCTGGAGAGAAGTTCTCGCCACCTTCTTTCCTTCCTCCAATAGTGCCGTAAATTCTTGGCGGGAGTCTTGTGGGACCAGCTCTGTGAATTTCCCTACCGCCTCCCAGGTGTTGTAATTATACCTGCTAAGTAGGGTTTGCTGGTTTGCCACCCTGAGTTGGAGGCCCCTCGCGGAATAGATTTTACGGCCCAACAAATCCATGCACCTAGCCTCCTTAGATTTTGGGGCAGGGGCTTGCTGGCCATGGCGCTCTCGTTCATTTATGGACTGTACGACCAGTGAGCAGGGAGGAGGGTGCACGTATAAGTACTCGTACCCCTTAGAGGGCACCATGTACTTCCGTTCAACTCCTCTGGCCTTGGGCGGAATAGATGTCGGGGATTGCCAGATGGTATCTGCCTTAGCTTGAATCGATCGAATGAACAGTAAGGCCACTCGAGTTGGTGCATCCGCCGACAATATATCTACCACTGGGTCCTCTACCTCTGGAACCTCCTCCACCTGCATGTTTATATTCAGGGTGACGCGCCTCAGGAGGTCCTGGTGTGCCCTGAGGTCAATTGGAGGCGGGCCCGATGAGGATGTCCCCACTACTGCTTCATCCGGGGAAGAGGAAGACGAAAGGCCCGGGATGAGTGGGTCCTGTATGGTCTCCTGATCCTGGGGGACGTCAGGAACCGGTGGGACCTGAGGGTCCTGTGCGTGGATGGAAGCTTTCTCTGTACCCGCAGGAGGGGGATGGCTGACAGTGGCCTCTAGCACCCAGTGTTCTGATGGAACGGAGTGTGATGTCACTGCAGGTCCACCTTGGGCTTGGTGATATGCCCAAGGTGTCCAGAAGGACCACTGATGCGGTCTCTGGTCTGGACCATGGGTCTCTTGGAAGACTTGGCTGTGTGTATCCGAATCCCAGTCCTGTGCATAGGAAGCACTGTCCACGTGTGATGACACAGATGTATGGTGAGACGGCCACGGAGGAGCTGAAACTGCTTGGGAAGGGTCTCTGTGTCTGATTGATCCGTCTTCACGTGGCACCGGAGAACGGTACCGGGTGCCGTACCGGTAGCGGGAATGAGACCGGGACCTGCGACTGGAGCGTTGCCAGGAGGTTGACCGGGACCTTGAAGCTCAACGTCGAGAGCGGCTGCGAGAGGTACGGTGCTGTGAACGGTGCTGGGAGCTAGATCGGTGTTGAGAGTATCGGGTTGGTGAGTGGGATCTCAAATGGTGCTGCGAGTACGACTGGTACCTAGATGGAGAGCAGTACTGGGACTGTGAGCGGCGTCGGGACTGGGATCAGTGACGGGACCGAGAACGCCGGCAGGACCTCTGTCGTGACGGGTGCCTTTTGGCGGGTTGAAGCAGCGCAGGGTCTGTCAGGGCAATCAGCTCCCTTGCAGTAGAGAATGTCTCCGGCGTGGAGGGAACAATAAGCTCAACCACAGCGCATGCCGGGGAGCTGTCAGGTACCGGACTCGACGGTTCTTGCGAGGCCAGAATCAACGGCGCTGAAGTTGTCGGTGCCGCGGCAGTTGTTGGTGCTGGACGGTCCGACTTAGGTGGGTGCTCTGACTGCGATGTAGGCACGGGAGTCGCAGGAGTCTTGTGCTTTTTGACCTGCAGGGAGAGAGAGTGGTGCCGGGCAGGCTTCTGGGCCGGAGACGGTTGGTGCCGAGTGGCCTTCGCGGTGCCGGTGTGCTCCGGTGCTGAAGATGCACTTCTCCCCGGTGTGGACTGTCCGGCGCTCGGTGCCGAGGGCTGAGGAGTAAGAGCTGCCTCCACCAGGAGCTGTTTGAGACGAAAGTCCCGCTCCTTTTTTGTCCGCGGCTTGAAGGCCTTGCAGATGCGGCACTTGTCTGCGAGGTGGGATTCCCCCAGGCACTTAAGGCAGGCGTCATGAGGATCTCCTGTCAGCATCAGCTTGTGACAAGCTGAGCACGGTTTGAAACCCGGTGAACCGGGCATGGGCCCCGGCACCGGGTGAGGGGAAAGGGCTACTCCCCAACCCCTCTTAACTATATACAATAACTACTTTAAAGAAACTAATAAAACTAACTAGAAATACAGAAAATTGAACTATATACACAATAACGATGAAAGAACTACGAGAAGCTAGGGAGGTGGAGATCAGCTAAGCCGCGCTCCAATGTTCCAATGACTGACACAGGTGATAAGAAGGAACTGAGGGGCAGTTGGGTCGGCAGGGGTATATATCCGGCGCTATGGCAGTGCCACTCCAGGAGGCGCCCAGCCGACTCACCGAGTGTTGCTAGGGTAAAAATCTTCCGACAAACGTGCATGCGGCGCGCGCACACCTAACTGGAATGGATATGAGCAATCACTCGAAGAAGAAGTATAGCTTCCATTCGCGAGAGTCGGGGCTGTCTTGTCTACAAATGGATTTAAACCAGTTAGATACTGGTCTCACTAAACTGGGGCAATCTGCATATGTGAATAGTCTTGAATTTGTTTAAGAGTGCCTGATATCAAAGACTTCAAAACCAATTTGAGACAGATGAACCATTCCTCTGATCAAATCACTGAATTTATTGTATTACAATACTATGTGCAGGTACACTTGGAAGGAATAACTATGAAAATTAAAATGCTGCTTTTTATTCCAAAATAATGCTGTTAATAGTTGCCATAATGCATACTAAAAGTATCAACTGTTTTAGTTTTCTTTCCATTAAGATTAATTGAAGGGCAATCAAAATCTCCTGGATTTTATTTAAGATTACATTAAAAATCTTGAGCAAAAAAAACACCTTCCAAAAGTGTATTTTACTTTGAGTTTATAGACTATTGTAGTTTAAACAGAAATTTACTGCACAAGGACAATTTATATTAAAAATATTTGTCATAAAGTTAGTTATGACATTAGCATTTTTATTCTTAAAAAAAATCCAACCTGAGCACAAATATGAACATTTACTGGCCAACATACAACTACATCTATGTTGAAACTAACTATCAAATATGTCCCAGGCTCATAAATATCTTGATTGAAATTTGATACAGTGACCATTGTGATAAGAACTTGCTACTACAAAAAGTGCCACTTGTACTCCAACTGGTATATTCTGTAAATGCTTGGTATGGCAATCTTCACTCAGGCAGAAATTTCTTCAATTTCTATCCTAGTCAGCGGAGTTAAAGTTTTTGCGTGTCCTGTTATCATGTTTGGAGAAATCTATTTGTAAAGTCAATTAAATAAATGTTTTAATGTTATGCTATTAAAAACTAAAAGTTGGAGATGAAAGCTCTGCCAGATGTTAAGTGTAAAGTTTATATGGTTTAATTTTTTTACACTGCTTAGTGTCTTTTTTTTTTTTTTTTTTCAATCCATCTATATTTAAAGGTACGGTAAATATTTTTATTCAATTTGCATCAGAACTTACCAACCCATAGCTCCCATTGTTTCAGCTCTGGTTTTCCCACGCTTTGCCTCTTTAAGCAGCTCTTCTACTGCCTTTCTAGATATGAAAAGGGGAAAACAAATATTAAAAACAGATTTATAGACCATTTAAGAAAAAAAACTAAACTCTTGGAAGTACAGAAAAGCTGGCTTATATGTTGAAGTGACAATGCAACCAATCTGTGTAAGGTAGCGATTCAAATGGAAGAGGTCGCAACTAGTCATCATTTCCCTTTCATTGTCCCTTTCCAGTATTCTGGAGCATGTAACCAGCACAGTGAGCTGGGCAGCTGTATTCAACAATGGAGAGCTGCTGGGTGTGTTCACCAAGCCAGGCAATCAGGAAAAGGAATTTCAAAAATTAGCCGGGCTTTCATGGGAAAGAGGACCTTCTGGTCTCCATGACCCCTAGACAGTGGAATTCACAATAGTGACCAGAGCAGTCAGTGTGGGGCACTGTGAGACAGCTGCTGGAGGACAGATTGTGCCAAAATAACTAACAGTGTCTACACACTCACTGTATTGAAACACCCTAGGGTCCTGCCCCTCTATGCCAGATGCACCAGGTGTGGGGCAGGTAGGTTCAACAGAATCTAAGTGTGGGGGGATCCAGGTGGGGGGTGAGAGGATTCTGTGTGGGACAATCTAGGTGCAGGCAGCTCAGTGGGGGAGGGGTCTAGGTGTTGGGGGTATTTGAGGGAAGGTGGTTCCAGGTGCAAGGGCAATGGGACTCTTCTGGGGCTTCCAGGTGAAAGTGGTTGGGGTTCAGTGGAGGGGTCTGGGCGTGGGGGGGGTCTCAGCAGGGGGGTTCGCTGCTGGGAGGAGGTGGCTAGGTTGAGGAGCATCCATATCCATGAGCAATTCCTGGACAGTGTCCATGTGGAGACAGCTGAGGTAGCTGTCCCAGTTCACAGGACTGCTGACACACCACTGGTAGAGGNGAGTGGGGCTTGGTGGGGTGGGGGTCTGGATGCAGCTAGCTGGGGGTCACTGGTGTAGGGATGTGGATGCGGAGGCTCAGGGTGGTGTGAGGGGGGTCATCAGGTGGGGGCTTGAGTGCAGGGAGCTCAATGGGGGTGGTCTGGGTGCAGGGGGGTGGGTCTGGAGGCAAAGGGTCTGGGTGCAGGGGGGCTCCAGATGCAGGGGTTGAAGTTCAATGGGGTGGGGTTCGGGTATGGAGGGCTAAGGGGGTTCTGGGTGTACGGGGTGAGGCTTGGCTGGGGTGTCTGGGTATGGGAGGTCCAGATGCATGGGGGTTGGATGGATGGGGGAGCAGCACCTCATACAGTGACCCCTCCCCCTTGCAGCTGAGGAGTCATGTGGGCAGGAAGCAGGGGAGGATGCTGAGCTTCCTGCAGCTGGGGGATGTTTCTGGGGGTGGGTCTGACACAGCCTCAGCCACTCCTTCTAGGGGAAGAGGAATTCCCATCCTCTCCTGCCTCCAGCCCAGTCGGGACTAGCAGCTGATCCTTGCTCAGGCTAGGAGCCATTAGCTGAGGTGTACCCAGCCCTGTGATGATTTACCTCTCGGCCGGCTGCCTGAAACAATGTACCTGCACAACTAGGAAGTGGTGCATGGCTGCTCTTGCAGCTTCCCTATCAGAAAGTCATTTTTCTGCGGGGAAGGAAATTAATACGTGGGGGACATGAATTCTGCACATGTGCAGTGGCAAAGAATTCCCCCAGCAGCAAAATATATTGACTGTGGCTCTATGCTGCTCGGGGAGGTGATATTACTATGTCAGTATAATGGGTCGCTTACAGCAGTGGGGAACCAATTTGAGCATAGATGCATGCAAAACTAAATTGATGTAAGCTGTTTTGCATCAGCCTAACCACGTAGTGTAGACTAGGCCTAAAACTGATGCATTTATGTGATTCCTTGACAACATCATAGCACTCTCTTTGTCAATAGCCTTACTCATATTAAAAAATGTTATCTATACTTCGTAAAACTATGCAACTTACTATTTATAATTCCTGTACCTTCAACCTTGAATGACAAACTAGTCTGCTCTTTAGACTAGTTAATTTTAGTCTCAGGTAGAAATGAGTTGACTAACTAGTTTATAGCCCTTTGGTTCACGTTAACAGAAAAACAGGTGGGTAATATAAACCACTCTCCAATCCTCTGATGTGGTACTAGACTGACTGAACATATAAGCTAACTGGTTTGCTACATCCTCACACAGACATATCTTATTATTCTGAGGTATAAACCATCCATGTCCAATGGCTTATTACCATTTATATTGTTTAAATTTGCAAGCACACCACTAGTGGTTTTAACATCATCATAGTGCCCAATCATGCACTCACTTAGGTATACTTGTTTAAACAGGTTTTCAGCATCTAATGAGAACATTTTATTCAGCTACATAACAATTCATGTCTGCCGACCAAGATACACTGAGAATTGTGATAAGAACCTGCTAGTGCAAAAAGTCACCTGTTGAGGTATCAGTTTGTTTCTATCCTAAAATACGTCTTTACTGGTTCCCTTTAGAACATGTTTGTAAAAAAAAGGAATTTTATATTTTCAGCTGCCAGGATTGATCGTCCTTTCTTTGTTTATTTCATTTTATAAAGAATTTTCTATCAATATTGTTGTAATCTCTTCAGTCAAGATGGCCTTTTGCACTTGTCTGTTTAATAATGGAAAAAGTTTGACCTTGCTGCTAAATACAGTCAGTTAGAATATATGCCAGTGTGTGGCTACATTGTGGCCTTAGAATGCACCAAAAATGTGGTTTCCCAAGATTAAAGATATTTCTGCCCACTTCCATCCAGCTATCACAGAAACATTTTACCACATTATAATCATTTCCACCAAGCAACTCTGTGACATGAAATTCCCTAGTCAGGTCTTCAGAATCAGTCACTAGTATTAATTTATTTAAGTATTTTGTGCTCTTTGGCTACATGATACACTGAGAAAAAAAGAATCTTGCTACAAAAGGTTTATGATCTATGTCAGAGAGACAAATATGCTGGTGCAGCAAAATGTCTATTTTTTAAAAACTGCAGGTATATAAATATATATACACACACATCATTATTTTCTTTGGGGATTTATTATTGAAAGGCTTTGCAAAAGCAGTGTGGTTTGAGGGTTTAAGTATAGGATAACTGATTGACTGGTGCCCCAGAAGAGGAAGCTTCTTGTGTCAGATCTCCCACCTGTTGACTTTATAAGTAGAGCGCTATTATAAAGTTGTATACAACACCCCAGCTTCCGGGGTAAAATTATCAGTTTGACTTTACCAATATTTTGTTCCTCAGTAGTTTGGGGCTAGTTTTTTAAGTAAGTGCACAGTTGTGTCTAGTTTACACATGCAATTACCATAATTGTTCATGAACATTGGGTATCTGCATATGGAAATTGCCATTTGTTTCTAATGTTCATATGCATAAGCAAATACCCAATTTGCACAGAGTTACAACTATATGTGCAAGTCAGGAAATGCAACTGTTCATATGCTTTTGTAAATCAATCCCACGGTGTTTCCTAATTATCTTCCAGGTTGTGCTAATGTCAGGCCCTTTCATCCTTTTCTGTACTATTTCTGTAACATTAACAGAGGGCTATCTTGTGATCCATCTTGCTACTCTTGGCAATCTTACAAAGTCTCAATAACATTTATTAAAATAAAATTCAGGTTTAACATACTGAATATTGAAACGAGTGGTGTGCCCACCCCCTTTTTTTTGCTTTTTAACTCCTAAAATCTAAATAGAAAACTAAATAGTCTTTTCAAATGCCTCAGTAGAGAACTTCAAAGTTTCCTCTTTTGAGAGTACCATTTCTCCACTCTACCTTGAGAGAGTGATGATAAACTATTTAAAATTGTGGAGGAAGGTAAGTTTGAGAGAATTAAAAAAAAAAAATCTGCATCTAGGTTGATAAACCATGTATCATGAGAGAACATAATGTATTTAGAGATATCTAGGATACCAAACCTTCAAAAAGACAGGATTGTAATAGAAAAACAAAAAGTCTAAGTGTTGACTTTCATCACAATGCTCTGCAAAAATTCTTTGTAATTCTGTTCTTTGAAAGATCTGTGTCAAAGGTACATTAAAGGTCAGTGATCTTCATGTTATTTTATGATTTAATCATACTTCAAAGAATTAAAGTGTCTAAAGCAATATACTTTTACAATAATATAAACTAGTTACAAACAAATCAAAATGCCTGTATTTTGTGCATGTTAGTTTTCATATAATCCAGTTCTATTAGCTTCACTTAATTGATTTGTAGTGTTTCTAAGAAAATTGTATCTATAAATGATATTGCAACTCAGACTGACTTGACATCCATCCCAGCAGTCTGTCACTTCCTGGCTAATTAGAGTCTTTATATCCATAATAATCCTCTTTTAGTAGACTAATTTGTGTTGCTGTGCCTTCAGAAAGCCCTCCTGACTCACAAGAACTATGAAAAGTCAATTGAAGAGAGTAGTATAAACACTTAAGAGTATCTTCCATGTAACGTATTTCCATATGCTGAATTTGTACATATCAGTAAATCTGCCAAAGGCTTCACAATTGTGCAAATAAGGTTCTATGTTTACTTTTAAAAGGACTCTAGGGGACTCAGCACTCCTAGCTGTCTCCAGTTATAAAGCTTGGGTACAATACAAACATTCTTGCAACTGCAATACCAGATAAAAGAAGGGAATGACTAGCATACAACAGTCAAAACTGCCACACGAGGAGAAGAGCCAAAAGCACATAGGGAGCTATAATTAATAACACTGATGCATAGTCTGATCCCAAAGGAATACTACATAGAAATGCCACAACTGGTAATACTAGCATCATTTATAACATGAGCAGCAAACAGCATCCAAAACCTGCATATTTCTTAATGACCGGAAGACCAAAATAATTATAATAGATTGGTCTGTTGGTGAGATAAGTTTGGTGAGAACAAGGGATTCTTTTCCTTGCAGGAAAGGATGGTCCCTAGTCTGCTTATATCCTAAATGATTAAAATTTTGCTGCATATTTTAAGTGATGATCAAAGAATACATTAGGTTAGAGAATTTTTACACCAATTTATATTATATAAAGAAAAAAAGGAATTTAAGGCTGTAAAGTCAAGCCAAACAAAATACATTTCCCTAACCTCATTCTTGGAAAGGGATGGCTCAATTTTGCTGAAAATCACCTAACATGAAAAGTTTTAGACCAAATGGTTAAGTTCAACTAAGATACAAGCAACTGAAAACAGGTTCTTATGATGGAAAGCGTTAGGTAATTTTAATTCTAACCATCTCTGCTAACTTCAACTATAATAGCATCTTTCATTTGCCAGGATCCTAAAGTACATCATGAACTATACAGGCAATGGAGTCATGGTGGGTGAGGTAATATCTTTTACTGGACCAGCTTTGATTGGTGAGAACGACAAGCTTTCGAGCTACACAAAGCTCTTCTTCAGGTCTGGGAAATGGACTCAGAGCATCACAGCTAAATAAGAGGTGAAACAAATTCTTTATCATAAAGAGTTCACGCATATTTCAAGGGACCATTCAAGGTAAAGTCACTTACCTTGTCTCTCTAATATGCTGTGATCAACTCAGATATAACAACACTGCATATACAGGTAACACTCAAACAGGAATTGCTTCACAAATACAATGCAACCATTTACAGGGTAGGCACAATCAGGTACCAAAATCAGTACAGCATTTTGCAAAACTAGAGATGGTTCATTTTATCAAAGAACATAGAGACTAACATCTCTTTAAAAAGTTCCCTGGGAACAATGACTTGACCAGGATCATTAGAGACTCACCTGAAAGATTATTATAGCCAATTAGTTCATTTTATCATCCATTTATCATTTATGGATCAATTTAATATCTAATCAATGTATGCTAAACAGATTTAAATTGTAGGATTATAGAAGTATAAGATTAAGTATTTAAGAGTGATGAGTGTGTATTAGGTATTAGTAAAGCATGGCTGAAACACAAAGCCAACAGGATGAGACTTGTAAGATTTTAGCATAGCCAGACTAGGCCATAGGCCAATGGTTCCCAAACTGGGGTTCGAGAACCCCTGGGAGTTCATGAAATGTTACAGGGGGTTCTCGGAAAAAAATTCCCTAATGGTGGACAGAGTTGTCCCTAGGAACCCTGGGCAGCACAGGAGCCCCTCAACTTCCAAGAGCTAAGAGGATCAAAGCAAGTGTATCATACTGAGGAGATTTAAACTTCAAGACTTCTTATAAGAAATGGAAAGGGAGGTGGATATTTTTTGCTGTTTTTAAAATTAAATAGGCAGTTAGTATTGTTTTTAAAATTATTATGAAGAAAAAGTTTAAGCTTTGTTGTAACGTGCGTTGTTTGTCTGGACTGCTCAAGACCTGAATGCTTGTGTAGGAGGAACTCTTTGAGTTGGCTTCTTAAATACCGTCATGCTGTTTCACATCCGATACTCTTTGATGAAACATAGGAGCCTTGTCTTATAACAGGCTTATCAAAGTGATACAAACTACAAAAGTGAGATCCTGGAAGACTGTTGCCATTTTTCATAATGTAATAAAAATATTGTAATGATAAATAAGAACATAAGAATGGCCCTACAGGGTCAGAGCAAGGGTCCATCTAGCCCAGTATCCTGTCTTCCAACAGTGGTCAGTAACAGGTGCCCCAGGGGGAATGAACAGAACAGGTAATCATCAAGTGATCCATCCCCTTTCGCTCATTCCCAGCTTCTGGCAAACAGAGGCCAGGATCACAATAATAATTAGTGTGTAATAAGCATGTCATAAAAACAAATTTTATATTTCCAAGATCACTGCTTTTATAATTTATATTCAGGTAAATGAGAAAATCCCCGGAAATATTCAATTTTTAGGAGGGGGTTCGCAAGACCTGCCATTTTAGTGAAAGGGGTTCACAGGTTGTTAAAGTTTGGGAACCACTGCCATAGGCTTAAGAAAGCTTGATGTGAGTGGGTGACCTAGGAACAACCCTATGCCAGCAAGGTCACAAGGTTACTGCACAAGAAGTGCCAATAGGTGAGGTTATGGAAAAAATGTATTGCAATGTATTGTCCAAGACCATGAGACACCTGACTGTAAGACCTTTGAATCTATCTTGACCACAGGGTACATGCGCAGATGCTAAGGAGAATAGAGGAACTACAAACAACCTATGAAAAATGGGGCATCCCAATCAATATTCATGGGGTGTGCAAGATCAGATAAGGGAAATAAGGTTGACACCTGCATGTGTGTGCCTAAGGTGTTAGGTGTGGTCAGAACTACAACATAAAAGAGAGTACCCTGGTTGGGTAAGAGTGGGAAGACCCAAGGGAATACCTATGTGAAAACCCCAGCAGGAACTGTCCCTCTACTGATGATCATCATTTAAGAGGTCCAGCAGACCCTAGAATACCTTTCGGGATGTGAGTATGACTGTGACAGTGCACCCCATATTCTTCAGTGATATTATTATATGATTATGGCATTATTACAAATGCATTTCATGCAAATAGGTCATGAAAGATGTCAATGAAAAGGTTATGATTTGCTGAATCTGATTATCCTATTTGCATGCATGTATCATTTTTGTATCTGAAGTTATAAATGTTGACTACGTATTTGTCTTTCAAATGTAGTTATACCTGGGCAACACCCACTAGACTTTCAGTCTAGATAGTGGGTGGGGAAGGGCCTATTCAGGGTAATGGGCCATTAGAAAGAACAGTAGGCCTTAGGAGAAGCTTATCCCCCACCTGGTGAGCCTTCCTGAGAATGCTCCAAACAGCCTGTAAGTAATGGCTGCTATGACTCTATAAGGACAAGGGACCAGGCCACAAGATGGTGGCCTCCATCTTGGGATACCAGTATTTTTCCTATAGACTGGTTTGGGAACCAAGCTTTGGAACAAATGGTTCCTGCCATATGCAGAAGCTATAAGGCAGGAAGTGACATCATCTGTGGTTCTTCACTCCCCACACAAGAATACTCGTGGAATCACCTGAGAAACAAAGATTGAACTAGGGAAAATGCTGGACCCAGGCTAAAGGGATGTCTAGCCTGTGAATGAAACACCTGGGCATTCCAAGCTGTAAGGCAACTGCAGCTTGCCCCTTACGAATCTGAGGCTTGCTTGCATCATCTCTTACGGTGAGAATCTGCTAATTCATATCCAATCTATTTAGTATATTAAGCTTAGTTTGCATTTTTTATTTTATTTGCTAGGTAATCTGCTTTGATCTGTTTGCTATCACTTAAAATCTATCTTTTGTAGTTAATAAACTTGTTTCTGCTTTATCTAAACCAGTGAGTCGGAGTGTAGTGTATGGGCAACATAGCTCTAGGGGCAAATACTGTTGCATATTCCTCTCCACATTAAGGGAGGGGTGAACTTTATGAGCTTACGCTGTGCAGTTCCCTGTCCAGCACAAGACAGTATAATTTTGGGTTTATACTCCAAAGGGGGTACATGCCTGGGGAGCTGGGAGTTACCTTGGCTGTAGCCTTCTTATGCAGGGGCTGGTCAGAGAGCCTGCATGTAACTTCAGCTAGGTGTGTGCCTACCTGTATGAATGCTGGTGAAACTACAGGCTGCAGGCATCATAATGACTACAATTATAATTATTGCGTAGGTTTTCATAGGATTTCTATATGCATGGTATAGTAGAAAGGGAGAGCCTGAGATATAAGGCCTGGTATAAGAAGCCTGAGGCCTGAACTAAAGTAGTGGTCAAGTCCTGCTAATATAAAGCAAAGTTAGAAAAAGTCAGACTGTGAGCAGAAGTCAGGCTCTGCCTGCGTGCAGGCACAGAGAACCTGGCAAGAACAGGGCTGGCATTGCAGAAACACATACATTCCTAAGGAGGACTAGGCTTAGGACACCCATGCAAACACATTCCAGAAGGGTGATATCAGAACACCCCAATACAGAATTATGATGTAAAACACACTCTCCAAAGATGACACAAGGATACAGTGACCCCCTCTTAAAGATAAGGTCAGGATGACAGTGTGATGGATAGAGATACATGGTAAAGGGTGGTAACTAGCCACGTCATAGGGGCAATACGTAACTTGTTATAAAAAGGAATTTCAAAGCGAGTGTCTTTGGCCAGCCTAGGGGGAAATGGAAAGTTCTGCCATTCGCTAAGCTGTGTCCATTGTCATGGCCACGCATGTATTAAATATACTTGTAGCATGTATAGGACATAATATTATACCTCATCGATAATAAACCTGGCCAAGTATCTTCGCTACAGAAACAGGTCTGTGGTTTTATTGGGCAGTTTGATCGAGGTCTGCTGCGTCCGCTATCTGAGCAGAGCTGGGACATCAAACTGACAGAACACTCATATCCCGCCTGCATCTGACAACACACAGGTAATTGTAACTTTACTTATTGCTTTAATAAAACTTGTAGTACAGATAAGACTTTGTACTTGTGATTGTGTTCATATGGTCATCATACTTGAATATTGTGTGATCCTGAAGCCTTCAAATTTGAGAAGAGATCCAGAAGCAATTTCACTATATTGAGCCTGCAATTGTAGCAATCAGAGTCCAACCCATGGTGTTGCAATGCAACATCACAAAATTCTCTGTAAATAAACTAAAGGCTATGCTCTGGTGCTCAGATACTATGTCCCCTAGAACCAGATTGAACATTGATTCAGCAATGACAGAGAGAATCATGTCACTGAATATTCAAAACCACTTCCTGCAGCATTAAATGCATTCAAGAACTGACTAGACTCTACTCTGTTTTGCTCTGAAGATCAGAGCTCAAGATGATAGTGCTACTGATACCACAAGTGCCATTCTATTATGCATGAATTTAATTGGAAATGGAGAGACTAGCTGTGTTTTGAACACACCTGAGGATCCTGACATCTGTTCTTACAACTTGTCCAAGCTTTGGCACAGGACAAAGATGCCAGTCCTAGAGTCAGCAAGAAGAGGTACATACATAAGGGACATTATTAACAATCGATACCCTGGATGTAACATGAAATAATTAAATGGATATATACAGAAACTGATGAAAAGGGATTTCAAAAAATGGAGCCTGAGGAATGCCACACTGAACAGCAAAGAAACAGGATTAAAACAAACACCAAATATGGCACATAGGCATATAAGAATCAAATGGAAAGCATTCCTTAGGAGAGTTTGGAGTTAACTCACCTGATTTAGAATTCCACTGTCTTTAAACAGTTTAAGGTTGACAATAGATCACTTCTTTAAAAAAGTGTTATTTTAAGCTTTTTTCTGGGTAAATGACCCCCACAGCCTGATTAGTGAAGATTCCGTAAATAAACTCATCTTCGGTTTTTATTTGGCAGATCACCTTTACGTTACATAAACAATGTCAAGTGCCAGACCTACATACAGAACCAAGATCTCATGATTGCTAGATCTATAATCTATTACTTCTTGCTATTAAATTGTGATTCCTTTCTAACATGCAATTTTATAACTTAAGGATTTAAATTTTAAGTGCAACTTGTGTACTTCAAAAAGTAAGACTGTTCTTAGTGTTATATCCCATTGTTTTACAATAATATAAAGGAGTTTATTCCAGATGCTAAGGGCCTTATCGCTTAGGGCAACAAACAATTTCAAATAGATGACACTGCAAACTAGAGTTTGAAGGCAGTTCTAGTAGGAGATGCTATTCAGGAGTTGTGAAATGTTTCTGGCAACTAGGCGGCAGCTTTAACTGTGGAAGAGATTATGAGTGAGGAAAAATATATCCAGTGTGCTCTCTCCAACAACCTCTAATATATTCCCAGAAGACCATGTATTTACTGTGTTGTTCTAGTGCCCAAAGCAGGATATCTTAACTGTAGGATATTTTATTGTTTAGAAGGCAAAATCTTCAGGGCAGGGACATAAATGGTGTTGTGAATAACTAACATGCCAAAGGTGTAGAACAGGGAAGAAAGAGTAAGAACAGGGGAGGTGAAAAATAATCCAGCCCTGTCAGACACCTCGACGCTCTTCTGTTAGTTGTTTTATAACCCTGTATACCTATCCATTGGAGTGTAAGTTATACTCACAGCATCAATTACATTTCATTGGAATTTGGCCTAGTATCTTAAGGCTATGAGAAGTTTTAGATTTAGATCCTGGATATTCTCCAATATAATTAATGGTAGGATGTCCAGGGGAAACTGCCAGCCTCTAATTTCCAGCAGAAAGAAGATAAATTATTGGGGAGAGAGAGAGGAGGGGAAGAATGCATTTCCGATACTTCCCATAGATAGCGGCGAAGGTGAATGGGAAGCCTGGCTTTATTTACAACCTGCATGTATTTGTAGTCGCTGCTTTTTTATTGCTTTAAATCTCAGACTATGTAAGGGTCACATGACAAGAGGTAGCCAATTCAGCAACCATCATTCCTGCTGACAGTAACATTTTAAGCAAGAAAAATACAGAACATAAGACCAAGTGAGTTAGTGACAGTAAAAAAAGGAGAACAAAAGTGAGAAAACCTGGCTCAATAATCTAAACCAGAACAAACAGAATGTAGAGAACTGTCTTTAGACCAGTGATACTCAGAACTCAGTGGTTAAGGAGCCAAATTAGCAATCAACATTACCCAAAAGAGCCACAGTAGTGTGAATTCATTGTTTCATTTATTATAGTACTACATATTCATATTAATAGCATGATGGAAGAATATATATATATATAAATAAATGATGGGGGAAGATAGATATAGTCACAGTAAAATGACTGACCAAGTATTATTTTATCAACTATAATTGGTTAATAACATAGTAAAAGCATCCTGATTGGTTAATAATTAAATCACACATTTATATCATGAGCTGTAAAGAGCCACAGGAGACACACTACAGGGCTACTTGCAGCTTGCACGCCTCAGTCTGAGTACTACTACTTCAGACCATCAAAGCAGAAAATATCTTTCATTTTAATTTTCCTGAGAGAATGCAGTCACTGCCAGAAACTTTGGACAACCAAGTTCTCTTGTCTGACCACCAGATTGTAGTCTTAGCTGCATGTGGACAAATAATTACAATGTTTTTCTTTGTCTGGAAAACTACTAGCTTCCCAGTGGGACTCAGCAGTTGCTCTAGACCTAGAAGGTATCCATGTCCATAACAGAATTTAAACATATAATGTTTGTAGATACAGAAAACACTATTTTAAGCCATCATTATAAACCTGTCTGTTTCCTTGAGCACTTGGACTCATGGTAGCTAAGGCACCTAAAAATAGCTCAAATAAATGTTTTTAAAACTCTCTAAAAGCATCCCTAAAATAGCTTTTCTGTAACGTGTGGCATATGTAGAAGTCATGATGGTATAGTTTAGATTTGCTACAGCAAGTAATGCGGCCATCACAAACTTTTGCCGATAAAAACTTCATACCACCCCTCACCATGACATATTCTTATTTAGTTTGATATTTCAGACCAGTGCAGTTGTGGTTGTTTTTTAAGATCATAGGGGAGAGGTGTCTCACTGAAAAATTATAGTGGTAAATGGATCATTACATTCTCTTAGGCCCAATTATCCCCTCACTTCTACCAGTATAACTATTATCTTTGTCCCAGCTACAATATCAGTTGGAAGCAGATGGTTGGGGCAACAAGTTATTTTTTTGGAAATGGGGCCACAAAGTTAGTTCCTTATATATGAGTGTGAGACACACTGGAAGAGCATGCTATCCATGATATCATTGTTAGACATACTGCTAACAAGTAATCTCACATGAGATTCTGTTACACTTTGTTTAGTTGTAGTGTTCACAAGTTATGCTGCAGAACTATTATTTCAGTCATTCCTCCCAGACAATTCTACAATAAATAGCATAAACCCAACAAGATTTACCAATAATGTAAGTGCTTCTGGTCCATTTCCAAACCAGAAAGTAAAACAGAGGTCTGTTATGACTGAATAGTCAACTAAATGAACTTGCATTTAAACTGAATGCGTTTATTTGGATATGACATGAGTCAATTTGCATAGTAGAATGAATTATCTCATCCCAACAGAATTCCAGTCAATGTAGCCACAATCTGATTATAATAAATACAAAGTCAGAGATTAGGCTTTTGTCATTTCAATTAACAAAACAAGGTTTATTAATTTTCCAACTTCCACTGTGATCTAGTTGCAATCATAACTGGTACTGGCATGACTTTCTTCATTTAATAGGGAGTTTTCATTTAAATTTATTTTATACAAGTATGCCTTTCCTTGACAAAGTAAGGAGTTTGAAAAAGTTGAGTTTACATTTTATTATGAAGACACCAAGGCTCATAGTCTTCCCAGAAGCATATTCCACAATTGTGGGCCAGCTGCCCAAAAAGTCTTCTGAGCACACTACTCTTACTTTTGAGATTGGTAGTTATATTGTTCCAGTAGATCATAATCAGGCCATGGGATACAGAGTAAAACAATGAGGTAACTTGAGCAAGTCCAACAGAGGATTTCAGAATTCAACAGAAAGTCAGCAGTATCTTCAATGCCCCCATTTTTTCTCATGAATAACCTGAGTTCCCTCTGTGATAAACTACTCTCCTGAATGCATCCACTTGGAATCAGATTACTGCCTCACAACAGGGAGAGAGGAATGATATTGCAATAGGAAGATAAAGGGCTCCCATAGATAACGGCAGCCTCAGAAATCCTGGAATACCATCGTATCTCATTCCATGTACTGCAAAGTATATCTTAAATGTTTTTTGGGAGTATACTGTATATGCTTCAACATCTGTGTGGAAACCACTTATATAGTCTAAGACAGGTAAAAGTAAAATATATTTGATACTGTAGGAATACAAAAACAGTTCTAATTTTCAAACTAAAGTCAAAGGTCTCCTGCATGTAAGTTTGTGTTCTGTAAACTGGGACCCCTGTCCTCCCAAATCATAGAATATTAGGGACCTCAGAAGGTCATCTAGTCCAACCCCTTGCTCAAAGCAGGACCAATCCCCAGATTTTTACCACAGAGTTCCCCAAATGGCCCCCTCAAGGATTGAACTCACAACCCTGGGTTTAGCAGGCCAATATCAAACCACAGAGCTATCCCTCTCCCATATAGGCCTGATGTTTAGGTAAGTGAAACTGTAAGCATGCACACTAATGCAACCACCTTAAAAAAAATTAAAGTTGTATTATATGGCATACAATAATTTAAACACTCTAATCAGCACCAGACAGTAAACAAAAGTGCTCCAGCGTCTCTCTTAAAGGCTCTCTAATGGTCCCACTGCACGACAAATGTTACCTGTTGAGGCAGCTTATTTACATCATCAAGCCCCACACCAGTGCGAGCAGATGACTTCCAAATCAGCTCTTGTTACCTGAAAGATTAGCTAGGCACTTCCAGAGGGAGGAGGGAGGTGACATGACTAATGGGTATGTTACTAGCTCCAGCACCAGCCCTTCATGGGGCTGCCTCCCCCAAAGGCCTGGCACAGGAGTGACCACGAGCCCCACACATGACCCCTTCCCACCAGGAGGATGTCAAGGGACGGGTCTAGAAGTGAACTTTTAAAACTCAAGAGGGAACTACCTAGGTAATCCCACCCCCAATATTTATCCCTGCAGTTCCCCCACACTCCCCAGCCCCATCCCCCGGTGCTGAAGGGAAGGGAACAAGTGCGCCAGGCAGGCGCCGTAGATCACAGCGGGCCCACCCCGCCCGGGAACACACACCCCGGAGGGCCCCCTCACCTCTCCAGCTCCATGTCCTCCTCCATGGCGGCGGGGCGAAGGCAGATGCGGCGCGGCCCCGCTAGGCCAGAAACACCGCAGCGGCGGCTCAGGTACAGACGTAGGCCGGGCCCATCCACTGCTCGCGGCTGGGGACAGGGAGGAGCGAAGGGGCGGAGCGGCGGGTGAGGACCCCGTGAAGGGCGGGGCGAGCCGCAGCTGGGAGGAAGCGAGCGCCGCGTACCTTGAGTGCCTGCTACCTTCCCCCGTTGTAGCGGGGCCCGAATGGGCAGAGCTCGGGGGGACTCGGGTCCCGGCCACCCTCGCTCCATCGTCCCTAGCCCCTGCTGCTGCCCCATGTGCTGGAGGTGGTGGCTAGTCCCCCCCCCCCATGGCCTTACCGACCCCGATTCGCCTCGTTGGGGAGGAGGCCCCCCAGCACCCGCTGCCCATAGGCTCTTCCCTCCCCCTCTGGAGAATGGCGGGGGGTTGCTGTGTGCTCAGGCGCTTCCTCTCTGCACACTGGGGCAGAGGGGTTTGGTGGGTACATGACATCCCCTTTCCCCTGCTACAGAGAGAAACCCCAACAATTTACCCCAAACCTCCATCCCAAGGGCGTCTTTCCCTCTCCCCGCCCCCGAGCGTTGGCATAATAGTGATGCTACAGAGGTTACCCACTGATCAGGGCGGGCGGCGGCAGCAGGCTGGTGAGTGGGGTTGCAATGACTCAGGTGCCAGTGACTGGGGAAGGGAAGCTGGAGGCAAAGGGGGCCCAGCGGTGAAAATACACACGGCCTGAAACTGCACTGAGGGGGACATGAACATGACAGTAACCAGGGTGCAAAAGGGGAAGGGTTATTTACCCTCATCCCCTCTAGTGGTTGCAACTGTGGCTTCACCTTTCATGTAACTCAGCACACGGGAGCGACCTGTGAAAGTCTGAAGAAAGCTAATTTCTGTTTTCAGTGCGGCCTCTACTAGCTAGTCACAGTTCTCTGTTGGTAACGTAGGATGGGGCGCCTGCAAAGGGAAAAAAAATCCCCCCTTTTATGTATCCAGCGCTCATCCTACTGCTTCCTTCGGTCTCTTCCCTCGCTCATTTCATTTCATGCCTAGTATCTCCCATTCCCTAAATCCGGCTATTGCTAGACCCGCCTCAAATCCCCTTCCCATCGCTCCTCCGCTCGCTTCTCCCGCACCCCACTGCCTACTCCCCCCCACACCCACCTGCCCTTTCCTCCCCCGTTAACCTCTCCTCGCGGCTTCCCAGTCTGCCCCGCAGGGCGCGTGTGCTGCTGAAATCAGGCGACCGGCGAGGACACCCCAGCGCCTGGCCGCTATCGCCGGGTCCCGCCCTGGCCCCGCTCCCATAGGCTGCGGTGCTCTCCCCGGCCTGGCGGCTGAGTGGCTGAGCCGCGCTGTCACTCGGGCTGCGGTACCGCCCGGGGGAGGAGGTGGCCCGCCCAGGGGAGGTGTAACGTCGAAGTCCTTGCCCGGAGTTGGGCGCTCGTCTCTTGCCAGGAGCTCGGCGGTGACAGCGGGAGGCGGAGCCGGCCCCCGGCCGCGGGGTGAGCAGGACCCGGGCGCCGTGCTGAGTCTGGGCCGCAGACGAGGCGGTGGCGCAAGCCGGTCGGGGTAAGTTCGCTGCTAGGCTGCGCGCTCCTAGTGCCGCCGCGCCCTGTGCCTCGCCGCTGGGCTGCTAGTGGAGCGCTGGGCGCCACGCTCCCCCAGTGTGGCTGCAGGCTGGCTGGTGCCTCCTGGGCTCTGTAGTGTATCAGAGCTGGAGGTGACATCCACCGCCGTGGGCTTGTGTCAACTGGCTGCTGCGTTAGCCTAATATCAGACCAGGGTAGTAAAAACCTCAGCCCAGGACCACAAATAGTGATTGTGCTTGAAATCTGAAGGCATGGAAATAATCTCTCCCAGTTCTCTTTCTTGTGTTTGTGAGGGAGGATCCTCTCCTCTCACGGGGACAGGGTGTGTTTTGGGGGAGGATGTGTGGGAATGTTGATGATGATTACTCACTTCTCTTCCTGGGCACGATTCTCCCAGTTCCCACTCAGTAGTAGATGGGAGTAGGGGGTTGATAATGGTATCTCCTCCTCCATCCCCCATTGTGCTGTCCCTCTCTCTCGAAGACCATTATTCTTTATGTATGCTGTTGCAGGAGTAGCCCTAAGGTTCTAGTCAGGTCTAGGGCCCCATTGTGCAGGGCATTGTGCAAACAGTACTTGCCTCAAAGGAGCTTACTGCTTTTAGGTCCCAGTCCTGAAAGTTGATCTGCTTGGATGGACTCCTGCCCCCACATAGTGTCCTGTTGAGGTCACTGAGGCTTTTCTTGGGGTACAGGGGTCAGCCTATGCAAATGAGGTCAGATCAGGGCCTAAAACACATGCACTAAGTCTGGCAAGCAATAAGAATGAGAAGAGGGAGGGAAGACCAGGATAAAAGTAATGAGGGCATGTATTTATATAGGCTAATAATATGCATAGCTCAGAACTTCTGGATTAGTTCAAAGTTTTGTTCTATATTTGTGTAAATAAGAGCATCAGCGATCTCCACTGGTTCTCAACCTGATCAAAAACTGGGTGGGGAGAGATACTGATTTTTCCTACTTCTCCTCATAGTTTTCTCTCAGTCCCTTCTCCATGTTAGGGATTTGTGGCGTGGGTGAATCTGCCTCTTACTGGGGGACAAGCAGGGTGAGAAAATATCATTTATTGCACCAACTTATGTTGGTGAGAGAGACAAGCTTCAAGCTTACACGGAGCTCTTCGTGGGAAACGTACTCAGAGTGTCAAAGCTAAATACAGGCTGGAACAGATTGTTTAGCATAAGTAGTTAACACGGCAGATTTACTGTTTCTTGATATGTTGGTGGTGATTTCCCTCTTTGCTCCTTCAAATTCTGACATACTGCATTTCCTTTCACTGTCACCGGGAGATTGTGAATCCCCCTTACGTTTCATACCTTTCAGACAGAAGATTTGGATAAATCCTGCATTGCAAGTAGAGGCTGCCTAAATCTGTCTGTTGACCGTCAGCTTGACTTTGTTTTTATATATATTTTGTATATATTCACATTTTAATTTGAATATAAATAACTTATTACCTTTGGAGGAAAAAACAAAAACAACAAACCCCACACGTTCTGAGGGTAGAGAAAAGCAAAGGTAATGTCATGCTTGCAAAAACGTAATGAGAGAAGAGGGGTTACTTTGCCCCTTGTTGCTGGCTGTGGCCATTTCTCATCCCTGTAGAGAAGAAATGGGGTTTCTTCCTGGTGCTTGTGACACTAAACACACTTAAAGAGAAAAATGGGTATTTTCTGGATGGAGCTGCACACTAGGTGTCTTCCAAGAACTACAACAATTCTCTTCCCAAATCTGAGCTGTTGTTCTGTGCTAAAGACTGTACTTAATCCTAAATTGCATATGCGCCAAAACGAATGTGTTTGTGCTTTAGCTTATGTACAGAGGTTTGACTATTCTGTCAGATATTGAAATACATCTATTTTACTCTGATATAATTTTATGAAAGAACACTAAGGTCTGAAAAGGAGTTGCATCCGAAGAAGTGAGGTATAGCTCATGAAAGCTCATGCTGAAATAAATTTGTTAGTCTCTAAGGTGCCACAAGTACTCCTGTTCTTTTTGTTGAATTATTGAGTGTGTTGGAGGAAGAGAGAACAGCCGTAAACAAGCCTCTGTTACGGAACTGGATTACGGTTGTGTGTTTTACAATCCTGCCAAAGAAAACCATAGACGTATATGTAAACTTTCCCTGAAGCATGTAGAGCAGGCAGCTATTTCAGAACTTAAACGTAGATGTCTACTTTTTAAATAACACATGCTTTTTCCTTTTTTGAACTCTAGTTTTTTTTCTATCAGAAAAATAATGTAAAAGATAGGGTGGTCTTCTGCTAAACAACTTTTCCAAGGAATACTTTAGAAATTATTCTTTATTTAAAAAAATAGTAGTATTCAGTCAGCTAAGTGAATAACCAATTATTTTAGATATGGCAGTGGCAAATATGACTGTCCCTTACCATGTTACTAGTGCATGCTATTTGATTGTTTACATCTGTAGAAATCCGCTATTAAGCACTTCTGAGCTTAATTAATTCCTTTTTTAATTATATTATATTGTGGGTTTATTTTTGTTCTTCGTACAAAATTAAAACATTTGTTACAGATTAGTTCTGGTGTATGTTTGATGATAGTCTCTGAAAATAAATTCAAAATCGTAGGTACATTTGACCTTTTCTTAAAAAGAGAAGCTGTTCTGAGCTAAACTCTTCATTTCATTAAATAAACAGTTTGAATGGCTGATATTTATTCCCCTTCCCAATTCTTTTGGTTTGCTGATTTTTATCCTAAGTATACAATCAGAAAGCAGATCAAGGAGGCTTAGGAAGAAACATCAAATGGCTTGAAATAGTGTCCAACTCCATATCCACTTTGAAAATAAAGATGCTAGTGCCATATGCTACTGTGACTTTATTAAAACAAATTTCCTCAAAGTGGAAACAAAGCTATAAACCATGGATCCAGTTCTGCAAGAGAAGTGAGCACCATGTTTTTGTTCTTGTTGTTGATTACAAAAAATATAGGCCATGGTACTGCAAGCTGCACTGGCGCCAAGGGTCTGCTCTCCCACGAGCCTTGTTAACTTCAAGGTATTGGCATAAGGGTCCACCTGCACGGAACAGTCTAAGAATCTGTGTCAAACCACAGCAACAAAATATATCTGTGCATATATCTATGTACTTATGTGCTGACAACAAGCAAATTTGTTAGCTTCTGATGTAAAGGAGCACCACCATCCCAGTGAAATTTAATTTACTTCAAAAGATAAGTTAAAGTAGTTTCAAGCCCTAAAGTCTCCCTGCTCACTCATATGTTTTATAATTTCGTTTTTGTACTTTTTTAAAATAAATCTTCATATACACCTCTACCTCGATATAACGCTGTCCTCGGGAGCCAAGAAATCTTACCACATTATAGGTGAAACCGTGTTATATCGAAGTTGCTTTGATCCACCGGAGTGCGCAGCCCCTCCTCCCCCCGAGCTCTGCTTTACCACGTTATATCCAAATTCGTGTTATATCGGGTTGCATTATATTGAGATAGAAGTGTAGTTGAAATCGACAGTACAGAGGAAAGAGTGAAATTGACAATTTTATGTATAATCAAATGCACATAGCAAGAAACTGGAACAATATAGATTTTCTTATTTTAGTCTTGCACTTATAATAATAATTGGTCTGAAAATGTTTTACCTCCTACGTTTTGTTCAGTTGAGAGTATCACTTTAAAACTAAAAGTGAAACATATAAAGAGAGAGTGTTTATTAGTTATTGGATTAATCTAAATTGATTTCAGGCATCAGTAAGATGTAGTTTGTTTATTAAGTACTAACAGCTGTAACTAAAAAGAAAACTGCAGTCATTTAAAAACAAAATGTTCTCTGTTGGAGTTGTAGAGGACAACAGAGGACATGAAATCTCTGTCAGTGGTTGGTCTCTTATTTGAAAACTCTGTATTGACTTTTATTTGCAATAACAATTGGTTAATATCACATTACTGACTTGCATTCTTCTAAATTGCCTTATAGTTGACATATAGTTACTTGTTCAGAAAGTCTATTGCCTTTTAAAGATTAAAATTAAATCCTTTCAACTGTCATTATTTAATTATGTAACTGTTGGGTCATGGTGTCTATAGTGCAATAAAGAATAATGTTGTAATGCATGCTTTTTGTGGTCCCAATTCTGCAAGCACTTATTCATGGGCTTAATTTTAAACACAAGTATTTTTTCATTGGAACAAATGGGCCTACTCTTATGTTTGAAATTAAACCTGTGCATAAATGTTTGCAGGATCAAGGCTTAACCGGAATAAATTTGGTGGAATAAACCTACCCATCCATGCTTAATACCAAAACACTTCATATTTTTCATGAAACCTGTTGTTCGTGTAGTTGTGTGTCGAATCCAATTGACATGCCAGCTCCAATAGCTCTGTTAGCAGTATTATTGTCTTATTGATGGCAGTATGATTGCATATGTCCTGACTTCATATTTGCAGCATATTTTGCAATAATATAAATGTCATAGTTCTTATTTTTTAAAAAGTTTTTTAATTATATGATTTTTATGTTGTAAACCATTATATTGTTTTAGATTTACATTTGCGTCAATGGATAAAATTCCATAAATAAGCCTGAAGATGTTTATTTCATGTGCCCTTTTTAGTATTTTGGATGGGGGAAAAAAGTAGAGATGAAGTCATGAGCTTCAAGGAAATACATATTGATCTAGTTAAGTTAATGTTTGTTCAGTACAAGAAGAATGTAAGAAAGCATTTGTTTTGAAGATCTAAGCATTTTTCTTGTTTCTAAATGTCAACGCACTCATAACCAAGTTCTAAGTATATGTTTGTAGGATAGTTTATGGATTATACAGTAAAAAGTTATGGCTGTATGTGTATAATTATGCAGTCTTTCAGAGGAATGGCATTAATTTTTGAAACCTCACAAGCTAAACATAATACTTTGCATTTCTGCAACATCTTCCATCCAAAGAACTTAGCAAATTTTTGCACAATTAATGAGTGAAGCCTTGCAACACCCCTGTTAAGCAGTTTCATTCTCACTTTTTATAAAAATGTAATTAAGTTCAGAAACTAGTCTGAATCTACTGTAGCCTCTTAAAAATTATCCAAATTTTGTTTGTACTATCATTTGGCATAGTGAAATAGGTCAGAGCAGATAATAAAGTAAAATAAAATAAATACAATGAAGCTAGAAATGATACTGCTGTTCTTATATATCATAATTTGGATCTCTGGAGGCTCTACTTTTTCTGAAATATAAACTTCTTATTTCTTTCCATTACCCTAAATAACAAAAACAAATCAGATGTTTGTCTCGAATGTCAGTTGAATCTGTCTATGTATGCATTTTATGGTCCCAATACTGTAAAATACTTATATTGTATTAGTATGTACAGTAGAGAACCCTTCAACCAGAGGTGACACATAACTGTGCATAGTGGGGGGGGGGCACAATTAAAAGGTTCTGTGGGAGCATGTGACTGCCTTCTATGTTGCCTCTGTGTCCATCCCCTGAAACTTGATATGTATGTACACAATGCACAGTAGCAACTACCTCATCCTTCTCCTCTCTGTCTTGTGGCTGCCCAGCCCCTTACAGAGCTTGCAGGTATCCCTTCACTGCCTGAACTATACTCAATCAATTTAGCAAGTGTTCAAAATAAGACCAACAAAAGGGGCAACACAGTTGGGATGCACAGTCCCCCATGCATCATCAGGGTGGGTGTTGCCAGGGTGGGATGGTGCTTGGGGCTGGATCGTCTCAGTTAACAAAAAGTTGGAGAATTATCAGTCACTTTTTGTTGGAAGGGGGAATATGACACTCCCAAATTTTCTCCTTGATAGGCACGTTGGAAGGCCGCTGGAGTTTCAGTGCACCCCCCTGCTGCTGAATTGCATTGAAGCAGCAGGGTACATCCTCTTTTTCCCACTCTCGCCGCCCCCCAGCCTGCTCTTTTGCTAACCCCCGAGGCTCTTAGGCTGGATGGGGCTCCACTTGAGCTGCCTGGCACTGAGCACCATGTCACCAGTCCTCTTCCCAATCTCGAAAATGCCACTCTGACTCACCTCAGTAAGCAATCTGCAAAGCAGGCAGCAAGAAGTGCTGGGACTCTAGCAGTAGGGAAGGAGAAAGAACCCCAGGTAGCAGGGGTTGCTCAGCCTTCAGCCAACCACCCTGCTGCTTTCTCCCTCCCCATGCTGTACAGATACATGGTGAGTGCCGCTGCCAGAGGGAGCTGCTGCCTCCTTGCTGCTGGGCATCCCGGCAAGAGGCAGCCTGAGAAATGCTCCCCCCCATCTCCTCCCATGTGCCATCTGCCTTCAACCATCTTTCCCCCCTTCACTTAAAAAGAAGAGTGAAAGCCTTTTAGAACTCCAGGGTTGAAATCACTCTGATAGATCTTTTATTTAAATTATATTCTTAATCCCTAGGTCAACATCCCAAATTTGCACGGCAAATGTATTCTTCAGGATGCAGTTTAAAAATAAGTGCCCAATTCAGAGAACAGAAATTGTGACGATAACTAAGTCACGGTATCCTGTTTAGATGGGAAGCTGGAAATGCTTTAGGTCAGGAAACAGGCTAACATAAGTGAGAGGATATCCATCCTCCTATTTGCACATTTGATATTTGTTGTCTAGTGGATGAAGATGGCTTAATTTGGGATGGAGAGAGAGACAATTAACTGTTTCCCCCTCCACCCATTCCTTTAGAGAGGAAAGAAATTATATTTCATTGCAGAGGTTTGGGAACATTTAACTAATGATAGATAGAGTAGACAAATATTTATGTAAGAACTATTGACTGTGGTGCAAAAATCATGGTGACTAGTGAGGCACATATTCATTTCATAATTAGATACCATTTTTAAAAGGTCTTAAATCTTAGGTACAAACAGTGGCAAATATCAGAAAATAAAAAGGACGTTAAGAAAATGTGATGCTTATAATGTACTTATACCTACCAATATATGTATTGGATTAAAACACAACTGAAAAGAAGTGTGTGCAGGAAGCGAGGAGAACAAAATAGTTGCAGAAAGATAAGGGATAACTTTCAATTTTTCCTGTCTGGGGCGGTGTAGTTCTGTCAAATATTCTTTTTTGTGTAGCTGTTGGGGAAAAATGATTGGTGTTCCCCACAGCTGTGCATCAAAGCACAGAGAGAAATATTTCTTTGAGAGCATATAAGTATTATTGAAATATCTTACAGTTTTGCTAACTCTTCTAGTGATAGCTGTGAGAATATGAAACTGTAGTGCACTATCTTCCAAGATCTTTCACAGGTCCAATGGAAATTATGTCAGGAAGTCTGTATTATTCATCTCTTTTTACTGCTTGATCAGTAACTGCAATGAGGTTCAAGTCAGTATTCCTTATCTCTTCCATTTTTGCAACCTCTTTTGGTGTTGCTCTGGTTGCTTCTGTACTAATGTATGTAGAACACGCTGCTTCCACTTGAATGCGGGATACGCAACCCCAGAGCCCTTTGTTATGAACAATATCCCCCTTAAATCTTATGGCAGAAGACTGCTGCAGTCAAAAGTCTCCAAATTCTATCTTTTGTAGTTTTCTTTGCTATTTAAGAATGAGTGTGAACACTAAATTATCAGGTGGCATTGAGGTGCATATGTAGCCGCAGAGCTTTCCTAAGCAATAGAGGTAGATGTAAATAAAGGCAAAACTGTAGTTACTTTGAAAGATGAAATGCATGGAGAATTTTTTTGATCTGTAAGTGAAATATTGTTATCTAACATCTGTAGGTATATTTTGTTCTGGTCATGCTTTAGCTGCCAACCCCAAGTAATTGCCATTTTCTTGTTCCAAAGTAAGTTCTCTCTGGTTATGTCTACGCAGTTAGATACCCGTGGCTAGCCTATGCCAGGTGACATGGGCTAAGGGGCTGTTTGACTACAGTGTAGACATTTGTGCTTGGTCTGCAGCCCGAGCTCTGGGACCCTCTCACCCTGCAGGGTCCCAGAGCTTGGGCTCTAGCCCAATCCCGAACGGCTATACTGCAGTTAAATAGCCTCTTAGCCTGAGTCTCTTAGCTGTAGTCAGCTGACACGGGCCAGCTGTGCATTTTTAATTGCACTGTAGACATACTGACTATTTCTCAGTCAAGCAGTTCAAGTATGTTTTGAATCCAGGGCAGGTGGTTCTTGTCGCTTATTTCACTTGGTGTGCAGAACAATACTTTTAAAAACCCTTTTGTATTTTGATATTTTTTTCCAAATAACATACCAGATAGTGACTTTCACAGCCAAGGAATAGATTCTTAAAGGTGACTGATCTGTAGTGGTAGGTTATACAGTAAATCAGATTTCAAGGAGGATGTATGGGCTGTGGGTAACTGTACATGACTATGGATAGTCAGGCTTGGCAAAACTAACTTTTTTAAAAAATAATTTCAACAGATCATATCAATGTTTATTTTAAAGTATTTTCTTAATTTATTTATCAATTTAAATTTTCACAGTTGCAGGAAATTATGGGGGGATCAGTCAATACTAATCACAGTAGACACTGAGTTTCAAAAAGCTAAGGCTTTATAATTGTTAAAATATTATGTCCACATCACATGTCAAAGTAAATATCCTCAAATCAAACTAATAAGTTCTCAAGCAGAATTCCTTTTATTTTTGCCTATCTGTAAATTTCTGTTTCACTGATGGAAATATTTTTCTGTTGGTATATGTGTGGATGGCTAAATCAATGTTTACTGACAGACACCAATAAAAAGAACTAATCCTTCCAAACCTATGGATAGTGCACTGAGAATCTACAGTATATCACTCTCACATAAGTAGGGACCGTGTTAGGTTTTTCCTACTCAGTTGGAGAAAAATCAAAGTAACAGCTGTTGAAATATGAGAACTTGTGCGGCTGGTTCTTTATGTTCATTTTGAATTTAATGGATATTTATCTACTCCCCTCTCTTCCCTGTCCTTTTTTGGTATGTTTCCACAGCAGCGAAAAGCCCACATGTGGCTCATGCCAGCCGACTTGGGCTCGCAGGGCTTGGGAAGCGGGTCTGTTCATTGCTGTGTAGACTTCCGGGTTAGGACTGAAGCTGGAGCTCTGGGACCCAAACCCAGAAGTCTACACAGCAATGAAACAGCCCCATGAGCCCAATTTGACTGGCATGGGCCTGCTGCAGGTTTTTCTTTGCTCTGTAGACATACCCTCTCTGACAGAATATTACCCTGTGTTAACACCCTACACATTATTGTAATAATCTTTGTATGTTATGTGAAAACTTATAATTTGCTGCTCAGTAATACCATGGCAAAATGCACATAGCATCATTATATGTGAAGTTATAAACATAAACTGACTAAAAGTATGTTTTCTAGATAAATCTGGCGAGTGCCCAAACCAGTTCCTCAGAGACAAAGGGTAAGATGATGCCTCAGCCAGATGTAAACAAGGCTGATGGACCATTACCTGCTAAATGGCCATTCTTTGACAGGAAAGGGGGCAGGGGCAAAAATCTACATCTTAGCACAGAAACAGCATGGTGTTTCCTTCCTTTCACACAGACAGCCTGTCACGTTGCTCCCAGCTGGAAATGTTTTTCAAGAGGGGGACTGAAACGATAAAAAGCAGGGGCATACACCTCCCCCCCATCACATTCACTGTACTAGAAGAGACAAAGGAAGCAGCCATTGGACTCTGGGGCAGGAGTCCTCACCTAAAGAGTTTGTTCAATAAGACTGCTGAAAGCATGTGATGATAAAACTTTGCTTTGAATCTATAAACTAGTTCGCTAGGCACCAGTGAGCATTTTATCTTTATTTTTCTTGTTGCTATTTCTGACTTTTATGCCTCAGTACTTGTATTCACTTAAAATTTTTCTCTTTGTAGTTAATACATTTGTTTTATTGTATTATCTAATCTGTTGTGTTCAAGTTGAAGTGTCTGGGTAACTTTATTTATGGTAACAAATTGTGTGTATATTATTCCTTTAAAGGAGTAACGGACATGATACATTTGCACTATCCACGTGAGGTCTAGGCAATACAGTACATATGTTTCAAGGGGTGGACGGGAATCTGAGACTGGGAGTGTGTTGGGGTCACCCTGTTTTAATCTTTAAGGCTGACAGGAGGCATGGCGTGACTGTTTGGCTGCAACACTCACAGGCAGGTGGGAGTGACTTATGTGCTGGATGCTGTGAGCAGTCCTGGTTGGAAGCTGCTACAGCAAGGCATTGTAAAGGGAACCTCAGGTTACAGGACAGGGGTGACACAGCTACTGATTAGTATGGATTATACCCTGGTATATCACAGTCTTACCACTACTTAATAGATATTTCCCATCATACTCATTTTGCAAGACACTTTTTCTCCTCAAGTTGCTGAGACTTTATATATGACTAAAGAGATTGCATATTAAATCTTTATTTTTATAACTATTGACCCTCAACTGTTCTACATATGGTTCTTTTGTATAGTGGAAAACACTATATAAATAAAACTATTTGAATAAACTGAAGAACTGAACTTCTTTGTGTTAGCCTCACTAATACAAAGAGAAAAGGTTTGTTTACTAATTTATTTAGTCTGGCAAAACTAATTGCAATGGAAGCACCTGATATTTTTACATTGTCTCAGTATGTGCATCTCTTACACATCAGATGCAATCAAATATTCAGGTTTATGTTCTGCTTTTAAATGGAAATGAACACAGGGTAAATTAAATTTTTGCCCCATGTACTGCACTTAGTCCACATGTACACTCGTAGGTACAGTACTGCATAAATCTTACTGTGATTCTACAGTTTTTTCACTTTGAAATATATTTTGGCTCATAACTGGTGACTTATCAGATCTGATTCTTCTACTTGGTATGGGGGTGGGTATGGGGGAAGCTTTCCACTGAAGTAAAACAGGTGATACAGTAGCCGTGAAAGGGAGAATCCGTGGCATAGCTTGTCTATGTATTTGACCTAAGATGTCTTGCCATGTAAGCAGAAAAAGAGAACCTATGGGAAAATGATCACTGAAGCAGATAGTGGTGCAAAAATCTTGGATTACGAGAGGGTGAAATGAAGCTGTGCACTGTAGTTTCTTCTGCATCAAGCTATATGTGCCAGAAAAGCATAGCTCTGATAAAGAGTGGAACTATCTGAAAAATGTCAAGGCCAGTAATATTTGCTACAAAGTGCCATACCATCCTGAAGCTGATATGCAATGAGAAAGTTTCAGGTGAAGTCTGACATCCATCAGTTTTCAGTTGTTACAAAACCATTAGAATAGATGCAGGTTTTTTCACTGTTATAAATCTTGTAAATTAGTGTCAGATGTATTATTGGTAGGATGTTTCAAAATATTGTTTGATGTTGTCATGGTATCCATCATGAGCTCTTTAATGACCTGAAGTTAAAAAAGGAATCCTACAAAAAGTGGAAACATGGACAGATTGCTAAGGATGAGTACAAGTACGTCTCCATAGGATACTTAAGGAACTAGTTGAAGTGATCTTGTAAATTTTAGCAGTTATCTCTGAGAACTCCATGGGTATGTCTACACTGCAGTTAAAAACACATGGCTGCCCATGCCTGCTGACTCAGGCTCGTGGGGCTTGGGCTATGGGGCTGTTTAATTGTGGTGAAACATTTAGGCTTGAGCTCTGAGACCTTCCCACCTTGAAGCACTGGTCTTGAGACCTAGGGCAGCTGGACTGCTTGGTTCCACATCCCACATTGGTACCAGCATGTGAGTGGTACCCAGGAGTGTGCCTGAAAGGCCAAACTTAAATATAGTGAATCTAAGCTATGTCCAGACAGTAGGCTTCAAAGCACATAAGAGCTGTGGTTCTGGTCCAGTCCATTAACCTAGTGACTATCAACAAGCTCAGCCAGGGTTGTAACAACCTCTGTTTTCAGCTGTGAATTACCGAGAAGATAGGATTCTGATGCACTGCCTAGTCTTTTGGACAGAAGCAGAGTTTGGTGTTATGCAAGGACTATACAATCATTATGGTTTATACATTTCAGACAAGGTGTAGAAAAAAATGAAACTACAAAGTCTGCGGAGAAAGCTGCAATCACCATACAAGAGGGATCTGACTTCTGGCTCTTACAGATAAACCAGGCCAATCCAAATGTGCCAAAACATGACTGGTATGCCATTCTGACAGGAGTGCATGTTTTCTAAAAACAGATACCGTTCTGAATTAAATTGTCCTGTTTTTCTGTTGAATTGTTTTGTTTTTGTCATTTTGCTACAATGCTCTGTAACACAACTTCCTTTACAAACAGAGTTTGTGTAAACATTTGGATCATCACTTCTAATTTCAAAAGAGAAGGAAGGAAGGAACTCAGGATTGTTTTATCAGCCAAGTTTCAATCTCTTTCCTGTTCTGGGCTCAATTCAGGACCTTTTTTATTTGGGGTCAGTTATATCGACTCACTAATGGAAAGCGTCTCTGAATTATCTTTTAAGTTTGTGTGTGGTTCTAGTTCATTTTTTTTATTAGATCAAGTCAAATTTCCACATTCTTTAATTCATGAAGAATTTGTCATTTCTAATTTTAAGGTTTTTGTGTGTAGTTAACTTTATTGTACATATTTTACAGAAAGTTGATACAAAATACTTTTGACAAACTCACTGCTCATTAACTTATTGCTTTTACCTGCACTTGTTTATCTTCAGGAATATCTTTAATCTTCTAGTGCTACCAGTAACTTTTCATAGTAATAAGAAGTTTGATTGCTGTATTGCGTAAAATATGAAAGCTGTGTGATCCATATCCCCGTCAAAGAGGTTATTTATACAAGATACTCAGTTACTGTGTTGCCATAACATCTGTTACATAAAATGTAGTTGAGTAGAATACTCCATATGGTTTCTGTGTATTTGTTTGCATCGGTAAAATATAGAAAACATTAAATAGATTTGAAAATTAATATAATTCAATTAATATGTCTGTATTACCCTGAGTCCATAATATTTTAATTGTATTAATGTGTTTCAGTTTTCAAATCTTCAGAAATACAGTATGACGAACTATAAAGTGCAATTATTCAAACACTTCGCAAACACTTATGTAGACTTCTCTTTTGTTAAAGGAGAGTTTAATATTTCAGTATAACTTTTTGCTGAATTTTTTTAGAGTTCAGATGTTAAGCTGTAACCCTTTTAAGGAACAAACAGTACTTTGTAGGTTGCATTAATAGGGGATGAATGTTTGCCTTTCAAGTTTCCTATTCGAAAGTTAGTCAGCTTTCCAATATTTGAAATAAAAGGGCAATACCTTATTTCTGCAAATCTTAAAAACTCCAGAAGTTTCTGGTTTAAGTGTGTTTTTTAAATCTGAGAATGGAAAAAAAAAATGGCTCTGCTTTAACAAATAGATTGGAAGAGGATTAGTATCTAACGTTGATTAGTTATGGTTTCTGTTAGAGAAAAATATTTTAAACCAAGCTTTTAACTTTAAACACTTCCTTCTTTTTCCCCCAAATGTTTTTTCCGGCATGAATGATGTATTGTGGAACAACTGTAACTGTTAATACCATTACCATTGTTTACAGGGAGATTTAGTAGTTTATTAAATCTTTTATACATAAATCCTGCTCTTCTGGGTGCACATTGTCAGCCTCTGTTGCATGCTATGGAAAATGCCCCAACCTGACCAAAGTGTCATGATGCAAGCTGACATAAGTTGTCATAGTAAACGTCGACTTAACTATTGTCTTCACACTTGTGGAGTAACATTATGTTCCATGCAGTGGTGTTGTGGCTATGTTGATCCCAGGATATTAGAGAGCCAAGGCGAATGAGGTAATATCCTTTATTGAACCATCTTTTGTTGGTGAAAGAGATAAGCTTTCGAGCTTACACAGAGCTCTTCTTCAGGTCTGGAAAAGGTACTCAGAGTGTCACAGCTAAAGACAGGGTAGAACAGATTGTTTAGCACAAGGAGTTAACCCATGTTGTAAGAGACTTTTCAAGGTGAAGTGGGCACTTAATACCTCTGTGGTCATAAGACAGGGAAGGGTTTGTGGGTTATAGATTGTTGTAGTGAGCCATCAATCCAGTGTCTTTATTGAGTCCGTGATTTTTAGTGTTTAACAAAATTATAAGTTGAAGTTCCCAGGCTCGTCTTTTGAAGGCATTGTGCAGGTTTCCTTTGAGGATGAGGACTGCGGGTTCAGACGTGGAATGATCGTTTTGTGAAAAGTGTTCACCCACAGGTTTTTGTCTTGAATCATTTTTTTCCTGTAAATTCATTCAAGAACATACTGATTGTCTGGTTTCATATACATAGTTGTTGTTTGGGCAGTTAGTGCAGTGGATAAGGTACACTATGTGTTTTGATAGGCATGTGTAGGAGTCATGGACCTTGAAAGGTGTGTTGTGGTGTGGCCTGGTTTGTGGGGTGCTTGCTTCTGATGATGAACTTGGAGAAGTTGAAGGGTTGTTTGAAGACCGGAAGGTTCAGGAAAGAATTCTTTCAGGATGTGGTCCCTATCAAGTATGGGTTGTAATTGTTTAAAGATACCCCATATGGCTTCCGGTGTAGAATGGTGTATCACAACTAGGGGTGTGCAGTTGGAGGGTGTTTTGTTTTTTTCATTGTGATGGGGCAAGGCCAGATGGCTACAGTAAAGTATTGAGGAACAGGTATGTTAGCCCCAGGCTAAACAAATCCCTGGTACCATGGTAACCAAATGGCAGTTGCTCCAGGTTAATCAAGACACCTGGGGCCAATTAAGATTTTTCTAGAAGGCAGTGGAGATAGCTACATTGATTGGAACACCTGAAGTCAATCAAGGGCTGCTGGCTGGAACTAGTTAAAAGTCTCCCAGTTAGTCAATAAGGTGTGCGTGTGAGGAGCTGGGAGCAAGAGGCTCAAGGAGCTGAGACTGAGAGGATGTGCTACTGGAGGATTGAGGAATTATCAGACAATCAAGCATTATCAGACACCAGGAGGAAGGTCCTGTGGTGAGGCTAAATAAAGTGTTTGGAGGAGGCCATGGGGAAGTAGCCCAGGGAGTTGTAGCTGTCATGCAGCTGTTACAGGAGGCACTATAGACAGCTGCAATCCACAGGGCCCTGGGCTGGAACCTGGAGTAGAGGGCGGGCCCGGGTTCTCCCCAAACCTCCCAACTCCTGATCAGACACAGGAGGAGCTGACCCAGACTGTGGGTTCGACAAGAGGGGAAGATCACTGAGGTGAGCAAATCTGCCAATAAGCACAGGACCCATCAAGGTAGAGAAGGAACTTTGTCACACCATATTGAATCTGATTCAATCAGGTTATTTGGGTGGCCTGGTACATGATGCAATCTACTTCTCTGGTGGAATGTCCTTATTTGATTAAGGCAGTTTTAAGTGTGTTAAGGTGTATATCCTGGACTTTCTCCTTGGAGTGGATTCTGTGGTGTCTGAATCCCGGGCCTTAGGTAACAGGGGGTTTTTTTGGCTGTGTTTGCGGCGGTTACTGGATCTGTGAAGGTAAATGTGGTGATCTGGCAGTTTCTTGTATATAGTTATTTGTAGGTTTCCATTATTGAAGCTGATCATGGTCCAGGAAGTTGATGCTGGTATGGGAGTGTTCCAGAGAGAGTTTGCTGGGTGCATGGTGGTTGTTGAAGTTGAAAATTTGAGGGAGTTTAGGTCATCTGTCCAGAGAATGAAAATATCCATGTAACTCAGATATATCATTGGTTCCGTGTTGCATTTGTCCACTAATTCTTCCTTGAGGCGGCCCAAGAAGAGGCATTTTTAGGGAGCCATCATAGTGCTCATCAGTGTTCCCATGGTTAGGACAAAGTGTTTGTTGTTGAGCATAAAGTAGTTATGGGTGAGGAGGAAGTGGATGAATTTGGTGATAAGTTTGGGATGGATATCTGTGTGCAGTCTTCTGTCTTGTAGATCTCTGAGGCAGGCAACAATGTCATCATTAGAAGGGATGTTGGTGTATGGGAGATGACATCGAAGGTGGCAAAGATAGTGCTCTGAGGGAGGTGGTTAATGTTGCTGAGTTTCTGGAGGAAGTCAGTTGTGTCCTGGAGGAAGCTGTGTGGTGTGGTGAGTGGTTTGGGGATGGTTGCTATGATTCCCAATATTCCTTTAATGAGGATGCCATGGCCAGCTTTGATGAGTGTGTCTGGGCTCGCTTGTTTGTGTATCTTGGGAAGCACGTAAAATGTCCCTTGGGCAGGTTGGTGGTGGATGAGTTTATAGAGTTTATTTTGGAGTTGTCTGGGAAAGAATTTGATAATATCCTTAAATTCTTGGGTGAATTGTGTTGTGGGGTGGTGTCGTCTTTGAATTCTTTATAGTATATGGTGTTGGAGAATTGTCAGTTGGCCTTGTTTGACGTAGGCATCATGGTTGAAGATCAAGATGGATCCCTGTTTGTCTGTTGGTTTGGTTGCTATCTGGTGCTTGGATTTCAGGGACTGTATAGCTGTCTTCTTGGTAGTAGAGAGATTGTGGTGGATGTGATGTTTGTTAAGGATTTCACAGTCAATTTTTTTTTTTTTTCCTGAAGCAATCATTGTAATGATCAAGTGTGTGGTTTTGTGCACTGTGGGATGTCCAGTCAGATGATTCATTTTTTCTTATGACTGTTAGTGGGGACGTGGTAGTTGTAGTTGATGTCATCTTTGTTGTGAAAGAATTCTTTGAGTCTGAGAAATAATTCTTCTAGTTCTCCAAATGTCAGTATGATGTCAGGTTCTGTGACAGGGCAGAAGTTTGGTTCCTTGGTGAGTACAGATAATTCAGCTCCACTTAGGGGTAGTTTTGATAAGTTGATGCTGTTGAGGTATCATGTAGTGTCCATGTAGTGCACCCTGGTATCATGGTTTCTTTTGGAAGTAGCGTTCTGTGCGTTGTGGAGTTGTAGTTGGTTCCATTTTTTGTTTTTGTTGGATGGCTGTCATCAAGTTTTTTTGATAGTTGTTCTGGTTGCTTGCATGATCTCCAGGTAGGTTTCTGGATTTTATTTTCTTTCCAGTGTTTGGGAATATGTGGTGATTTCTTGTTGAAGGTGGTTCCTTCTGGGATATGAGAGGTACAGGAGATGATTCCTCAGTGTTTCTGATGTTCCTTCTGCAGAGCTGTTCAGCATAAATAAATTATGCATCTCTGACATACTGCAGTCACAAGAGCTAGGGTGCACCAGGACTGAGCACTTCCACAACTGAAATGCAGACATGTCTGGGGAGGGATGCAGCAGCTCACAAAGAGTTCAGAATAGGAAATAGCAAAGAATACTGTAGCCTGTTGAAACTTTAGGGAAGAATTTAAGTTGGCAGAATGTAATCAACTTAATAAGAATTTAGTTAGTATACTGGGGTTGACAACTGGACTCCTGCAATAAGTACCAGGAGAATTAATGATCAAATTTTTGCAGTTAACTGAATGTTTTTACCTTATGTCCAGCTATAACAACCCCCCTCCCATGAGGTTCCTTCAGCAAGTTTTGAACTCTGAATTTTCAGTACTGCTTGCACTGTAGGATTAGATGGCAGCAGATGGGGATAGCTCAGTGGTTTGAGCATTGGCCTTCTAAACCCAGGGTTGTGAGTTCAGTCCTTGAGGGGACCATTTAGGGATCTGGGGCAAAAATCTGTCAGGGACAGTACTTGGTTATGTTGTGAAGGCAGGGCACTGGACTCAATGAGCTTTCAAGGTCCCTTCCAGTTCTATGAGATAGGTGTTTCTCCATATTAAAAAAATAATAATACAAAACATAATATAACAAAGAAGCAAATTAGACATCTCTTCTAATGACATGTTGAAGTAACAATATCCTGCTTTTCTGGCAAAAGCCGGAGTAAACAGATGGGTTTGGTGCTGTGCCTGAAGGTTAATGTACTTAATTTTCAAGCCCATGGGGGAAGTCTAGTCCAGAGTTGAAGCCCTCTGCCGAAAACACTGCCAATAGCAACAAAAAACACACTGTGGGGATTTCCAGCTCAGCTGTTGCAGTGCAGAGGTGCTGGAGAAGAGGGATTGTGTCAGGTAGCTAGGTCCTAAACCATGTAAGGCTTTAAAAGTCAATGTTAATACCTTGCTTTGGACCCAGAAGCATATAGGAAGCCAATGCAGACTGTATGAGCCCTTGTGATGGTGGTTTTATTTATTATTTGTATTACAGTAATGCTTAAAGACCCTGGGATTCCCATTCTCCTTTGCACTGCCTCAAAAAGCTTACGGTCAAATGTACTCCCTATTAAGTGGCTGAGCTGGCACATTCTGCATCAGATGCAGCTTCTTAATGGCCTTCAAGGGTATGGCTGTATGGTAATTTCTGTAGTGAAGAAATGTTGATATTTTTAGCGTTAATGTTGAAAAGACCTATATAGGAACAGAAACAGACAGCGATATTCTTGATTTCTCCAGGCTGTTGATATTTTACTCTCATCTGTCCTCAGGCATCCCGGCTTTTGTGTCTTCTCTAGTGGCATGAACCAAGATGTCATAATATCCAAAATCAAATGTACCAGAAAATGTAATAAATTAGAGTCAACTTAGCAGAGTAATTGAAGAATAAACTGAATTTTAAACACTAGATTGTGTTATGAATTGATTGCTAGGCACAAAACATGCCATAGGAATGCAGCTTCATGTGAATTAACTATTGATGGCAACATTTCTTAGGTTGCTTGTGATGATAATGAAAACGAAGTGATCTGAGCTTTGAGGTCATGCCACTATGTGATTTTTGTGACAGGGAGGAACAGCCAGGCCAGTTAAACTGCAAATTAATTTTGAGAAGGAAAGATATCTTCTTGAATTGATTTTTTTTTTTTTAAAGAAATGTAGTCATGCAGTGTGCTAATATACTAAACTTTAATAAAGCATAAACCTGAATACAAATGGGGGGAGAGATTCCAAATATATAGGTTTTTTTCACTACTAAGGAGTTTTTTATATAATTAATTTTGAATGCACATCAGTGCAGGGGATTCTTTGTAACTCTGAAAAATAAATTTTCTTGAGTTAAATTTTAGCATAAGTGAATGTTAAGATGTTGTTATAAAATGGATTTTTAACTGTACTTCTCTTTCAACAGTACAGTCGACATTTTGCCATTCACCAATTTTTGTGTGAATGATTTATTCTTGTGCCTATGGATTATAATATCTGGTGCATTTTACATTATTTAAAATATATGATATAGGGTTCCCTATTATATTATATTATATTTTATATTATATTATAGCCTAATATAATATAGCCTTCCCCTGTAAAGTGGCTAGTAAAGTGCCAACTGATTTCACTGACCGCACAGTTGGACCCATAGTGCCAGGAACCACCTGGGGAAAAATAGGTTGCTTCCTTATTTTGACAAGAGACATTTTTGAATGGCCATTACCTGGTGGCCTAGGGGTTCTTAATGTCTGTAATATGGACTACATCTTAATAAAAATGTTTTCTTGGACACTTCCTTCCCTTTCACGATCACACAGCAGACCAATGGCAACTGTAGCAATTGTCCATATTAGTAAACTATCTATTTTTAGTTTATTTTAATACAGGCAAGCAACTAGATACAAGGAGAGTCACCACCAGTAATTTCACAATGTTGTAATTGTACAGGTCCTGACCCAAAAAGGAGTTGTGGAATGTGGGGTTGCAAGGTTATTGTAGGGGGGTTGTGATACTGCCACCCTTACTTCTGCATTGCTGCTGATGGCGGCGGTACCTTCAGAGCTGGGCAGCCAGAGAGTAATGGCTGCTGGCCAGGAGCCCAGCTCTGAAGGCAGAGATGCCGCCAGCAGCAGCACAGAAGTAAGGGTGGCATGGTATGGTATTGCCACCCTTCCTTCTGTGCTCCTGCCTTCAGAGCTGGGCCCTAGGTCAGCAGCCGCCCAGCTTTGAAGGCAGCGCAGAAGTAAGGGTAGCAATAACACACACCCCTGAAATAACCTTGTGACTCCCTTGCAATTCCCTTTTTGGTCAGGATCCCCAGTTTGAGAAATGCTGGTCTCCCCCGTAAAATCTGTATAGCATAGGGTAAAAGCACATAAAAGATGAGAGATTTCACAGAAGCAGAGCGGATTTCAGAGTTCATGATGCGTTTTTCATGGCTATGAATTTGGTAGGGCCCTAATCATGATAATCTAATCTGACCTCCTGCACATTGCAAGTAACAGAACCTCACATCCATTCCTGTACTAGACCCGTAACTTCTGGCTGAATTACTGAAGTCCTTAAATCTTGATTTAGAGACTTCCAAGTTAAAAGGAATCCACAATTTACTATAGTTCAAACCAGCAACTGAGCCGTACCCCACACTACAGAGGAAGGTAACCCCCTTCTCAATCCCAATATGGTGACCAGTTAGACCCTGGATGTGTGGGTGAGACCCACCAGCTAGATACTTGGGAAAGAGTGCTGTGTAGTAACTCAGAGCCCTCCCCGTCTAGTACCCCATCTCTGGCCATTAGAAGTATTAGCTAAAAGCTTTCTGGAATTGATTTAGTGAAGAATTTCTGTGGATTATTGTTGTACGAGCAGCAGTGATCTGTATGCTCTGTATAACCCTCCCCACCCCCATCTCCTCTCCCTCTTTGAATACCTGTGAAGTGGCTTTCCCCCACCCCTCCCTCCTGGAATGCTTATGGGATGAATGGGCTGGTTGAACAGCTGGAAGATCAGAAGAGCTCCCAGGTAGACAAGGTGTCTGGGGGTTTGGCTACACTTGCAGCTGTACAGCACTGGGAGTTAAACCTGTCTTCATACAGCTGTGTAGGGAAAGCGATGCACTGTGGCCGCACTGACAGCTACCAGCGCTGCAGTGTGGCCGCATTTGCAGCGGTGTTGGAATTGATGCATTATGGGCAGCTATCCCACAGAGCACCTCTTCCCATTCTGGCGTTGTGGGAAGGGGGCAGAGGGGGCGGGTCATTCTGGTTTCTGTCCCAATGCCCCGTGATGCATCGCTTCACATCCCAGCAATCTCTGTGCTTCACGTCCACCAAAAAAATGCAGCCCGTCCTTTTAAATGGTCAATTCAACAGGCATTGCTTGCTATGGGAAAGGAGAGCGCCTCCATTTGAAAGCATTCCTATATGTTATGAAGGCAGAACAAGCCAACCCCGCGTACCCTTTGGCTCACCATGGCTGCCTGGAAACCGAATACTGTTGCCCAGCCATGTGTGATGTCTCACACCATACCGGCAGGCACTCAATATAAAAGACAAAATGAGACCTTGTAACTTAAGCACATGCGCTCTCTGCTGTGAATTGCTTGATTCACTGTGAAAGAGTCTCCCTTTTGTTCTCTGAAATGTATCTTCTTAAATTCTACTCTCCCTTTTTTCCCTCCCTCAGGTGCAACTGTTTCTATGCTCCCCCATCATCTCCATCCCAGAGGTCATCACAGATTAGAAGGTGAAAAAAGCCTCACTTGTGATGACATGTTTTCTGAGCTCATTCAGTCTTCCCGCACTGATAGAGCACAGCTTAATGCATGGAGGCAAACAGTGGCAGAGTCCAGGAAAGAATTAAGTGAGTGTGAGGAGAGGAGGCAGGATGCGATGCTCAGGCTAATGGGGGAAAAAACAAACATGCTCTGGAGTTTGGTGGAGCTGCTGCAGGAAAGGCAGCAAGAGCACAGGCCGCTGCTGCAGCCCCTGTATAACCGCCTGCCCTCCTCCCCAAGTTCCACATCCGCCTCACCCAGACGCCCAAGAATGCGGGGGTGAGGAGGCTCCGGGCACCCAGCCAATCCACTCCAGAGGATTGCCCAAGCAACAGAAGGCTGCCATTCAATAAGTTTTGATTTGTAGGGTGGCTATAATAAGCAATGTGGCCTTGTCCTTAACTCTCAAGGGTGAGGGAGGCGGGATCTCCCATTTTTTTAAAATCAATGAATAAAGAATGCATGGTTTTAAAACAATAATGACTTTCTCTCCTTTGCAAGCTGTGATCGGCCACCAGGCAATTTGCCTCAACCTCCCACCCTGCCATAAACGTCTCCCTCTTACTCTCACAGAGACTGTGGAGCACACAGCAAGCAGCAATAACAATGGGAATGTTGGTTTCGCTCAGGTCTAACCTAGTCATCAAACAACACCAGTGAGCTTTAAAACATCCAAATGCACATTCTACCACCATTCTGCACTTGCTCAGTGTAACAGGGTGCTGGCTAGGAGAAACCAGCCAGGCCCCTGTTAGCCCTGTTCC
>NC_133769.1:328156910-328176564 GCF_003597395.2 Chelonoidis abingdonii
TGCTCCATGCTGGGGCTCGTTTGGCGCGTTGAGGCATGGTCACCTGGAAAAATTCACTGATTGCACTCCACACCTGACTGAGCAAACAGGAAGGGGATTTTTAAAATTCCCGGGGCATTTAAAGGGCAGGTCTGATGGTTGGTCACCTGGGGCCAGGGCAGTAGAGGTCGAACTGATGAGCAGAGTGGCTAGAACAGGCATTCTGGGATATCTCCGAATATATCTGGAGGCCAATAACAGCGCTTTTGGTGGCCACACTGGCCAGGCAGTGCTGCATCAGCAGCACTATAGTCTTTATTCCCCTTGTCGAGGTGGAGTACAACCAGCGCTGTAGCCAGGGAGGTACAGCGCTGTATGTGCCTTGCAAGTGTGGACGGTGATTCAGTTGCAGCTCTGTAAAGCCACCACCAGTGCTGCAACTCTCCAGTGTAGCCAAGCCCTGGGACTCTAATTAGGCAGTGCTCACACATCCAATTCATGGACACTGACTAAAGTGGAGTGTGACCAACCAGACACAGCCAAGTCATCTCTAGTTGCAGGCCATGAGAAGCAGGGCCTTAAAAGGGGAAGGGGCCATGTGCTCAGGAGTGCATTCACAAGCTTGTACCTCCCGTGAAGGCCCTTCACCCAGACCACCTGGCCAGTGGTTCACTGCGTTGCATTCCATCGTGCCTCGAGAAGACTTACCTTCATCGCACCGTCCATCTCTGTGCTGTGGGACACTTACCTTCAAGAATCCTGATATCTCCAGTGCCATACCTGGGAGCGTGAGTATACGAGTGTGAGTGTGACCTTCCCACCCCACTCTCCCTTTTTTGAACTTTGGCAGAAAGCAGCACATTATATTGATAGCAAACTTTGGGGGGTCATTAGTCCTCCCTAAGCTTACTAGCTGGCCCAGTTTCAGGTAACAGTTATAACTGGATACACACAGGCATCAAATGGACTCCACAAAGATGTAAGAGGTCTGCCCTTCCAGATTCTTTTGCATCATCAGGATCTAAATTCCATAGCAAAATAGGCAACATAGGAATTAGCCTCTGCAAAAAAACATGGAAGGACTGCTTCTCCTGCACAGACTCCCATTGACTTTAACTTCACCAATTTTACTTCACTGAGGTTCTGTGCAGGCATAGCAGTCCATCCACATGGATCACAGTGCAAGATCAGGGCCCTAGCTAGGGATGATCTTTGTTTTGTTATGTTTTTTGCTCCTCCGGACCTCAATCCTACAAACACTTAGGCACGTACTTGACTTTACTACTCTGATTTTTAAAGTCCCATTGATTTTAAAGATGTAACATTAACTGATTTTAATGGGATATCTCCTTGTAGTAAAATTAAGCACACTCTTTGGTGTTTGCAGGATTGCAACCCAGGTTTTATAAGACTGGGTGTCACAGGCAAAAGTACCATCCTGGACAAAAATAAGGTAAAGGAATATCTTAAATGAAGGGATTTAAAATACTATAACTCAGTATGAATACAAAATTTATTTTAAAAAAAATCAGTTTTTAAAAGATTAAATATTTTTTTATTTTTGTTTCTGGTTATTCTCATTTTGTAGTCATTTTAAAAGTAGATATTCTGGACTTTAATTTACTGATTTAGTAGAATTTCAGATTTCACGCAGATTTTTTTTTTTCAACTAAGAAGCTGAATATTTAAAATATTCATCTATATAAAAAATACAAGTCAGTCTTTGTTAATGTCTTTGTTAACTGTGGGAACAACAAAAGCTCAGATTCAAAATTAGTATTTAAATACCCCCTGTTATACTAGCAATCCATATTGCTACCGATGGTCCTTTAAGACTGTGGAGGGGAGTCTACCATATTCCAGGGCGGGGAGAGGGTGGGAGGTTCTGCAAACACCGATTTAGGAAACAACAATAGAGAGAGGAAGTGGGTGGTCCTGGAGTTGTATTTTGTGATTTGAAGAGGACGTGGGCAGCTAATAACTCTGTGGAAGCCTCACATCTGGAACTTGAAGTGTTGGCAAGGCAATGCTCTTCTTTCCCTAGCCGGCAAGAGAGAATTCTAGGAAATGTAGCCCCAGAATTGCTGTGACTTTTTTTGGCCTTCCTATTGGGTAATGCTGAGGAAGGATATAGGAGTTAAACTACCTCCTTCCCACAGAACTGTAACTGGAGCTGCTGATTTTCTTTGTACCGGATAGAGTCAGAACTCTGCTTGGATAGAGTACCACACAAACGTCTGATCTTTAGAGAGAGTCTGAAAACTCAGCAGGAACCCTTGGGAGGAAGAAACCCTGGGGGCATTTTGTTTGTGTTTGGACTTGATTAGAAGACTATTGTTTGTTTGGGACTTCGCAAGGAGACCTCTGAGGAGAGTCTTAGTTCTCTAGAAAATGCCCATCTCTAAGAAGAGGTGTATTGCTTGTTTTAAAGTAGCTCGATGGACGTAGCCTCTGGTTCCCTTCCAGTCTATTTAACATCCATAGATAGAGAAAATGGAAATGTTTCAACCAAACTGTACTCCCCCATCAGGGTTTGCAGTGGCTGGATGTATCCTGGATGATGAAGTGTTAAGGTCACTTTCAGACACTATCCCATGAGTGCAGGTACATGAGTACGGATGGACAATGTGATGATCACAGGGAATCTATTGTGTGCACTACAAGAAGTGCTGAGAGCATTGTTAGGACAGCATGATATCAGTGGTCAACCCTATTCATAGGTGTGGCAAATTCAATTATTTTGTAATTTTGGATAATATTGATTTATTTTTAATAATTTCTTCCTTATTTTTATCAATTTAAAATTTCACGACTGTGGAAAATTGAGGGGGCGGGAACAGAACCGGACAATAATTATTTAATGACATTAGAAACTGAGGTTCAAGAAGTTAAAAGCTTTATAAGCATTAAAACACAAAATTGTCAACATTGCACCTCAGAACATACAAAGTAAATATCCTTAAATTAAACTCTTTAAGTTCTCAAGCAGCTTTTTTCTTTCTTTGTCTTTCTATAAATTTTGATTATTGATAGAAATATTTTTTTAATCAGTTTGTATGGTTATGGTGAATGCAACATTTATGGACATACACCAATAAAAATGTAATCCTTCCAAGCAGGGTTGCCAACTTTCTAATGGCACAAAACTGAACACCCTAGCCCCGCCCCTTGCATGTGGCCCCTCCCCCCACTCACTACATTCCCCCTTCCTCCCTCACTTTTACTGGTCTGGGACAGGGGTTTGGGGTGCCAGAGGGGGTGAAGGTATCAGCTGGGGATGTGAGCTCTGGTGTGGGGCTGGGGATGAGGGGTTTGGGGTGCAGGAGGGGGCTCCAGGTTGTGGGGTGAGGCTGAGGAATTTGTAATGTGGGAGGGGTACGGGTTGAGGCAGGGAGTTGGAGTGCAGGAGGGGTTGAGGGCTCTGGCGTGGGGCCGGGGATGAGGGATTTAGATTGGGCGAGGGGGCCTCTAGGTTAGGGCAGGGGGTTGGGGTGCAAGGGGGGGTGAGGGCTCTGGCCTGGGGGTGTGGACTTTGGAGTTGGGCCAGGGATGAGGGGTTTGGGGTGCAGGAAGGGTCTCTGGGGGGTTTGGGGTGGGGTTTACTCGGTCGCTGGGCAAGGGTGTGGGGTGAAGGGGGGGTTGAAGGCTCTTGCGACTGGGTGGGCGGGCTTGGGCTGAGGCTGGAGATGAGGGGTTTGGAGTGCAGGAGGGGAACTCAGTTTTGGGGGTGGAATCAGGGCGGCGGTTAGGAGCTTGGGGGTAAGGAGGGGGTAAGGGGGTCTGGCGATTGGGAGTGCAGACTCTGTGGGTGGCGCTGGGGGGATGAGGGCTTTGGGTGCAGGAGGGGGCTCTGGCTTGAGGGGGGTCTTGGGGCAGGGGTTTGGGGCTTGCCTCGGGTGGCTCTTGGTCAGCAGTGCTGCGGGGCTAAGGCAGGCTGCCTGCCTCTCCTGACACCACATTGCGCATGCCCCGGAAGTGGCCAGCAGGTCTGACGCTAGTAGATGAGGGGGCAGGAGGCTTCACGCCTGGGGCCACCACGCCTTGGGGCAGGACCTGCTGACCATTTTCAGAGTGCAGTGCAGTGCCAGGACACGTAGGGACTAGCTTGCCTTAGCCCCACAGCACTGCCAACCGGACCTTTAATGGCCCGGTCAACAGTGCTGATGGAGCCACCAGGGTCTCTATTTGACCGAACACCTGGTCATCCTTCCTACCTACCTATTGAGCTGAATATTTCATTAGATTTGCTGATAGAATCAAAAGGTGCATGAGAGAGAGAGAATATAAGTGCCATGTGATGAGTTTTGTGCAGCCAGTGTGGTTGAAAAATCTTCTTCTTTTATGTGGTAAGAAATGGCTGTTTGGTTCATGGTGCAGGCTTTCTGTAAATAGGCTCAGACAGAAGGTATGTCAGAGATTGCATTGCCCATATGATTTAAATTATTTTGCAGCAACCATTTTCTGTTTGTATTTAGCAGCTGTGAAGGTGGCTATTGTTTTATCCTCAATAAAGTAAGGATGAATACCGTTGGAATTTGCCTAGAAGTTTGTTTGGGAGAAGCCCAAGTTCATTAAAATCTTTGAAGAGTATAGACAGGGATATTGACTGTTTGCCAGAAGGTAACAAACATTAATTTGAATTGGTGTGTAGAAAAATTACATCACATATTTGAGCTACTAGCAATGATACTTGTTTCTGTACAGTGGAATTCACATTGAATTGCTGAAGCTTTTGAAGTGTGGAAGAAGCTTGAAAAACTTTTGTGATCAGTCTTTTTAATACAGTCTAATTTTCTATGCACAACAGAATTATGATTGTTTGTAAACAAGTCTCAGAGTTCTACTGCTCTGGATCTTGAGGTTTTTAGTAATAATATTAAATTAGTGGAGATCTGTGAGAGTGAGGTATCATCTTTCAGGATCTTAGGAGACAGACCTGTCCTCGCTTACAGACAGCCCCCCAACCTGAAGCAAATACTTACCAGCAACCACACAACAAAAACACTAACCCACTCTGGCCACATATCTATTCAGGGGATACCATCATAGGACCTAATCACATCAGCCATGCCATCAGGGACTCATTCACCTGCACATCTACCAATGTGATATATGCCATCATGTGCCAGCAATGCCCCTCTGCCATGTACATTGGCCAAACCGGAGAGTTTATGCAAAAGAATAAATGGACATAAACCTGACATCAGGAATCATAACATTCAAAATCCAGTAGGAGAACACTTCAACCTCTCTGGCCATTCAGTAACAGATTGAAAGGTGGCAATTTTGCAACAGAAAAGCTTCAAAAACAGACTCCAACAAGAAACTGCTGAACTTGAATTGATATGCAAACTAGATACTATCAACTTAAGCTTAAATAGAGACTGGGAATGGCTGAGCCATTACACACAGTCAATCTATTTTCCCCATGTTAAGTATCCTCACAGCTTCTTGTCAGACTGTCTTAAATGGGCTATCTTGATCATCGCTACAAAAGTTTTTTTCTCCTGCTGACAACAGTTCATCTTAATTAATTAGCCTCTTAGAGTTCGTTGGGGAACTCCAACCTTTTCATGTTCTCTGTATGTATATATATCTCCTCGCTATATGTTCCATTCTATGCGTCCAATGAAATGGGCTGTAGCCCCCGAAAGTTTACGCTCAAATAAATTCGTTAGTCTCTAAGGTGCCATAAGTACTCCTATTATTAGATCAGGAATTGTTACATATAAAACACTACACACTAGTTAATTATTTTAAGTAGAGACTTAGTTTACAGTGACACTGCTGGAAACAGTAGTTAATGTTACCGTTTGTATTTGGAAATAGCTGACCTACAGTGGATGGGCAGAGAGCTAATTATATGTAAAACTGTTTATATCATCCCAGGGCAGCTGATAGAAGAGGATAGGTGAGACCAGAGATCCCTAGGCATTGATTTAGAAAGTGGCAGCAGATGTCCTGGCATAGCAATGTTACTACAGTGACAAGCCACAGAGGCTTATCTTGGTATCTGTGTGTCTGTAAGGAAATGCTTTTGGTCTAGTCAACAACTTTTCAGTGGAGACTGTTGTGCCTGAAGATCCCATTCAGTTTTAAATTATGCATGCCCCATAGAAGGTATAAATGACTGTTTTGTATTAGGCTGTTAGAGAGGGAGATGGATGGCTTATAAATTGAAATGTTATTCTGTTTCATGTTCAGCCAAATTGACTTTGATATTTGAGAGTAGGAGCACAAAGTTATTTGAGTTTTGTGAATGCAAGAAGGAATATCAATGGAAGGTTCAGTTTTTACCACAGAAAAATCCAAAGGTAGAAAAAGGAGGGAGTGCCTTGCATGCATTTTGCTTTGTTTTCTTAACTGAAAAGAATCAGCCTTTAAAAAGCTTTCATAAAGATTGCAGAATTTGAAAGGAAGCTTTTCCCATATAAGGAAAAAGGTTGAGGAATTGTAAAACGAGTTAAGTATTTCTATTTAAGATCCTACAAAGTGTCTGATATGAGATATGTATGGTGTTCTGGAAAGGGGAAGTAGTAAAAATCAGCTACGTTCTTCCGTACATTAGTGCTCCCTGTTTTGGATCCATCTTTTTTTCCCTCTCCTTCCCTTTAAACCCTCCAGTGGGGCTGAGTAGCCTACAGAAATTACTGCAGTGCCCTGTCATGGAGTCACCTTTGTGTACACCCCTATCGAAGGGCAGAAAAGAGTAGAAGAAAGCCCTAGCTGTCTTCCTCCTCCCTTACAGCAGAGGGAGCTTTCCTGTTTCACCTTTGATACCTCAAGGGAGCTTCCACTCTCAGTTGCTTTGGAGAAGGTAAGCTCTTTGGGGATCTTATATATAAGATGCACTGTTGTATGTAAGACCATCATCTCTAATTGAAGGACAAGATCTCCTTAACGCCTTCCATGTCCCTTCTGTTATCTTGTGGGAGTGCAGGGATGACACTCTCAGCCCAACAAGCCCTTCTATTTAACTTTGATGGCTCCAGAGTTATCAGCCAGGGAGATACTATATCTGTACCATGCAGCTCCTTTTTACTAGCTAAGAAGGAACCAGCAACCTTGGTTATGACACCTCTCCAATGTCATTCCTATGAGCCTATGTCAAGCTGCAAGGAAAAAGAGGAGCCACTTTTGTGTTGCTTTAATCATTACATGACAGGTGTTGAGAGGGAAGTACCCCCCTCAGCACAGAGACCAGACTGTGCCACTGAGTGACTCCAAAAGTCTGCAGAAGCAACCCCAAGAGGCTGAATTTGAGACCTTTAAAACCAGAGCATATTTTCTGTTGTTTGGTATTTGTTAATAAAGTGAACTAAAGAATCCAAAATAAGCGTGTATCTTTAAAGGAAATAGTAAATGTGATCTTTAGATGCCTATTACATTTATTATACATAATTTTTCTGTGTATAGCACAGTGTTTATTACAATAACTGGGACATATTAAACTAGAAAAGAGGGGACTATTGAAGTCCAAGAATAAAATATTCAGCATTATAAAAATAGTGGCTGACGATGTAGGAGGTAATAGTTTGTAGTTAATAGCTGTGCTAGTATGCAATATATCTAGTGTTTAAAAATACAAAACAGACTTCTGTGAGAGAGACCGAGTCCCTTTTTAAGCAACAAAAGCAGAGTAATTTTCGAGTGTAAGGCTAACTTTCCATGCTGAATTCTTCATTGTGACTAGATGTTGTAACACAAATGATACATAAGATCAAACTGCCCTGAGATATTTTTCATCACCTACGCACAGTTGTGGGAGAATTTTAATATCACTTTTGTGTTTAATCTCCTGTTTTAGTAGTAGGGTTTTTTAGATAAAAAAGTGTGCAGGGAAGAGAAACAGACATTAAATGTTCTTGGACCATTATTTTGTCAGGACAGGTATAATTGGGTCCTTGATGGGCTGGATGGCCTAGTGGTTAATGCACACTCAGCCTTCAGAGCTGTGGTAAGGGAGCCTGGACCTGCCCCCTCCAGTGGGCTGTGACCCAGTGCCATAGGAGGGTCAGCAGTGTTTGGCCTCCAAAGGGGGCTACCCTCCCTAGTCACTTCCTACTTCCGCTTTCCTTCTTCAACTTCTGGTCCCAGATAAGGGAAAAAAGAAAATGAAAAAGAAACCAAACCGTGAGCCCTAACTGGGCTCAGCATACAGTCCTGTTCCTTCAGGAAGGCTTCTCCGGCCCCTTTGTCAGGAGCCTTCACACTACATCTGCACTCCTCCTCAGGCTCCCCTTTCTGTGCTGGGTTGCTCCATTTTCAACCCTGTCTCCAGTTGCAGCATATTCTGCAGGGCGGAGGGGCTACCTGGGCCCAGTACTGTCCTTTAACCCTTTCCAGCCCAGTGTGGAGTTTGTATACTCCAGGGGCAGGCAACCTATGGCACGGGTGCCAAAGGCGGCACGCAAGCTGATTTTCAGTGGCACCCGCATTGCCCAGGTCCTGGCCACCGGTCTGGGGTGGGGGTGTCTATATTTTAATTTAATTTTAAATGAAGCTTCTTAAACATTTTAAAAACCTTATTTACATTACATACAACAATAGTTTAGTTATATATTATAGACTTATAGAAAGAGACCTTCTAAAAACATTAAAATGTATTACTGGCATGCAAAACCTTAAATTAGAGTGAATAGATGAAGACTCGGCACAGCACTTCTGAAAGGCTGCGGTCCCGGTATACTCCATTGCACCAGGCTTTACATAATATTATTAATACACTAGGACAGCATGTACTACAGTGGCTCAGAAATATGCTGTCATTGATTTACAGCTAATATGCATGAGGTATTATGGTACTGTTCTTGCTATCTGTGATACATACATGCTCTTGATGTGTCTTTAAAATGCTGCATATTACATATCATGATGCTATTTCCTTACATGTTCATGAGAACTTGGCCAGGTTTCTGCTCGAAGCTAATTTTAGCATCTGATTTATTATTTTTTGAAAAAGACGTATTAAAAACAGATCCTTTAACCATTGGCAGGTGCCACTATAGTATTTATGTGAACTCTACCTATTGAGGCTGAACTAGCATCATACAGTGTTATGAGATCAGTTGTGTTTACTCGCTTTAAATAAATCAAAGCCTATGTTACACTCCAGTAGTTACAGAGGGAGCTGGTCCTATTTTAATTACCCACTGGTGTATTCACTTATACCAGCACGCTGACAACCTTTTCCCTTGAAGTTCACTGTCATCATGTGATATCCTCTTTCTCCACTGGGAACAACAATGTGTATTCTTCTTTTCCTTCATATTGTGCAGGTATGTTTACACTTCTGCTGAAATTCTGAAATGAAAGGGTAAAAATATGTGACTAAAAAAGATTGAGGAAGGGTACTGGCATGCTTTATGTTTGCAGGTTTTGCAATACATCCTCTCTGCTGTCTGCCTTTCTGTCTGCAGAGGATTTGTAAGAAATCCTACCTGGGTGTTTCCTATGGTTTGTTCTGCATTTTTGAAGAAATTGTGCTTCAGAGGTTGGACTTAGATAATCTAATTGTATGTTTGAGCCAGTGATGTGCATGACAAACAAGAATTACAGGAAATATTTTCAAATGCTGCGTGTTTCAAATGCACAAAATATTCTGACAAGATGTAAAATCTACACAAATCTAATGTCTCAAATTAGCTGTTTTATGCTCTTTAATTTCATTTAAAAAATTTGTATTTTTGAAGATGCCTTCCTAAATTATTAGGGTCTGCATGTTATATTTTACAGGTTAATCTTGCTGGACAGTCTGGTCAGTAATCTGAATTTAGATTATAAGAACACGAGACCTTTTTGGTAGTTTTCACAGGATATATTTTTAAGATCAGATAATTCTAGCCACTCTGGTTTGAAAAATCCAAGTTTCTTTAAAAAAAATGTATGTGTATGTATATATGTATAATATATATAAAAAAAAAAAATTTAGGAAGTCAAGCAGAGCTTTCTAGCACCTTTGTAGCCAGGAAAGAGTGGGCGACATGGGGAGGGAAGGAAGATAATATGCAATAGGAAACAATATGCTTATAATAAGCCATAAGTGGAGGTTAACATACATTCTGGCCCCAAATAAAACATCAACTTTCTCCTTTGTCAAGGCTACTTGTTTTATTTATAGATCCATGTGATTTGTATTGTGAGCCGAGTATGGAATTAAGTCTTTAAACATGAGATCGCTTTGGTCTCCTAGGATACATACAGTAATAGTTGTACAGTTGTCCATGAGATTTCACAGTAGCCAGCATAGAAACATTGTTAAACTTTAATTTAGTAATTTGAGCTACCTTATGAAAAAAGGTTTTGATTTCATTTTGTTTTCTGTACATTGCAAAATAAGTCCAAAAATTTGATGTGAAGAATCTCCTTCTAAAAACTTCACTCAAAATACTGCACTACTAAATTAAAGAAAAGTAAATCAAGACATTTTGAAACAAAACTGTGTTCCTCTATTATTTAGTTTTCCTTTTTTCTAATTCTGTCCATCTTACAGAACGTTCTGCTAGTAAAAATTACAAGCTAGGAGATAATGAACGAGTATTTTGAAGCAGTCATATTTCATATTTTCAAATGGAGGTCTTTGTAGAAGATAATACTGTTAGCCTTTTTGATGCAAACAGCCAAAATTTGGAGTTTTGTCACACAACTTTTGTGGGTTGTTTCTGTTAAGCGGAGAAATTGATGATGGAGTCAGGTATTTCTTTGATGCAATCCTGTTTTATTTACAAATAAAATAAAGTACTGTTTTCCTGGACAAAGTAGAAATCAAACAGGATACACTTTCTTTGCTCCCAGTTCCAAACTTTTATCCAGATAGCACTCTTCTCCAAAGCTCTCTTAGCTTTTTCTCAGGGACGTGCTGCAAGTGCTTCTCTGGGGCTTCCTTACTGCCTTCTCTGTCTCATTCTGATGTGTTTCTGGTGCTTCTGTCTCACACACACAGACACACACCTGTGATCCAATCAATCCCTTGCCCTTGCATTTATCAGACCGGTGGGAAACCCTTAGGCCCGCATGTCCCTGCAACTGCCTAGGCTTGCATGTAGTCTAGTTCTTGTTCTGTGGTTTTCCGTTGTTTTAACTATCACTAAACTAAAGAGCGTTTTAACATGGAAGAAACTATAGAAAAATAAAATGGCAAAGAATGTGTCTGAGAGTTTTAAAATTAGCATTATTTGTTTATTAAACTTAATGTGTGCAACAATAATCAGATTAATAGTTAATGTGGGACAATACTTTATAGAGAAATCATCACATTTATTGTCTCCAAAAGATAGACATGGCCCAAATACATTTCATTTCTTTACATCATGTTAGTTCTCTATCTTGTTATCTTTTCCATACAAAACTCCTATTTGAAGTCCAGAGTCCCAACACAGAACAACTATGAGATCAGGCCCTGAACTGTAACAATCTCACAAATCATGTCATACTCAAATTAAGAATGAAAAAATACTGATTCTATTAATAGGTTGACATGAGAAAGTTGCACTTGTTTAACTTAGATCATTTTTTTAAAAAAGCTTTAGTGAAACTAATGCAAAATCGTGTTTAGACAATTATATTGTAATAATGCTTTATTTCCTTTTATCTAAAGTCAGAAAGGAATTAACTTAAGCTAAACTGAGATGAAATTCTTCAAAACAAGTATCTACACAGGATTTTGCAATGGTTTAAAATCACGCTCTTTACTTAAACTGATCTGTATAGACAGCCCGCAAGTCTGTATGTTTTCGATGTTTTCAGTTTTGAAGCTCGGAAATGGAAGTGGCTTGGCTAGAAGTGGCTTTTTAGTACAAAGAACAAGAATACTGGTGGCACCTTAGAGACTAACAAATTTATTTCAGCATAAGCTTTCGTGGGCTACAGCTCACTTCTTCGGATGCATCATTTAGTGCAGTACACTATTCTTCTGTTTGTAGAGTATTTCTAGTCTGTAGACAAGACCCAAGATCATTCAACTAAAGTACTTTTCAGGATCCCTGGATTTTTTTTTTCTCCTAACCACAGGTGGAATAAGTTCTCTTCACAGCTGACTTAGATGAGTAGTCACTAGAGAGATGGCTGGTTCTCTCACCCTTTTTTTTTTTTTATTTAATGTCTTCTATGTCTTCTATTACACTACAACTGAGAGTAAGGTATTCTAGCGCAAAGTGTTCTTAGTTATGTTACTGATTAAATGAAATTGTGTATTCTTGATGGACAAAGATGGGTTTTACATCTCTAGTTCTTAGATTGTTAATTTTAAAGTGCAATGTTAATTTTTGGTTCCCAGAGCTACTAAAATTCAGGGTTTTTTGTTTATTAGTTTTAAAAGTATGACAATCCTTTAGAACATTTTCAAAAAGGTTAGTGTTATTTCTGCTGAACCTTAACTCTGGGTTAACAAAGTTCTGCCTGCAAATTAATTATTATAAAGCTGATGACTGACAGCCTATGAGACTGAAGTTCTCTGTCTCGCCACAGAACAGGAACAGTTTAGGCAGCAGCAGTGCTGATTTCCTCATACTGCCTTCCAACATGCCTCACATCTGACCAGGAAGTGGCCACCTAGAAGGGTGAGAATTGAAAATAGTTAATTTTCCATAATCAGTTACGATGTGGCTTTTCTGATGAGACTACCAGCAAGGCTGTTATTTGTGGGTGAATTGTGTAGAAAGGCTCCACCTGTCCTTTGGGGACTGGAGTTAGACTCATATGACACAAGGTACTGAGTTTCTATAAGATGATGGCAACCCTGACTCACTACCAGATCTGGATTTTTGAACAAGTAATCTACCGGTCAAAAGCTCCATGCCCATTTCTAATCTGCACTGCATTCACACTGAGATCTTGATAGACATGCAAAATATTACTTTATATAGGTATCTTATTTGTTACAAAAAGATTTTGGAACATTTAGCTTGGGATGGGGAGAAAGTTCTATAGACTTTAGAAAGAGAGATGAATTAGAATTTTATCTTTATGCCAACCTACCCTGTTCAGAAAAGTTTGAATTTCCAACCCTGTGTGTCTTACATGCACATAGGCAGGTTATTTCCAATGCTAGAGCATCATTTCTTAAAGAACTGCTTTCAGAAGTGTTGCATCCTGTAGTACCATGCTTCAAGACCATAACCATGAGTACCCAAAGTAGGTTTGGAAGTTATGACATAGCCCTTAGGAGGTGGGCAAATAGCAGAGGGAGTATAGTCCAAAGCATCCTAGTTAGAATCTGCAGTGCCAAATTTAAGCATTTCTAGAAGACCATAGGAGGAAGGAAGAAAGGGCTGACTGCTTCCCCATGTTGTTGACTGCTTTCGTCCATTCTCCCTCTGTCACTGGAACATTGACCAAGAATTTCAAATGTGCATGCATGAAGTTACACTTTTTAAATAAGTGGTCTGATTTTTCAAGTTCTGAGGAGCCAGCAGTTCCCGGTGAAGTAAATGGGAGCAGCAGGGTCCTCAGCACTTTTGAAAATCAAGCCATTTATTTAGGAGCTTAAACATGGTTTCAGGTTCCTAACCTTAGGCATCCATTTTTTTAACATCTTGGCTTCTGTCTATTTTGGCTGACATTCAATGTAAATGTTATCATAGCATGATACATCCCTCGTTTGTTAACACTGCAGCTGTAATCCAAATGAGAGCCCCTTGATTTTTCCCAGTTTGATTTTTTTCCATATTTTAGTAGTGGGATGAAGTACTTGTCCATATCTGTTGCGTGCATGAACCAGGGTGGGTGGGGTAATATTTTTTTTATTGAACCAGCTTCTGTTGGTGGCTTTTGAGCTACACAGAGCCCTTCTTCAAATTTGGAGAACTCTATGTAGCTCAAAAGCTTATCTCTCTCACCAACCGAAGTTGATCCAATAAAAAATATTACCTCACTCACCTGAACTCTCTAATATCCTAGACCAACACGGCTACAATGACATCACTTGTATGAACCAGTAATTAGTTGAAATTATTTTAGTGTTCTGCATTAGTACCTGTTACTTATTTTTTGTAATTCTACCTTTCATTTTTTTCTTTGATTTTCCTAAAATTTGTTACGGCTTCTGTATCTCCCAGATGCTTTGCATTTTTGTAAGTATGAAATGAAGTCTGACTACTGTTCAGTTACAAAGTAGCAATTTTCACTTTCATGCTCATGTTCTGTTGTTTCTTTAAGTTTTAACAAAAAAACAAAAAAAGAGCTAGACTTCCAAGAAAAGTGAGCAGAGATGTTGCTGGCATGTAGGACTGATTTTATTCTTTCCTTCCGTGTCCAGTGTTTTGAAAATTGGGCTTTCATACCATGTGATCTAGTGGAAACAAGTTGCTTAACATCTGGCCCTAGACTGCCAGGCAAGTTTAAGAGTAAACCTAGGGTATGTCTACACTACAGGATTATTCCGATTTTACATAAACTGGTTTTGTAAAACACATTGTATAAAGTCCAAGCGCACGCGGCCACACAAAGCACAATAATTCGGTGGTGTGCGTCCATGTACCGAGGCTAGCATCGATTTTCTGGAGCGTTGCACTCTGGGTAGCTATTCCGTAGCTATCCCTAGTCCTGCAGTTCTCCCCCGCCACTGGAATTCTGGGTTGAGATTGGATGATGGGTGCCATGAAATAAACCAAGGTTTTGTTGTCGGCGCAGTGATTCTGGGGCGTAAATATGTCGTGCACTCTTTTCTCTGTGAAAGCAAGGCAGACAATTTTCACGCCTTTTTCTTGCCTGGCGACGCAAGCATGGACAGCATGGAGCCCGTTTTGCTTTTGTTCACTGTCACGTATGTGTACTGTATGCCGGTGACAGACGTTTTTGCAGTGTACACAGCAGCATTCATTTGCCCTTGCAAGGTAGCACGAGATTGGTTACCAGTTGTTCATTGCCGTCTGCCTCTCGTGGCTTATTCTACGCGATCCCATGTCGTGCCATTGTAAATGGCGATGAGATGATTTGGTCTATCAGTCGTTCTGTACAGTCTGCTGCGTCATGGGTGCTCCTCGGTTTTCGCTGGGTCGGGCCGGGGCGCAAAGACAAATGGGAATGAACTCCTGAGTCAATCCCTTCCTTTAATGGTTTATCTAAAAATAGTGCCCCGATATGGCAGTGTAGTAGAGAACCAGTGTTATTCAGAGACCAGAGAGCACAGGCTGCTCCGATGTCAGATCCTGCAGAATTATTAGCTGAATGCCATTCTAGGGGGTCGCCCTGCAACACATCACCCGTGTCTTTCCTGCCCCCAAACCCTTCTGGCTACGTTGGCAGTTGTCCCCCGTTTGGTGTAAGTAATAAAGAATGCAGGAATTTGTTTTGTAGTGTTAATGAGGGGGAGGCAGCCTCCAACTGCTATGATTAGTCCAGCAGTACAGAATTTTTCTTTTGAATGAAAGGAGGTTCGCTGATGGAGCTATTTCATGAAGACGGGTTACCAGCTGTCTGTACATCTTACGTTAATGACCGGAGTATTCCTATTTTTTACCAGGACACCTCTGGGCCTCACTGAGGCAGCCAGGAGCACTCACAGGATGATGAGGATAGCTATCAGCTCCTTTTGTAAGTACGGGTTGCACCAGGGGAGGAAGGGTCGGAGAGGATGCTGCTGATTCATTGCCGCAGCACGCATTTCTACCAGCAGATTGCAGATAGGCATAGGGTGACTATAAAAAAGCAGAACGATTTTTTCCTTGTTTCTTTCAAGGGGAGGGGGGTGGTAAATTGATGCATAACCTGAACACCCGACATTGTGTTTTGACCCTATAGAGCATTGGAGCTCTAGCAAGACTGCAAATGCTTTTGAGACATGCGAGGACTGTGGGATAGTGGACGAACTAGCTCAGTACCCTCCCACTCCCTCATGAGCGTCCATTTGATTCTTTGCTTTCTATATGCTTGTCACACAGCACTGTGCAGCGATATACAGATTCCAGGAGATTTTTTCAAAGTTTCTCTTCAATTTTGTCCCTGTACACGGAGCTGTGATTAGAAACAGATTATTCTCCCCATACAGCAGTCAGATCCAGTATCTGCTGTACGGTCGATGCGGAGCTTCTTTTTGATTTGACTTGCATCACAACCCGTGCTGATCAGAGCTCCCATGCTGGGCAAACGAAATGAAATATCAAAAGTTCGCGGGGCTTTTCCTGTTGCTACTTGCCAGTGCACTTGAGTTCGGAATTGCTGTCCAGAGGCGGTCACAATGGTGCCTGTGGTGAACCACCCAGAGGCCACTACGTTATTTGCGGCTCACCTAACCCTCTAATCTGGATATGTAACGATTCGCGCTACTCTTCTCGTTGGGAGGAGTACAGAAACTGGTTTAAAGAGCCTTTATATCGGATATAAAGGGGCTCTGTTGTGTGAACGGGTCGAGGTCAGCACAATAGATTTTCTTATCTGAGTTTAACGCTGCTAAAAATCGGTTTTTCAAAGCGTATTAGACCAGGCCCTAGAAGTGTGTATCAAGAAATCTGTTCTGTAGTTGCCTGTGTTATGACACTGTACATCTCTGCTCAGTTACACTTTAAACCTCTACTGCAAGTGATTTTCACTCATTGGTCACAGAATGGAGAGCACTGGTCGCAAGCGGCTTGTTGGTCTGCAACCGCCGACCAGGAGCTGTTAAAAGTCCCATCGGCAGTGCTGCCAGCTAAGGCAGGTAATAGCTCTGTTCCTGACACATCAGCACTGGGCCCGGAGCGGCCCACAGCAGATCTGGCTTCTAGGTGGGGGAACCATGGGGCCTCTGCGCGCTAGCCTTGCCCGACACCAGCTCCTGCACTCCGCTTGGCCAGGAATCCAGCCAATGGGAGCTAGGGGGCCCTGGTACCACGTGCGCGAGAGCTGCGCGAGCCCACTTGCGTGCCTCCGCCTGGAGCTGGACCTGCCGCTGGCGCTTGAGCACAGTGCGGTCTGTGCACAGGTAGGAGCCTGCTCTAGCTGGTTCCTTGCCTCGGGCTGCCTGAGGTAGCCTGCGCCCAACTGCAACTCTAATCCCCTCCCAGCCTGGACCTCGCTAACCAGAGCTCCTCCTCTCGTCCATTTCCCAAACCCCCATCTCTGGGCCCCACCCCAGAGCCTGCACGCCTCAACCCAAAGCGCCTGGCCTCTGACCTATCCCGAGCCCCCTCCCACACTTGAACCACTCATTCCTAGCCCCACCCCGCAGCCCTCACCCCAAGCCTCTGCCCCAGCCCTGAGCCCCTGCCACATCCCAAATCCCTCATCCCCATCTCCGTTGTGTCGTAGGCATTAACAATTTTTCTTCAACTGGGTCATCAGAAAAAAAGTTTGAAAACCACTGTTCTACTGTATTTCAATAACTTCTTAGTGAAATACAGAAATTCTTTGTTTCCAAGAACACTCTTGTAGGATACAAGGGATGTACTCTACTGGACAAACTTCCCACTCCAGTGTATGTACTGTTTAATTCACTGCATACCATTGAGAGAAACTTGCTATTCTGTGGATCCTGATGACCCAAGGATTACTATTTATTTTAATTGCAACCAACCACAATAGTAACTGGGAAAGGATTTTAAGGGTGTGGAAGTAAAAAGCTTTAAGACATAGAATAGATATGGAAATGGATTTAAGAAAAACAGTTTTATCTGACAAATACTCCTTACAAGTCTGTAAGCACATTTCATGGCTGTAGAATTAAAGACTGGAGTAAGAAAGTGTATTATGCCCAGTTTTTGACTGATACAAATGCAATGTTATCTTAATTTGTATATTCTTTGTCTCCTTTGGATATAGCCACACACAGATTTAATTCCTGTGTGAATTCTATTTTTAAAATCCTGGATAAAGTGGTTGGGGTAGGAGTGTGTGTGTGTGAGAGAGGGAAAAATTTTATTAAAAGAAAGCTTTGTGAGATACTCATAAAAATTCACTAAATGTAGCAAGTTACTACTGGGTAGTTTTATATCACATATATCTTTGACCGTAGTTCCTCCTGTGATGCTGACACAATGAGCAGTCCAGTTCCTTCACTGATTGCAGTCACTTGCTAACTGTGGTACTTCTTCCCAGGTGATGCCACCACATTCAGTATTCTCTGTCACTGTCTTCTGCCAGTTCTTCCTTGGTCTTGCTCGTTTTCTCTGTTCTTTCTCAGGTATCCAGTTCAATGCTTACTTAGCATGTTTCCCATCTTCCATACAGTGTACATGTCCCAACCATCTGAGCTTTCTTTCACAAGTCTCAAGTTATTACTGTATAGATTTGTATCACGTACGTATCTGTTTATTTTCAGTGTTGTCTTTTTGTCCTTAGAATTTCTCTTGCATTTAGTAAAGATTTTAACTTAAAACTAGGCAGCATAAGAATTTCCAGTTACTCAGAACCAGGACATCCAGTGTTTTCCATGGCATTCTGGATTTAAATTTTGCAGAAAGGTCCGTAGTTTCTGCAGCATGCCGACTGCTAAAACCTATGACATTCTGAAACTTCTGTGGTGTCGTGAAGTGAATAGAAAATCATTCAGAAGAACTAAAAACCAAGGAGAACCTGAGGCTGCATTGTGAATTCCTCAAGAGTGGACCCCAGCTCTTGTGCAGAGCCCTGTTGACTTTAGTGAGGCTCTGTGCAAGAGACTTCCATCTGGTGCAGGTTTGGGGCCTAAAGTGGGGCCAGTCCTGCTACTATTGAAACCAATGACAAACCTTGTGTTTGCTTTAGAGATACTGGGTCAGGCCAATGTCGAGGGATGTCTTGATGCAGATTTCTAATTTATTTTCCTCTCTTGTCTGGTCATGCACTAGTTTACTATATGAACTTTGGTTATATTACAGCGACACCCATTTGGTAGGTCTTCACTGCAGAGTTATATCGGATGATCTACGCTTGGGTGTGAGCACTTCACGTGATCTAATCCAGGTGTGACCAGCCACCATCTAGGGGTTTGTCTTTACTACTCTGTTAACTCAAATCCTATCCACACATTAAAACCCCATAACTTCAGGGTGTTGGTAGTTTTTAACTTGAGTTGACTGATCCACCAGGGGGTGTAGCACAAGTCATTAGCTCTAATACAATCACACTGTGCTACAGACTAAATGGAATCACTCTGCAGTTAATACAGTCATTCTGTGCAATTCAGTTGCTAATTTGCAGCTCTTACTTGATGTAGGCTAATTTGAGTATAGAGAAGTCTGCCATGAAAATATAACATAAGAAGGAAAATATTTTTTAGGAGCTGCCTCCATCCTGGAAATATTTACCATACACTGGGAACAGGTAAATAATTTCCAGATCTCTGGAGAAGCATTCCTTTATTATGACTGTGTAGGCCAGTTTAAGTGCTTTCTAGTGACAACCTTTAGCTAGTTGATGCAAGTGACTGAAACTTCAAGTCCTTTTCTATCCAGGATGCCTTTTGTTCCCTTTCTATAACCCCTCACACTTCTCCCTCATAGCATAAAGTGCCTGGCTCTTTGTGATCTGAAATGTTTCCTGGACTTCTCTGAGAATATGGCTGGTAACCTGTAATATATTGATTGCCCCTGCCTGTTGGCAGGGAAAAGAACATAAGAACGGCCTTACCAGGTCAGACCAAAGGTCCATCTAGCCCAGTATCTGTCTACCGACAGTGACCAATGCCAGGTGCCCCAGAGGGAGTGAACCTAACAGGCAATGATCAAGTGATCTCTCTCCTACCATCCATCTCCATCCTCTGACGAACAGAGGCTAGGGACAC
>NC_133769.1:328178003-328243060 GCF_003597395.2 Chelonoidis abingdonii
TCCTCAGATTTGTCACCTACAAAAGCCATCTTTCGGAATCTACCTAACATTCTCAGCCGTGAAGATTGAAGCAAAGAATCCATTTAGTTTCTCCGCAATGACTTTATCATCTTTAAGCGCTCCTTTTGTATTTCGATCGTCAAGGGGTCCCACTGGTTGTTTAGCAGGCTTCCTGCTTCTAATGTACTTAAAAACATTTTGTTATTACCTTTGGAGTTTTTGGCTAGCCGTTCTTCAAACTCCTCTTTAGCTTTTCTTATTACACTCTTGCACTTAATTTGGCAGTGTTTATGCTCCTTTCTATTTGCCTCACTAGGATTTGACTTCCACTTTTTAAAGGAAGTCTTTTTAAGGCAGGTCCATAGCTCTCAGTCAAGGGCTTGAGCCATTTCTAAAAATCTATCTCCTTGCTTTGTCTCAGGAATCCATCCTTCACACCAAGAAGAGTGGGCAGAACCAAGAGTTCCCACCTATCTGTTTTAGATCTCTTTAGAAATTTTCCATCTTAGATAAGTATGCTTTTTCATTTGATCATATATTTTACCTAGTTTCCTTATTCTTTTACTGAGCCAAAGAGCTTGTTACAGAGCATAATGTGCCTCACAGAATAATTTTAGCTCCCATGGCCATCCAGAATGTGATTGACTGGCAGAGAAGGGGAAGCCAAAGAGGAGGTAGGTGTCTGTCATGGAAGGTGGTGTAAGTTTGTCTGAAGGGTCGGGTTTCCTATTTCTGCCTACAGACACCCTAAAAACTATTACTATGGAATCTAATTCCACTGGGAGGATTTGCAAGGAGCAATTGATTCTTTCTTTCTCCCCACCCTCCCTTTATTTTTCTGCCTGTGTTGTGTTCACCTCCCTGTGACTGCTGAGACCTTGACCCTCTCTCCAGGGCAGCTCCAAGATAGTTATCTCTTTGAGGGTGTCTTCATTTAGACCCTTAGGATAGTGATGTGATTGGGGCTTGCTCTCCAATTAAGACACCTCTCGAGCAAGATGAAAAGGGAATATAGCCACACTTCACTTTTTATTTCTCTCACCCTGCCTATAGCTTCTAAAAATCTGTATAATTTAACCCAAATCATGTCTTTTATATGTTACATTCTGGGTAGCCAGGAGCCCATTATGTTTAATATAGTTAAAGTTGTTCTGCTTTTCTGTGGAAGCTGTCATCTGGGAACAGGATACATGGGAGTAGGCTTTATAGAAGGTTTAGCTTGTTGATTGATGGCTTTCTGCTGTCTTAATCTCTCCAAGTAGAAAGGGCAACCCAGATGTTAAAAGCTGTTAGATAGATTGTCCTGTAGAAAATAAATGCATGGCTAAGCAAAATTTTCACTCTCTGCCTCCCTCTGCAATTCAGTCAATCAGTAAGAAAGAAGCAGTCTGGCTAATTATCCCCTTGCTGTTAATTTCTTGACTGCAAGCATACTAATTTTTTTCTCAGACATAAAATCCTACCCCTTACAGTGATGTTAATCAAAGGTTGTGTTGATGCTTTTCTATACTTTGGAGAAAAGCCATGTTTAGCTGAATTACTTAAGCTTGGGGAAATTTGTTTTTTCAACTAAGAGAGCAATCAAGTTATTTAAATTTTGCACTCGTTTACCAAAAAAAAAACAAAAAAGCCTTTGTTTTTATAACAAACAAGTCTTGGTCTCAGACTTGGTGAATGTATAATCCTGAATGAAATTATTTTCCTTATTAGATGAATTTGAGTTTGTTATTTCAAAAGTTAATGTACTTTACTCTTCTTACTGATAGAAGAACACAACAGAGTGTTGAAGAGAGAGAAAAAAAATTCACCTACTAGTTTCATCTGCCTGAAGTATAGCGGTGACACATCCATAGGTTCCTGTGGTATGTAGTCTGTGTTTATGGCAAGTTTGTGTTTTATTTTCATAGTATAATAGAAGCCATGGGCACGGTCTGTAAAGTTCTGCATATTTATTCTGGCATTATGGCATATGATTATTATGGCCACAGAATATCCTGACTACTTTTTACTATAATGTGGGTTTTGAACCTATTTTAGTAGTTTTTCACTACTTTTAGCTTTTGATATCCTGACTACTATTTCACTATAACGTGGGTTTTGAACCTAGGAGTCATAAACAAGGGTTCACAACCATTTCCCTTTCTTCCTAGTTAATGGGAGTGAGCACCCGTAATGTTTTGTGTTGTAACAAGGGGTCACAATACAGATATGGAAAGATAGAGACCCATTGCACCTTAAATGTTTTTTAGTCTTAGTTCGAACTCTTATGTCTTTGTTTTGATGTGATTTTTTTAATGTAAAGAATTTTTAAACACTTATGGATCCTGAATATATGTCTCACTATGACTACTGGTATATGGAGCATCTCTTGGGAGTTCTGTACTTCTCTCTAGTTCTTTATGTATTTTCAGAATATTCTGCCATTATTTAAAGTCTTTGAGATAAGATTTCACTGTTATGCAGATGACACCAAAATATATTTGTATTTTATGTCTGATTCTGATATGCAGGTTTGCTTTGCTTTTTAAGTATCAGAGGGGTAGCCGTAGTCTGGATCTTCATCTGATGAAGTGGGTATTCACCCATGAAAGCTCATGCTCCAAAACGTCTGTTAGTCTATAAGGTGCCACAGGATTCTCTGCTGCTTTTTAAGTATCAGAGGGGTAGCCGTAGTCTGGATCTTCATCTGATGAAGTGGGTATTCACCCATGAAAGCTCATGCTCCAAAACGTCTGTTAGTCTATAAGGTGCCACAGGATTCTTTGCTGCTTTTGCTTTTTAAGTTGATCTACTGAAATTCAGTATTCGACAGCAACAAGTGGTCATTATCTTTAATATAATTCAGATCATTCTGCTGTTAATTTGGTCCAAAGCACTAGTATAAGGTACCTTGGGCCTTCTTTTCTAGAAAGCTTTGATGTTTTAGACTGACCTTTTACTCTATCTAACTACAGTATTTTGTTTTGAGTTTTCAATAACAGAGCCTGGATAGAGCATTTGTTTTCTGTAAATGACATAAAAACTTTTTTCATGCTTTAAATACAAACACATTGACTGTTTTTATTTATAAAGTATTGTATGTTGGCCTTCCTCCTGTTTCTGTACATATTTTCTCCACTGTGCCCAGAATGCAGCCATTAGGTTTCTTGTGTGAGTCAAATTTGCTTTTCATATTAGGCTTGTACCACAATCCCTATATTCAGAGGCGTAGCCGTATTAGTCTGGATCTGTAAAAGCAGCAAAGAGTCCTGTGGCACCTTATAGACTAACAGATGTTTTGGAGCATGAGCTTTCGTGGGTGAATACTCACTTTGTCGGATGCATGTCATGAATCCCTATATTGTGTACATGCTCCAAAATGGGTTAGTTTTAAATTTCTAAGAAGTCCTGCATGTGTTAGCACAATTTTCTCTGAGTCTTTTGCTCCCTGCCTCAGTCAGGAGTGGCTGAAGTAGGTTCTTGAAGGGAGAAAAAAGAGCTCATAATTTTGATGATTGTCACCAGGTGCGGTTAGGTGTTTTAGGATCAAATAGATAAAGTGTTTAAAAAAAAAAAAACTTGGTGTTTCCTGCTTTCACACTGTTGTTTATTCTATTGTACATCTTGGTTTCTCTTTTTCTCCAACTTTTTGAGGGTCTCTTGCTCGGTCTAAATTTTCCAAATTTCTTATGACTAATATATATACAAAAAATAGTGCCTTAATTAAAGATTTCTCTTCTTTGATCTCTCCTTTTCTTTGAGTTGGAGACTTATCTGATGTAGCATCTGTATTTGTTATAGTGAACTTGGTGTTTCATTGAAGAGGCCTATGAGGTACCAGTTCTCATCTCTCCTGTTTCCATTAAGATTTGTTTGACTAGAGTAGGTCTATTGCAATCTCCTGAGCCAAAAATGAGGGTTCCGTCTAAATGGGTTGTGGAAGGTGATGATGATTTTTGCACACTTTGAACAAATACTTCTGACTAAATATTTAGTCTTTTGTAGGTGCTGCCCAGTTTAATAGGGTTCCTATCTGGCACTGTCCAAGCTTCTTTCATGTAGAGCAGGGTGGGCAAATTTTTTGACCTGATGGCCACATCTGGGTATGGAAATTGTATGGTGGGCCATGAATGCTCATGAAATTGGGGTTGGGATGTGGGAGGGGGTGAGGGCTCCGGCTGGGGTTGCGGGCTTTGGGGTGGGGCCAGAAATGAGCAGTTCAGGTTGTGGGAGGGGGCTCCAGGCTGAGGAAGATGGTTGAGATGCAGGAGTGGGTGAGGTGAGGCTCTGGCTGGAGGTGCAGGCTCTGAGGTGGGGCCAGGGATGAAGGGTTTGGGCTGCAGGAGGTGGCTGGGGATGAGCAGAGGGTTCAGAGTATGGGAGGGGGCTCCAGGCTGTGAGGCAGGTTATTGCGGTGTTAGAGGGGGTACAAGCTCTGGGCTGGGGGTGCATGTTCCAGAGTAGAGCCAGAAATGAGGGGTTATGGGTATGGAAAGGGGTACGGACTAGGGCAGAGATGTGGGGCGCAGGAGGAGGAGGTCAGGTGGCGCTTACCTCAAGCAGCTCCCAGAAGCAGCAGCATATCCCCCCTCCGGTTCTTACGTGGAGGTGCGGTGCTGGCCAATGGGAGCTGCAGAGCACGATACCTGCGGACGTGTAGGAGCTGGTGGGGGGACGTGTTGCTGCTTCTAGGAGCCGCGTGGAGCCACAGCACACATGGAGTCTTATTGGAAACCTGCACCCACTTCTAAAGGCTCCTCCCTCAGCCTAGCGGGAGGGACTACTGGACCCAGGGACCAAATGAGCACAGGGGACAACAAATGAAAAAACAGATATCGAGGTGAAGGTCATAGGTTCAAAACGAGGTACTGGATGGGGACACCAAGCAGAGAACCCCAGACAGCACCCACTGTTCCCTGAAGGTGTCAAGGGAACCAGCAGACGGTGCCCAGTAGAACTCTGCCCAGATGCACAAAACTAGGGAGGAACGGAAATACGCCTCACAGTTGCAGAGCACCCCTTCGTCCAGCATCCTCCTCCTGGTAGTGTAGATGGAGAGTTTGCCAGGGCCAGGAGGAGGTTGACTAGGAGATCTCGCGACTTCGTGGGGCCACAGATGGGGTGTGTGAAAAGGAACAGATGCGGGGAAAAGTGCAGCCAGAACCGCAACAAGAGGTTCGGGAGGAGCCAGAATAGGGGCTGCAACCTGGCGCATTCGAGATAGGCATGTGCCAGGTTCTCCCTCACGCTGCAAAAGGGGCAGGTACACACGGAGTGGGGCAAGCCCCTGACCCTGCTCCCTGGTGGGTCTGAGGGGCTTGATGCAGCCCACGGGCCATAGTTTTCTCACCCCAATTTAGAGTGTACCTGCTTTTCCTTCCGGTGCATCTTTCCTTTAGTTGACAGGATCACTACTTGGATCCTATCAGTCTAGACAAGTGGATCACAGACTGTAACGTTACAATGATATTCCATTGATCCAATTATTCTAGAGTCTTAGCTTTTTATAAGAAAACATACAGCAGGTGTCCTTGCAAGAGACCCCCGTTTAAAGGAGCTGCTGTAATTAAAGCCTGTAGCTTTGTTACTATGGAAACGTAGCACACGTAAATACGAAATGCAAGTTTCAGTAGTGTTGACTCTTTCATAATCTGCATTCACCAGATTTAGGTGATGCTTCATTTGTTACGCAGTAAAACTGCCTTCCTGCTGAAGTAGCTGAAAGTACTTTTCTTAGAGATGTGACTTATTTAAAAACCCTGAGACTGAATTCCTGAAGCATAAAAAAAAAAAGCACTGTCTGCAACGTGTTCCTGAAGTTTTGTGAGGTCGATGCACTGTCCAAATGCAGTCTACTATGAGCACAGTTTTAATTGTATAGTATAATTATTCTATGGGCATTGTTTTTATGGAATGTAGATACTTAGCACAGGGGAAAAAGACAATGTAAATCGATGACAGTAATTTGAACCCAGCATTGTTTGGTTCCAGTATAATTATGGCCAAATACAAAACTTTACCATTGGGATGTAATTTTATTTGCTTGAATACAAAAGGCCTGCTCATTCTTGCAAACTTAATATTTTAATTTTCCTGAATATGATAGGACTGAACATCAGTCTGAAAATTTGCATGTTGGCTGAAAGGATTCAACTAAAAGTGTTACTGTTACCTTAACAGAAATCTGCCAAGGCTTTGGTCAGCACTTTTGCCTCTCCAGCAGCGTTATTGATTTTTGACTTGCCAGACTCCTTCCTGTGGCATCATAGCATTTTAATACTTTAGATCCTACAAAAAACTTGACAATGATTAAGCTGCTGGTGTGCTGAGACCACAACCTATCATGCTGACCAATACTGTCCCATTGTTTCCTTGTACTGCCCTTATCTAGATCCATTTGTTCTACATTTTCTTATACTTACTCTTTTGGGGCAGGAACTGTCTTTCTTCTATGATTGTACCGCCCCTAGCACAATGGGGTCCTGGGCCATGACTGGGGCTCCTATGCTCCATACAAATAATAAATAATAATAGTAAATACCCAAAGTTAGAATTGGGGTAAACTTTTAGTATTTTCAGAGTAAAATCTTACAGGATTACTTTAAAATTACATTAAAATCTGTTTTCTTGCATATGAATATGGTGAAGCCCCAGATGTCTGAATCATTAATACAGATGTTATAAAGCCATCAGAGTATTGTTTGTAGTTCTGCCTCATTTACATGGGTATTTTTACTGTACATTTTTAATAATAAAAACAGAAGCCGTACCTGCTGAGTCAGATTGACAGGCAGTGTAGGCAGTGGGAACTGACATGGAGCACTGCGCTTGTTCTATAGCACCAGATGTTTGAAATGAAAAATATGATGAGATTAAATATGGAACAGTTTCTGCCATCTCTAATTATCTAATCATACTATTACCTACTTGAAACAGCTTTCAAAGTCACCAAATTAGATACTGTATTTACTGCTAGCATGATATTGGACTGAACATTGCACTGGGAATCGGGTGTGACAGATAATGCAATCCCATGCAGTATATAGATGGACCATATTGTGTTTAGTTTATAAATGGTTTGTGTCACTGTGGGTCAGATATTGTATACAACTCTGGAGGGAGGATTACTGCAGCTTCTCTAAAACCCAAAACCAATGGCGGATGAGGTACCACACACTCAGGAGGCTCACACATACTGGTTCAAACTGGGTTTTCCAGAGACCAACAGAGAGAAAGGGGTTTTGATATAAAAAGGCTGTGTTTAAACTGACTCAGGGACTTCTTTCTGATCCAGCAAATGAACAGTTCCTTCTGTCCAAAGGGGGCCCCAACCCTTTCAGAAGGATTGGGAAGACTTTGGCCTATTGTAGCCCTATAAGACTAATGGTGACCTCTGGTAAGCTTTTAGTGTACTTTTATATTTTTTAAAATGTTTTCTCTATAATGCTTTTACCATAAGAATAAAGGTCCTTGCCTAGAAAGAACTGTGTGGCAACTTGTAACTGCTGGCAGTACACTGTTCACAGCCCTTGGAGAGAAAGCAAAGCACAGGCACCTATGTAACACCGACAGACCCCCGTTGGCAGCGGGCGAGATCGGACCTCTGGAGCTAAATGCATGAGCCTCTACTGCATGAGATAAAAGCCAACTGGCTATTTGCTAAGGCTGTAGAGTAGACTCATTAATCTCTCTCTAATTGGTCTCAGTGCCACTAGATGGGACAAAGCACTACACACAGGAGGTATGTGGGTTACACTGACCTTTAGGCAGACTGGCTTGCTGGTGGTATCACAGTGTAAGGCAGGGACCTGTGCAGCCTGTAAAGCCCCCAATCAAAAGGGAGTGGAATAAGAGACAGGTGATGGCTGGAGACCTGACTAGGCACTCCTGGAGTGGACCCACAGAGTAGGGGGATACAGGTGTGGTTACCCTGAAACTATGACACCAGGAATTTATCATTTTTAATCATGGCTCTGCTGTAGTTTGAGGCAAGTGATTTAACCTATCCCTGTTTCCTCATCTACACAATACAGGGGTGGTGCTTACCTGCGCCCTTTGGCTGGTATGAAGGTTAGTTTGAAAATGTAAAATTCTATGTAATTTTGGAGAATACATATAATATTACTTAACTACCTCATACTCAACTAGCATGGTGATGGGTGCAGTACAAGAACCAGGACAGAGGAGAATTCAGAAATCTTTAAAGTACGTTTTGACTCTTATAACATATATATTGTCCTTAGAGTATCCTGTGACCCAACATGTTGATGAATGAGGCGCTGTGATTTGTTCATGTAGTTATTATTTCATCTAGCTATCTCTTGGGCTGTGTTAGAGCATCACCCTGCCACAACAGATTTCCTCTATCTGGCTGCAGTAGGATGCCCTGTATTTAGGCATGGCTGGGTTAAGTAAAGCCTGCATAGTAACTCCTACACCTTCCCTACCCAGAGCTGCTGGGGAAAGAGGGTATGGCTTGGGCATCTCTACCTCAGCAAGTAGAATAGCACCTTAGGGCTATTGGCAGCCAGCCCAATTTAGAGAAGCCCTGAGGCTGTGGGAACAGGCCAGCATAGAACAGCCCTGGAACAAGGGGGAACAGAGCTGGTTATTTTTTCAGTATCAGTTTGGTTTCATAGCTTTCAATTGGATATTGTTTGATTGGTTTTATGTACATTATATTTAATGAGAAAATGTCCATTCCAAAATAAATTGTTTTATCAATTAGTTATATAGCAATGAAAGCTGGATCATCTGTCTTGGAGAGAAGCTGATGATGCAGGGAGACTACTGAGTACAGCAAGGGAGCAACAGTGGCAGTCACTGAGAGGGAACTCATTTGGTCTTTCCTTTTGTTGAAAGAAAAGGTGCGGAGTAGCGCATGTAACTGGAAACTCTGGGATGTGAAAATTTTAAGAGGAACCGAGAATGTAAAACAGTAAATGTTTAAAAATATATTTGTATTTTGGGACCAGGGAAAAATACATTGTTCCGTTTAAAAAATGATAAATAATTATTAAGAACTAATCCTCCAATAATTTCTTAATGTGAGATTTTGAACCTGGCTAGTTTAAATTCTTCCAGGCATTCATTTAGAAATACATAGTCGTCTTTAAACTGTGAAGCAATAGTCTGTTCTTTGTCATGCATGAAAGGGAGAGGACACTAATATGAGGGAGGGTGCAGCTATTGCTGTGAGCCTTGTTCACTTCATGTTTTATAGTATTGCTCCAGGAAAAAAGGTGAAAATCATGGCATTTGAATCTCTACCTCCCTTCCCCGCCCAAAAGAAAAACCCAAACCCACCCAAACAGACAACATTTTAAGCCAATGCAGGAATTTGAGAAGGTTCACTGAGAATTGTAGTTACATCAGTAAATCAGAACCAAAAGATCTATAAGACCAAGTTTAGACAACAACAAAAAAGAGCTTGCTATATATTTTTTGTACAGTTGGATATCCAGTCACAGGCTGTTCCCAAAGGGACAAGGCATTTTATTATACAGACAAGGGCATCACCTGTGCTATTCTGCTGTCTCACAAAAATCGCAGGAGACTTATTTGCTGGTGAATTATATGTGTTGAAAGACAAAGTTGGAAAACTTTTGCTTCCCCCCCCCCCCCCCCACACACACCTTTTTTTCTCTTGTTTGCAGTTTTCTTTAGCTGATGCTATAATTCTAGGAGACATCTCAGGAGCTGTACATAGTCATGCTGGATATAGGATATTGAATATTGGTTTTCACTAGCCATGCAGGGAGTGGATCCTTTCAACTCTGGGAAACAGCTCTCTCTTGGAGCCTCCAGTTGCAAACGAACGTAATATTTAAGAAAGCAAGAAGGATCTGCTACCTCTTCTGATTCAGCTGCCATGAGATCAGAGATAATATACTGTTGTTTATTAGATTGCTCCTATCTGCAGAAACTGAAACCAGTTTGAAGGCAGTGCCACTTAGTGAGGTAGCCTCCATAACTAGAATGGTCCCTCTATTGGGGACTTCAGAGAAAACAGGGTGAATGAGAAAAAAGATCTTTTAGTCTCCACCACAGATCACAACTTCCTGAGGTTGTAATGGATTCAATACCAGTCTCTTGCCATCAGTACTCCTGCCTCATTCACTCTTGTTCCATCTGTCAGCCATGCTATCCGTCAATAACCCATGGTGACCCAAGAGGAGGATGCGTAGGCAGTGGATGTGCACAAGAACAGTCTTAGACAACAAGTAGTTGTAACGTATTACAAGCCTGTCAACTCACTGATCCAGTGTCTGGATACTGTTCTCTGCTCAAAAGTTCTGGAACCCAACAGAATCCATGAGTCCCCAGGGGTGGAACATCAAAGCGAGTCCATCACCCTATTAGAAAGGTGGAACAAGACCCAGACCTCACCATGAATGAGATGATCAGACTGTGGCAAGGCATACTTAACATCTGTGCTGCAGATCAGATCCATGTGTGTGTCATGGTTATCACCAGAGCTATGAGATCTCATGCTATTGTACTGGAGTTACCCATGAGTCATGGTGACTTCAGCATCATAAGAACACCATTATATTATTCCTAAAAGTACTGTCATCTGTATGTCATTCTTCAGAGTTCCAATGGAATATCATTACCAGAAGCACCCCCTGGTGCTCAGGTGTGTCTTCATATGTGTAACTTGAGTAAATAATGTTTATCTATGACCTGACCTTAAACTTTTTGTAAAACAAATGTTTTTGTGATAGTTCTGAATAGCACAGTGGAAACCCTACATACACTGACACACTTAAGAGCTTTCTTGCTTTACTTTTTTTATTCAATTCTGTGTGCTGATGCTTTTTTTTTTTTTTTTGTAAAGCCTCCTCATATATTAAGAATTCTTTTTACATATGAACAGCCATACTGGGTCAGACTAAACATCCATCTAGCTCAGTATCTTGTCTTTCAACAGTGGCCAATGCCAGGTGCTTAAGGGGGAATGAATAGAACAGGTAATCATCAAGTGATCCATCCCCTGTCACTTTATTCTGAGCTTCTGGCAAACAGAGACTAGGGACACTGTCCCTGCCCATCATGGCTAATAGCCATTGACGGACCTATCCTCCATGAACTTATCTATTTCTTTTTTGAACCCTGTTATAGTCTTGGCCTTCACAATATCCTCTGGCAAAGAGTTTCACAGGATGACTGTGTGTTGCATGAAGAAATACATCCTTTTGTTTGTTTTTAAACCTGCTGTCTATTAATTTCATTTGGTGATCTCCTAGTTCTTGTGTTATGAGAGAGAGTCAATAACACCTCCTTATTTACTTTCTTCACACCAATAATGATTTTATAGACCTCTATCATATCCCCCCTTAGTCATTCCTTTTCCAAGCTGAGAAGTCCTCGTCTTATAAATCTCTCCTCATATGGAAGCTGTTCTATACCCCTAATCATTTTTGTGGCCCTTTTCTGTACCTTTTTTAATTCCAATATATCTTTTTTGAGATGGGGCATCCAGATCTGCATGCAGTATTCAAGATGTGGGCATACCATGGATTTATATAGAGGCAATATAATATTTTCTGTCATCTTATCTATCCCTTTCCTAATGATTCCCAACATTCTGTTAGCTTTTGTGACTGCCACTGCATATTGAGTGGATGTTTTCAGAGAACTAGCTACAATAACTCCAAGATATCTTTCTTGAGAGGTAACAGCTAATCTGGATCCCATCATTTTGTATGTATAGTTGGGATTATGTTTTCCAATGTACATTACTTTGCATTTATCAACATTGAATTTCATCTGCCATTTTGTTGCCCAGTCACCCAGTTTTTATCAGCCTCTCTCCCAAAGGCTGATAATGTCATCTTTTGCCTTATCAAGTATCTCACTGGTATATTCATCATGTGATGCTGGACTGAGTTCTGTAAAGGAGTGCAGTACAAGTCACTTACGTTTTTAATAAGCTCCAGTGAGATACTTCACCTGTCTCTTTTTTTTAACACAGAAATCATGACGTCTGGTGTCAAGACACTGATTATGGAGCCAATGTTGTTGAAGTAACCAGATTGGTCCAGTGTCATTTCCTGAGCTGTGATGACTGAGATTTTTCCTGCTTATTATATGTTTGGGTATTGAAAGAATAGGAATGGTGTTGATTTGTAATTAATAGTTGGGAGTCAGAAAATATCTGCTTATAAATGACTTCACTACTCATCCTCCACTGCCGCTTTTGTGCTACTGCTCTCTGTTAATGTTCCATAGAAATCTCTGGAATGTTAGAACATGCTATAAATCTCATAATAAGCAAGGACTAAATATTAGCTTTGACTGACATTTAAGTGTCCTAGCTAGGTGTAAATTCTTTCTGTGTGAGTGTGCTATATGTTTAACGTCATTAGATGTAAAAGCAAATGTATTGATTGTGTAGTGTCAATAGTTATGCACAATTTATAATCAGTTTACGCCATACCTTTTTCCTGGTCTTTCACTATGTTTTGAATCAAATATATAATATTGGGTAGAATGAGTTAACTTCAGTGTGCAGTAATCCACTAATTAAAAACATACAGGCACAATGTGGCATGTGGACATTGTTTTGTTAATGGGATGCCACAGACTGAGCAGCTATTGAGGTTGCTAAAGAAACACATTTCTTCGTGTATTGGAGTACACATTTGATTAATTAGCCTCATAACCTCAATTTACAATGGAATATATTTTTGTTAGTAAAACTAATTGTTCTGTTTTAATCTAAAATAGTATAACATGCCCTTGCTGTTAACCCACAATCCTCTTGGATGCAAAGCTATACAATAATTGGAATTGTATTACATTACAGCTATTACATAGCAATAAAATGTTTCTATTGTAATACAAAATTAATGTTATGGATTTGTTTCATTTTAACCCTTTTATGATGGATTACTGGAAAAAAAAAGTATATCCGTTAAGCTAATTAGGGCATTTTTAATATATACTTCTACCCCGATATAACGCAACCCGATATAACATGAATTTGATTATAACGCGGTAAAGCAGTGCTCCGGGGGGATTGGGGGCTGCACACTCGGGCGGATCAAAGCAAGTTCGATATAACGCAGTTTCGCCTATAACGCAGTAAGATTTTTTTTGGCTCCCCAGGACAGCGTTATTTGGGGGTAGAGGTGTATTTTGATAAACTGGAGCAATTTAAACTGTTCTAATCAGTGTTTTCATATTGCTCATTTGTAACACAGCGTGAATAACTTTAATTTTCTTGTATATTGCAGAAAAATGACCTTTCATTAAAGAGCATAAGAATAAGTCACCTTACTGTAAAAAATCAAGACTACAAAACTAGTCTAACTGATGAAGAAACAAAACCTACACCATATGTTGTACAATGGATACTACAAATGATGAGATGGTTTCAGTAGAGCAGACTTCCTCCTTGAATCCTCTGTGTTTTGAATGTGGCCAGCAACACTGGACAAGGGAGAATCATTTGTACAACTATCAGAATGAAGTGGATGATGACTTGGTCTGCCATATTTGCCTTCAGCCTTTGTTGCAGCCATTAGACACACCTTGTGGACACACGTTCTGCTACAAGTGCCTAAGGAACTTTTTGCAGGAGAAGGATTTCTGTCCATTGGATCGAAAAAAGCTCCATTTTAAACTCTGCAAAAAATCCAGTATTCTCGTGCATAAACTGTTAGACAAATTGTTTGTTTTGTGTCCCTTTTCTTCAGAATGTCAGGAGGTAATGCAACGATGTGAGCTGGAAGCACATCTCAAAAACAGGTGAGCAATGGAGGGGATTGTCTAGTACAGCTTGTTGTATTGTTAGGATAGTTTTAGTAGCAGTCTAAACTGTGTGGATTTTATACAGTCAAATTTTGTCAAATATTCAGTATAGAAGATGTTTATTGACAAATCTATTCCTGGAACAAGTCAGTCACAACTTACTTAACTGTGTTTTTATTCTGTTTGTTTGTTTTTGAGGAGTAGCAGATGCACTTATAAAAGGTTTGATTTTTTTCTGCATGTTTCATCCTGTGAGTTTTGGAGCATCGTCAACTCCCAGTGAATAGGAATAAGACACTTAGCACTTTACAGGATTGAGTCCCTTATGAGCAGACAAGGTGGATTGTTCTATATAACCTGGGAGGCGTAATTTCTGGAGTATCTTCCTTGGTTTTGCTCTGTGGTCTGTCTCCAGACCTGAAAGGAGCTGAGCTGCAGTGAACTGTGCTATAATGTGGTTATAGGATGAGGGGTAAAAATGGCTGCTATAGAGCAACTGAAAGGGATTATTTGAGGACTTGGTGGCCCACAAAGAATGGAGGTGAAAACCTTAAAAACTTCACCAGATTGCTTGAATATATACTGTACTTGGTACCCTGGTGAAGTGATGGCCTCTGAGATTTCTTTGTAAGATATTATTCAAAGGTTTAGGGCAGGGGTCGGCAACCTCTGGCACGCGGCTCACCAGGATAAGCACCTTGGCAGGCTGGGCCAGTTTGTTTACCTGCCACACCAGCAGGTTCAGCCCATCGCAGCTTCCACTGGCCACGGTTCGCTGTCCCAGGCCAATGGAGGTGGCAGGAAGCCATGGCCAGCACATCCCTCGGCCCATAGTGCTTCTCGCCACCCCCATTGGCCTGAGGCGGTGAACCACAGCCAGTGGGAGCCACGGTCGGCTGAACCTGCCAACGCGGCAGGTAAACAAACTGGCCCAGCCTGCCAGGGTACTTACCCTGGCGAGCCGCATGCCAGAGGTTGCCGATCCCTGGTTTAGGGCCTTCTGCTACACAAATTAAAATAAACCTGGTAATTTTATATTTCTTTCCCCTCTTACTTCCCAATATCTTGAAATATTGAAAGGAGAGCAAGATAAAGGGGGAAAAAATACAAGCAACCAAATTAGAGAAGATGAAGTTATGTAACTTGACCCCCCAATATCTACTGTATGCACAATTAAGGAAGGTACTGTCTAGTAGTACTGTGGTGTTGTGTTGTCTAGGTAGTATTTCACTCTTAAATGTAAACTGTCATTTTCTGTAATAAGAATGTTAACATTCTTTGTCTCATTGGGTGGCCTTTCATTGTTTTTGTTTTTCTAAACAATATTTCAGGCTATTTTCAGTAAATATTTAGAGGGTTTTATTATTACTCTTATTTCATGAACTGAAATGGGGCCAAGCAGAGTCAAATTTGAGTCATGGACAAAAATGTGGGCATCCCATCACATTTGGTGTGAGGAACTGAAGTATAACAGTGATAACGAGTTAGTGTGTTGGAAAGGTTTGTTAATATGTAACCCCACATTTTAAAGGTCTTAAAATTAAAATAGGAGAGGAATATGGTCAAACATTAAGTGAAGAGAGGGAGGTGATGTATAAAACAGAAATACGGAATGCATCTGATGCCAGGATTTATTTTTTCCACCCATAGATATTATTTCATTCGAGCCTCTTTACACATGCATCGTGTTTTATATTTTAAACAATGTATTACATATACTATTGAAAGTGGAGGTTTCCATAAAGTTCTATCTCTGCCTTTCTTTGGAAAAAGGTCCAACTCCCTCCCTCAGTGAAATAACAATTTTAATTTGCATTCAGCTTTCTGACAGCAACTTTCACTGTTTTTCTTCATTCACGGCAGGATCACATCTAACCTACATGATGGTGAAAAAAAATCTGATTTGGCTAACTGTATATATTAAATACCTTTTTTTAAAAAAAAAAAACAGAGAAAGTAACAAGATTCATCCCGAACATTAAGTTCAAATGATATTTCACTGTTGTTGTCCTCAACCTTCCTAGCTCTCTTCCATTTATTTGTCATTTCTTTCTCAATTGAGTGAAATTTAGATTGTCAGTTCCTCATGGCAGGGACTTGTCACTTTGGTGTAAAACACCATGCATACACACTTCAGCAATATATAAAATCATTGCGTGTCTAATGCACAACTCATATAAGGAGGTCTAATTTTAACTGAATCATTATTCCCATCAATCAGTCTGTAACAACATTTCAGTTGCTGTGTACTATGCATATGGAATTCCCTTTCTGTTGACATGTGCTACTGATAACCTTCCTTCACGCATTTTTTATACCTGATAAAGTTGTTTTTCAATATAGCTTATTTGTAAACATTGGAATACCTTTACATAAAATACCTCTACTGGCATAAAAGGTGCAATAAATGCGTAGCTTGAGTTTGATTTAATATGGATTGGTGAATTCAATTAAATACTACTACTGATTATTAAATGTTAGATAAATGTACAATTCAATACTGTTGTAATCTCTGTCATAGATATTACAAACCAGCTTCAGTGAGCACTCGGATGAACATGCCTGCTTTTCTAAGAAATGAACTATACTTGGTTAGTCTCACTGTTAATAACATTCAAACTCAGAATTAAAATTTCCAGTGTAATAATAATTGGCTTCATTTAAGCAGAAAAGCTGCAAGAAATTTCATAATATCCACCAGTCAACTCCAGAGTGTGTGGTAAATGCAAACCATTCTATCAAGGATATTAGAAGCATGAGGCACAAATTTGATGATTTTATGGTCAGTAATCACCCCAAGTTACCTCATTGCCTATTTAGAATCCCCTTGATTTATCAGTTTTTCAGGTTGATCAAATTTGCTTGGGAACCACAGCCCCTTAGAGTCAGCCCTTGTACTTTATTTCCTGAGCATGTAGTATTTAGAAATCTTGTTAATGTTTAATAACTAACCATGGTATTGGTACCTACTTTATCAAAGATCATTAACTGACACAGGTCCAAGAAAATCTTACTTAACTTCTGCAATATTTGATTTAAATTCAACTTACCGAGTCTTCAGATCTAATCAAATTCCATTCTAGAAAGCTAAAGCTTTGATCTAGCACAAAGCGCTTTTGGTTCACATGAAGATTAAGGCCCTGTTTTAGGGGGGTTTATTATTATTATTTTTATTTAAGCTGAGCCACAACTTGCCATCCAGTATTAAAAAGTGTAGCCACTTCAGAAGGTACCACAACATCCCTCCATATCCCCCATTACTGAACATTAAGTGCTTCCTTTAAAAGGAATTTTTTGTGGAAAGATCAATTTAAACCTTTTATAAAAGCGTCATTTGCTGGAGAAGAACCTTTTGAGTTGCTCAGTGGCTGGAAACCAGCATATTTAATGTGTAGATTCATACATGACTATAGCAAGATTTACAGAAAAAATCATTGCAATAAATGCAAAACCTGTTATTCAAAAGTAAGGAAAATCCAAAGGATTGGAGTTTGAAAGTTCCTTGCTTAACACATATTCTCACCTAGATTACAAGCTGTGTTCCCATCAACAGGATGCCCCGGTGAAAGCCTAGCTCATTGCCATGCTCGGTTGCTAGGAAGGAGGAAAGTGCTGGGATTCCTACCAGGATGCTGTCCCTGGCCCTTGATTTGGGGGCTCATCTTTCATATCTGCCTCTAGCTACTAAGTGTCGTCTGCATTTGAAGCTTTTCTAGCCTTCCAAAACTCCAGTTGCTGGAAGGTGAAGGAGCTTTCTGTGGCTTTTCCCACTCTTGACCTTCCTAATTACTGAGAGAAGGGGATCCTTATCGCTGCTCTCACCCCTCCTCCAGCTTCCAAGCTTGCACAAGAAAGGGTGGAGGGAAGAGAGACCTCCACAATATAACCCCTCCTCCCAAAGTTTTTTTGGGTCCTCCCCCCCGCACTCCCAAAGCAAATAGATACCGCCAATGCATGGGTTTGCTGCTGACCTGCCACTCCTAGTCCTGGTAGGTCATGATATGTTACATCTTACACACGTGGCACCCTGATCTAAGGAAAATCTATTTTAGATCATTTTGGAGATTTTTTTTAAAATGTTAATACCACCTCTTCTATTATTCATAAGTAAGATGGCCTGATTTTACAGATAGTATAACATGAAAAATAATGCCAGTAAAATGCATTTTATATTCTGAAGTTCTGATCATGTAGCTTGTTGTGTGAAGATAGATCCCTGTGCCCTCACGGAGACCCACTGACTTCAGCATGACTCCGCCTGAGCACTGCAGGCTACCCATATACAAAAGATTTCAAGATTGGGGCCACAAAATAGCTTTTCTCCAAAATACTTTGACCTATTTTGTTTATTCCAAGTATGTGGTATGGTCTGGAATTTGTATTGGCCACTTGTCTGGAATGGTCTGCGTAACTTGCACATGGCTTCAATATTTGAATAATGCACACATACTGTGCATGATAAATCCGTTTATCTAGATAATAAGATTCCGGGAATGTCACTCTGAAGCCTAAAGTGTCTGTGCTAGTGTGAAATGATGGAAGTAGCTACAAGTATGGTTAAGAACTCCTTTTGTTCAGAGTATCACCAGGTAGAGTCATCACTGGGATTCATAGTTTATTGCCTTCCAATGTTTACATTTTCAGCCTTTTGTCTTTACTAATTACACTACGAAGTGTGCAGCTGCAGTATCATCATGACATGTATCTGTGCCATGCCTAGAGTCCTAGATCACTGTGAGATCAGGTAACTCAACCAATCACCGCTGTCTACTCTATAGCTAATTTGCTTGCCACATTTGCATTGGTTGTATGAGGGAGACTGTGCAGATGGGGGATTATTTGGCCCAGGTGCTATACCCAACTGGCACCTGCTCAAATCCACACAATTCTCGTAGCACAATACACACAAATCAACACAATCACCTACACAGAAACACCACTAACACACGTAATAACCCCAAACATCACCCTGTGGCCTAGAATGTCTGCTGAGTCGGTGTGAAGTGAGGGGGACAGATACAAACATAGCTGAGAAAATCATTTTATTTGGACTATCACTAGGTTCAGTTGTCATTGTGATCTGTAATCTGTTACCGTCCAGTTTTTTAGTTCTCAGCCATTTTTGGTATTTTACACACACAACTTTCTGAATTACACCTGTGCAATAGCACAGACTTTCAGCTATTTATATAGTAATCAGAATCTGTATACAGTGATAGGATAGATGGATATTCTAGGTCTATAGTCAAGGTTAAGGACTAGCTTGCACAAGAAAGAGTGGAGGGAAGAGAGATCTCTGCAACTCAACCCCTCCTCCTGAAAGATTATTTGAGTCCTCCCCCCAACTCCCAAAACAAATAGATAACTCCAGTGCAAGTGTTTATAGCTCACTTGTGATTTTTAAAGACTTGGCAATGTTAGAATTAAATAAATTGTTGCTTTCACAGGACAGTTACATTGCTGGCAACATGAATGCAAGTTTAGTGACCAGTAACACTTTTGGGGGTTGAGTGGTATTTCAACATCCATTATAGCTCATTCATGAAGCTCTTCTAACAAGCATTTGTTATCTATAAATTGGATTAATTATGTTTTAATGGGTTAGTCACATAGACTACTGCATGAAAAGTACACTGAGATCACTGGACACGCTTCGCATGTTATCAAAATGTCCTCATTTTAACTTCAGTTTATGAAGTTCCTATTTAGGAAAATAATACCAAAACCTTCTTTTTCTTTTTCTTCTTTTTTTTTTTTAGATTTTAGTCATTGACACTAGGTAGTAAAGGTGTAGTTTTGACATAGATAGGACTCTTCAAAAATATTTCTAAACAAAAAAAAAGTCTTCTCTAATGGTGTTGAAATAAAATTCTAGATTACCCATCATCCATACCCCCTAAACTGTGATCTCTATAGCTCTCATGAGCTAGACTGATCATTAGAACAGATCAATATTTTAATGAGACTTATAGGGAAGCTTCAGGTTCTATAGGCAGTAATCTTTGTGCTTCAGTAAGTGGAACTCGATTCCTTCAGTGTGGGTACTGAACCCCAGTGTGGTGCTAGGTGGCACTGTGCTGCTGCAAATTTTTCAGTACTACCAAATCAAGCGTTTAAAATTACAAGTTCGGTATCATATATTTACTTTAAAATATTATATTGACTTAAAAATAATGAAATTTTAAAAAATAATAAATTTGTTTTGTCTTTTGGTGTTTGAGCCTTTTGGAACTCACATTTTTAATCTTTGCTCTGCAACCATGAGGGCTAGAAACATATTCTTAAAAAAAAAAATAACCCTGAGATTCTCATGACTCCAAGAGCTAGGGCTTTAAGAAAAACATCTAAAATTATGAGTGTCACAATCAAATCATGAGTTGGCAACACTCCATCTTATGGATGAGACATAAGACCCAGGTCCAGACCTGAATGAAAGGCATTATGTAAATGTAAGATGATTATATAAATGAAAGATCACCATAACATTGTATAGTCCCTTTGCGCATACAGTTGTCGCTGCATATAAATAACACATAGGAAACTCACAAACAAAAAGCCACTAAAGTAGATTGGAAACAGCTTAACTAGGGGCTCATTAAAGCAGTTATAAAGAGGAGGTCATGGAATGCTGAGGGAAGGACCAAGTGGTGGGGGGAGGGAAAAAATGTGTATTTCCAACCCAACCATCGGTCAGGAAGCAAGAGGAGCTGGGAAAATAAAAGGCTTTATACTAATTAAAAGGAAATTTTTAAATTAAGGACTGTGCATTTTTTATATCCTAGCCTGAAATTATCTGTTGCTTGCTGTCTGTTTAACCATGCTAAGGAAAGCCCTGGTTTTGGCTCCCTGTATACTAGCCTGGGGTAGAGAAATGCTCTGTTCAGAAAACCTGTGCACGCACAAGTGACAGAAGGATGTAGTATTTTTTTCTTCCCTTCCCACCCCCACTTTATTTGTTGTCTTTTGGCTACAGCTTTGGCCATGCTCATACAGAGCTGACTCAGAAGCAGGCTTTAAATTGTTAAGCAATCCAAATTGAGAAACTACCTATTCCAGGCATGGATTGATGTGATGGGAGGGGAAGTGTGGAGGGAAATTGAATAGGGGGCAGGGCTTGGACTCAGAGTAAGGGATTGGGTAGCATGGAACCGTGATACCTGTTCTTGGAAACGAGGAAGGAGGCATAGAATATGGACGGCAAATGAAAGGATGCCTGGAAGGGGAGCAAGAGACTGGTACAACATAGACTGGAAGGTGTGCTGGTGAATGGGGAACGTGGAGGGAGTAGGCGCTGGGGACTTGGAGAGCCTTGGAAGTGGGTTGCAGGAAATTTGGGACTGGAATGTTCAAGCTTTTTGTGCTGTGTAATATGACCACTTTTCATATATATTTGAAAGTAACATGACGCTCTACCTCTAGGTGTTCTGGAGCTTCCCATCGAAGGGTTGTACTGGAGAAAAGGAAGTCCAGCAAACTGCAGACAGAAGCTGAGAATGAAAATGGGCCTAATCTGATAGATCACCCAGGCACTTTATCTCCAGATACAGACCATGCTGGGATGGGACCAGTGCCCGTGGATCAGAACTTTACACCAACTACTCTTCTTGCATGGACAGATGAGCCTGGCCTTGACAACCCTGCCTTTGAAGAGAGCACAGTAGCAGACAGTATGTCATGTTTGTCTTTTTAATTCTCTGTTTGTTCTGTCTAAATCAAACCTAGAAACTTAGTGACATAATTGTAAGTCCTGCAAACAAATAACAAACCCTACATCTCCAACTGCTGTGCTTGTCCTATAGTGATTCTTATTGGAAAGTTAAACTCCTCCCAATAGTTCTCTACTTGAAAATGTAGCACTTGGATGAAAACACAGTTAGATAGGAAAGATCTGTCTGTTGTTTTTACTGCAATAGTACCATACTGCTATAACACAAAGCTATCCGGTACTGTAGAGCATGTTAATGTCTCTGTTCTGGTCTGATAGTTACACTGAGGCAATGTTTTCTATAGAATTGCTGAATCTGGTTTGTAAGATGAGATTTTTTTCCCCTGGATCAACAGGCTTCCCACCTATGGAATACTGTCCTGTTCGAACGAAAAGGCAACTGAGTAACTCCTGCATCTATCTGCATCGAACTAACAGTAACACCTCTAGCATCTGCGATATTAGAGAGGAAACACTGAGCCTTACCACAGAGGAAGGTGGTCTTTCCTCTTCCTTTTCCTGTTTGTAGCCTGTGTACTCACCATTCATTAGCATCCTCCTCTTCCATTGTAGCTGTCTGTGTTTGTGTTTGGAGGTGTGCTTGCTTCTTGCCTTGACCTTGTAAATCAGTGACAGCTGTTGTTGCCCTGTGGAACTGGTTAAGGGGGGGCTAACTGATAAAGAAAATGTATGAAAAAGAAGATTTTTTTTTTTTAAAGGTTAGGTCCCAAATGGTTCTGAATAGCCTCTTTTTAAAGTAATAACTAAATTTTCTCTTGGTGCATGGATACTGATCACTTATTCTAGGTCTTTATCTTTTTCTTAACCAAGGTGTTTCAGCAAACAGTGAAGCCAATCCAATTTGTTTTATTTGTATTATACCATTGTCATCTGGTTGCTTATATTTGTCCTCCAGTAATTTGCAGTGTTGAAAATGTACTGGAGTATGAAATATATTAACCTTTATTTATTTGTTTCTTTAAACTTGTCAGCAACCCACCAGCCACCTACTTTGCCCGAAGGAGAAATCACTACAATTGAAATTCACCGGTCCAATCCTTATATTGAGTTAGGAATTAGCATAGTGGGTGGCAATGAGACTCCTTTGATCAACATTGTTATTCAAGAGGTTTATCGAGATGGGATCATTGCCAGAGATGGAAGACTCCTTGCTGGAGACCAAATACTTCAAGTATGGAATCTAATTAAATTGTCTGTCCACTTGCATTCATTCAATCATTGCTGTACTTTTGTTGTGAGATGGTGGTAGTTCTCCTGCCAATCTGTGTTGCGTAAATGTTAGCTTTGCAATATTAGTTTAAAAACAAATTATTATTCAGACTGAGCAGAGTCTGTTATTCCAGTACTGATACCAATGATTTACATAGTTCATGGGGCTTGGCTTCCTATAATTATTTCTGTTCAATAGCTTTTAAAATGGATAAGAAAGACTGAGTGTATTATTTTCTATTTTTAATGGTCTGAGGCTCTCCTCCTCTTCTTTTGAGATATAGCCACCCCTTCCAAAGAAAGCAAAGGTTATTTTTGGTTAGGAAGTTGATTTAATTTGCCTTTTGCAATTGCATTTGTGAGTTACGGGATTGATTTTTGCCTTGTTTATTATGCTAACTAGGCTGTCATGTTCCCTTCAGCTGCAGCTTCCTTGCCATTCCTTGTTACTTGAAATCAACAATTATGTTTAAAAACGAAAATGTTGTGGTGAAGTCCTTCACTGATGTGATTTGAAATGTTCTGATATGAATATTAGGGTTATTTTTCCTATTTAAAATTAACAGATAAAATAACTTCAGTTATTATCTTTTATAATTATATAATAAATCTAGAAGAATGAGTAAATAGCAGAAGAAAGTATTAAAAGCTCTCGTTCTGTTTTATTTTAAATGAGTACTTTAATTTTATTTTCAGCTACTTTAAATATTGCTGTCCTTTGTATCCGACATACCATAGTAAATGCCCCCTCATTGCCAACTCTGGACAATTACACCTTACTTACACACACACACGCCCGCGCGCACACGCGCACACACACACAGGTAGACGTTGTTGGGAAATTTTGGACTTCAGAAAATAAAACTTTCCTTTCCTGACATTAGAGAAACCAGCCCTTTTACTATCAAGAGTATTATTACAGAGGTTGGCAAAAAGTAATCCAAGCTATGTTCAAAACCAGGCAATTGCAGGTGTTAGTTGGATGCTATATCCAGTCACTAACCCCAGCAGCCAATGAGAGCCTTTCGGTAATCAAGGGCTCTGCCATGAGCTGCCAGAATGGTGAACCTGTTGAAGTTATAAAAATTCATGTCATTGAGCTGCTGGCAGTTATGTTTCCAAAAGCTGTAAGTATCTGTAAAGTGACTCTAGATGGGAAAAAAATGGAACTGCAGTGTAAAAACCCTGTAGACGTGATAACACTGAAGCTCTGCCAATTCTGTAAGCAAGTTCAATAGAATCCCCTTGTGTGACGATGTGGTTCTGGCGGGACCCAACTGAAAGTGCCAAATCAGGACCAATTGCTCAAACAGGGCAGTAACAGCCCAAGGCTGGGGTTTTTCCACCTCTAAGGCAAACCAAACCAGCCTGACAAAAATGACTTCGGTGTCACCCCACAGGCTAACCTCAAGTCACACAAGCAATTTCCTTAGACACTCCGGTCTTCCAGTATCACCACAAGTCCCACACGTCCTGGGGATGAATGGTTATGAAAACCAACACCCCAGCAAAAGAAAAAAGGTTCTCTCAATCCCAAAGGACCAAGCCCCACACCCAGGTCAATATACACATCAGATCTTACCCCCAAATTACACTGTTGCCAATCCTTTAGAATCTAAAGGTTTATTCATAAAAGGAAAAAGATAGAGATGAGAGCTAGAATTGGTTAAACAAAATCAATTACATACAGTAATGGCAAAGTCCTTAGTTCAGGCTTGTAGCAGTGATGAAGTAAACTGCAGGTTCAAATTGAGTCTCTGGAGAACATCCCCCGCTGAGATGGGTCATTCAGTCCCTTGTGTAGAGCTTCAGCTTGTAGCAAAGTCCCTCCAGAGGTAAGAAGCAGGATTGAAGACAAAATGGAGATGAGGCCTCTGCCTTATATAGACTTTTCCGGGTGTAAGAACACTCCTTTGTCTCTACTGTGGAAAGTTACAGCAAAATGGAGTTTGCAGTCACATGGGCCAGTTTCTGCATACCTTGCTGAGTCACAAGGCATATTCGCCTCCTCTCAATGGGTCAATTGTGTAGGTGATGGTCCTTAATGGGCCATCAAGCAGGCTACGCTGAGCTGACACCAGCTTGTCTGGGGTGTCACCCAGCACTGCAGCACCAATTTAAAATACAGACAGTATACAGCCAATATTCATAACTTCAGCTACAAAAATGATACAGACATACAGACAGCATAATCATAACCAGTAACCCGTAACCTGGTCTTAGACACCTTATATGACCCCCTTTACGTAGGATTTGGTGTCACTACAGAACCTTGGTTGCAACCCATGTTCTATATGGTCCCAGTTTATATCAATAACGTCACACCTTGCCATTGTAAGAAGCGCATATAGAAGCAGGTGTGGAGAGGTGCAGAAGACACAAACCAGACTCTGTGGAAGACCTAAGGGCTTCCTTGCTCAGAATTGGCCTGTGTTGGTGCTAAGCTGGCTCATAAAATTTACTAGGCTTGGCCTTCACAGACCAAAACTAGGTATTGTGTTAGGCTACGTCTAGACTACCCGCCGTATCGACGGGTTAAAATCGATCCCTGAACGTGCTTATATCGATTCCGGAACTCCACCAACCCCAACGGAGTTCCGGAATCGACAGGGAGAGCCGCGGACATCGATCCCGTGCGGTGAGGACGGGTGAGTAATCCGATCTTAGATATTCGACTTCAGCTACATTATTCACGTAGCTGAAGTTGCGTATCTAAGATCGATTTCCCCCCGTAGTGTAGACCAGCCCTCACATGCAGTTATATGTTCATGCTTCAGTGGTGGACATCTGAAGATCTATTCAGAGAGTGTTATCTGAAGAATTTAGACAAGCTGAATATGACTGTAGAGGTGAACTTTAACACTTCTTGCCCACCCAAATGGAGAAGTATTTTCTTTTTCAGGTAACCTTTAATACTTGACTGAGGGCACAAGGTTTAATACTATTATATAAAATGATAATGTACTGTATATTTCATATCAACAGAGTTTTTAAAAAAACTGATTATTTCATTGTTTAGAAATACATGCCTAACATTTTAAATATCTTAATATTATTTAATGTATGTAATTTTATGTAAACATTAAGAATGTAAAACAATTTAAAATATTAATCACACGATTAAAAAAATAGTCTAGATTAATCGCAGTTTTAATTGCACTGTTAAACAATAGAATACCATTTATTTAAATATTTGGATGTTTTCTACATTTTCAAAGATATTGATTTCATTTACAACAAAGAATACAAAGTATGCAGTGCTCGCTTTATATTATTTTTTATTGCAAATATTTACACTGTAAAAAATAAAAGAAATAGTATTTTTCAGTTCACCTCATACAAGTGCTGTAGTGCAATCTCTTTATTGAGCATATGCAACGTAAAAGTGTAAAATTTTTTTTTTTTTTACACAACTGCACTCAAATAAAACAATGCAAAACTTTAGAGCCTACAAGTCCACTCTTCTTCAGGCAATCACTAAGACAAACAAGTTTGTTTACATTTATGGGAGATAATGTCCACTTCCTATTTGCAATGTCATCTGAAAATGAGAACAGATGTTCGCAGGGCGCTGTTATAACCAGCATTACAAGGTATTTGTGTACCATATATACTAAACATCCATGTGCCCCTTAATGCTTCGACCACCGTTCCAAAGGACATGGTTCCATGCTGATGACCAGTTCTGCTAAATAACAATCCAAAGCAGTGCAGACTGACACATGTTCATTTTCATCATCTGAGTCAGATGCCACCAATAGAAGGTTGATTTTCTTTTAAGGTGGTTTGGGTTCTGTAGTTTCTGCATTGGAGTGTTGCTCTTTTAAGACTTCTGACAGTATGTTCCACACCTCATCCCTCTCAGATTATAATGTTGCATTGTGGTGTTAGGGACTTTTTGATGCACCATTACGTTATGCATCACATGATGTTATAACACACAGTTGATGTAGGTCTTTATTTTGGCAGAGAAGGGTAAAGAGAAATATGTCTTTGTTCAAGGACATCTGACTTTGAGCTCCTGTAGTGTCATCTGCTAAACGCTGAAAAGAAGGTGTTTGGTACTTTTTCACATACTCCGTGTTTCACTTAGAAGGTCTGTGTGGAAAAAATAGATGTTTTGCTTTCACACCCACCTTGCTTTAATATGTTTTAGAGTTAACACAGTAGTGTATAAGAAGTAGACTATTGATGCCTTCGAAAGCAAGAACAAACTAGGGCTTAAAAATATTACTCAGTGAATGAAAAATAATTGTTCGTGGTTGGTTGGTTGGTTTTTTAAATTGAACTTGTATTTCATTTCAGGTTTCTCTTTCATTTTTGGAAGAGACCGGAAAAAATATGTTCTTTTAACATATTTCCCATATAAACTCTACTTTCATAGGCCTATATGACACTGGTGGTCATTTCACTTGTGTCAAGAAATGTCATCTGTCAACCAAAAGAAGTTAGTTACCAATTGTAATACAGATTAATAACTGAAACATCTTAGATATTTATCAAAAGAGGTCCTGGAATAAAATATCTGTCAGAGATTCAATTATAAATTCCCGTTTTCAGAGATTTGTTACCAGGTTATATTTGTCTGTTTCACTCCTGAAACTTACAGATTGAAATGACTATTCATATTTAAAGTGACAGCAAACAGCTCCTGCCTTGAACATACAGGGTGAAAGACCCAGGATGATCAGACACAAATGCACTGGGAGACGGAGAGGATGGCAGTAATTTAGAATGTGAAAGTTAGTGTTAATTGCAGTAGTGATGGCGTAATGTTGATGTGGGTTAGCTTTGCAAGCTCAGCTGATAAAGTGTTTATTTAGGAGAATTGAATGAAGAGGGAAGGAGCACAGTGGTATAAGTAGATAGTTCCAGGTATAGACTATTTGTAACAGGGTCTCTGAACTTGGCAAGGATTTTATTGATACATCTAGAAACCAGTAAACAGATATGAATATTGTTTCACCTCTTATTTTCCAGGTCAATAACTTTGACATCAGCAACGTGTCCCATAACCATGCTCGAGCTGTTCTTTCCCAGCCCTGCATGGTGCTGCATCTCACGGTGCTCCGAGAGAGACGATTTGGAAGCCGGACACACAACCATGCTGACAGCACTTCGCTGAGAGAAGACGGCTTTCAGGTGACGCTGCATAAACGAGACTCTAGTGAACAGCTTGGCATTAAATTAGTGCGCAGAACAGATGAGCCAGGAGTTTTTATCCTCGACCTTTTGGAAGGGGGATTGGCTGCTCAAGATGGCAGACTCTGCAGCAATGACCGGGTACTCGCAATCAATGGACATGACCTGAAGCATGGGACACCAGAACTTGCTGCTCAGATTATCCAGGTAAACTCTTAACAGGGGTACTTTATTCAGTCTGAAACTTTAAAATTTATTATATGTCAAGACACTTATTGTACATATCGACAAATTTCACCCCAAAATGGCATAGTATAGTACAGAGCAACTTGTGTATTGTGCCTAAACTGTATTGTTGTTTTGGCAGATGGTACTCATTACTAGTAGCTGAATGCCTGTGCTGTTGCTAAGGTAATTTTATAAAGTTGTGTGTGTTTAAAAACAAACAAACATAACAGTTGAGAACTTAAAAATTGGATGGAAACAGACTGTGAATCCCAGTGATGATTGAACCTAGTGATATTCCAAACAAAAAGAGTTCCCAGCCATGATTTTAGCTAATTCCATTTCCTTCCCACTGACTCAACAGACTTTCTAGGCTTCAGAGTGATGTTTGGGGTTATTGTATGGGGGTGATGTGACAGATTCCCCCCAGGGTGCCACTTAGAACTGGGGTACCACTGAGCCCACCTGACCCACCAGCCTGGGCTCCCTCTCACATTTTGGTGCTGTGATAAGTTGCTAAGCTCTCCAAGCTTGCTCTTTCACCAGCATACACCGAGGTAAGGACACATCCAGCTGCAGCTTCACATAGATGCTGAGATCAGCTCTGCATGGGAAGGCTCAGCTAAAGCACCTCCCAGTTGCTAAGGCATGCACCCCTTCTGGAGTGTAAATCCAAAATTATACCATCTTGCACTTCACAGGGAACTGTACAGCGTAAGCTCATAAAAGTCTACCCTCCCTCAATGTGGACAGATAGATGGAACAACTTTCTGCCCCAAGTTTATAATTTTTACACACTGGTTTTAGACAAAAAAGAAACAAGTTTATTAATTACAAAAGAGAGATTTTAAATGATTATAAGTGAGAGCAAACAGATCACCTTAGCAGGTAAACAAAACCACAAACTGAGCTTAACACACTAGATAGACAGAATATGATTTAGCAAATTCTCATCCTGAGTGATAAAGAGGCTGGCAGATTCTTAAGGCACAAGGTGCCTTGGATTTCCCAGGTTTTCATACACAAGCTAAACATCCCTCTAGCCTGGGACCATCACTTCCCACAGTTTAAATCTCAGCCGCGGCCGGAAGTCAAAGGGCTCTAGGCTGCCTGCAGCGGTGGGGAGCCCTGAGCCCTTTAAGTCCCAGCCGCGGCCGGGAGTCAAAGGGCTCTGGGCTCCCCGCAGAGATTCCCGGCCGCAGCTGAGATTTAAAGGGCTCAGAGCTCCCCACCACTGCGGGCAGCCCAGAGCCCTTTGAATCCCGGCCGTGGCTCCAGTGGATGGGCTGGGGCTAGGATTTAAAGGGCTTGGGCTCCCCTCAACGGCAGGAGCTCTGGGCCCTTTAAATCCCTGCTCCAGCCCCGGAAAGCTCTGGGTTCCCGCAGCCACCGGAGCCCCGGGCCCTTTAATTTGCCCCTGTGGGCTCCCAGCCACCTCTTCAGCTGGGATCCCCTGGTTGATTTAAAATCAAGTATCACCTCCCCACCTCCAACCTTCCTTTTTGGCCCACAGCTGTTTTGGTGGGGCGGCGCTGGGGAAGGAGGGTTTGTTTCTGCAGGGCTGGGCGGTGCTGGAGCGGGGTGTTTCCGCGGGGCCGGGGGTTTTGGCCTTCAGCTGTTTTCTTTGGAATAATGTGGTCCTCACCACTTTACGAATTGTGCAGGCCTGGTCTAATAGAAGAAATCAAGGAAAATCATGATACTGTGTAATTATCACTCTAGCTCTAGATCTCAAAAAGCTTTATGAAAGTAGGTAGCATTGTGCTTCAGTTTCCCTATCTGTAAATTGGGGATTAAAAAAGGAAGTAACTTGCCCAAGGGTCACATAACCAATCAATGGCAAAGCTGGAGGTGGAAGTGGGGGCGGGGGTCTGATTCTAAGCCATGTACTCATCCAGTAAACCACCTTACCTAAACACTGGGACTATGTAGAATGCTGTTGTTTACTATTTGATTAACTCCATAGTCCAACAGCAGTTGGAGACTTGTGATACTGGTGGGGATTATTTGCTAGTATAATTTAAATTTCATCTTAAATATCATCTCTTGTAATTAGAGGGAAATTCTAATAATCTTGTGTTATTTTTATGTCCGTTTTTCAATATATTGAGATTTTGAAGAGGTCAGTTTTCTATTTGGTGATTTTTGGAGTATTGAGCTTTTGCATAGTCCCAAAAACTACAAAGTTTGGTGGTCTGATTATATATTCTCTCCAACTACTTCAACAGATTCTCTGAATCTGCTTACGAAGTTACTTATTCTAGGTAAATAATTTGTTTTTAAATATCTATTAAGATTTGAAACATTGAGTAGTTTTTAAAACAATAAAATCATAATCTGTCAGTGCATTCAGTCCTTTTCTTGTTGTTATTTCCTTGTATTACAGAAGTGCCTGAAACGGAAATGAAACTGGGGGCTTCGTTGTGCTAGGTGTTGTATATACACATAGAGGCAGACCCTGTCACAGAGTTTACAGTCTGAACAGACAAGAGAAAGAGAGAGAAAAGAAAGTATTAATATCTCCATTTTATAGATGGGGAACTGAGACAGGAAAAAAATAAATGACTTGCCCAGCATCACACAGGAAGTCTGAGACAGTGCCAGGATTTGAACCCTGATCTTTCAAGTCCCAGCTCAGTACCTTAGCCACAAAACCATCCCTCATCTCCTAATTAATAACAATACAGCGAGAACTTATTTTAATTTTGCATGTATATCCCTCAGGCTAGTGGGGAAAGGGTGAACTTAACAATCTCCAGACCAGTGAAATCACAGACAGTCGCTATTCTCCGAGAAGCAGGGACTCATAACAGCAGCCAGCACCAGGCGCAGCAGCTGTTCCACAGCAGACACAGTTTGCATAAGGTTAGTGTTTCTCTCCTTTCTCCACTTGAAAAGAAAATATAATAGCATTTGATGGTATTCAGATTTGCTGGCTACTGCGACACGCACAAGTCTTGTGAATGAGATAAAATTGTAGCTCTGGAATTGTGTGTGGGAAAGTGAGTAATGTGTTACCGCCATGTGGAAGGATTGCCATTCAGGAGCATCCTTGGGACTTCTGATGTGCAAGCCATTGAACTGCAAGGCCCCAGGAGCTGGAGCATATCCATCAGCCATATAATAATCCTGGGAGCATTCTGCACCAAAAAATCAAAAATTCTGTAAAATTCTGCAAATGTTATTTGTCAAAATAACACTATATAATCAAGCCAGTTTCAATTATTTTGGTAATTTATTTCAAAATACCTGTCAGCAGGCATGTCTGTAACAATACAGACACACACAAAAATTCCCCCAGGAGTAGAGAGTTAAAGAAACCCCTACGACAGCCCAGTTCCTGTTTCTCTGTGCCCTGCCCCCGCCCCCCACCCCCCCGAGCCCAGCCAGGGGGCCAGACACACACATCCCCTCCCCCCACAGAGACTAGCCATGAGGGCCCCCTCAACCAATACACCCACACCCCGTCCTCTCCTCAGAGCCTAGCCACAGGGCCCCTGGTCCAGATACCTGCACCCTAGAGCCCTCCTGTGGAGCCCGCCACTTCCCCAGACACCTGTCCCCCTCACTCCCCCTAGAGCCCAGGGATCCAGAGGGAGAAACAGCCGGATGCTCGATCCCAGATTTGCACAAAGTTTCCTACATGCCGCCCTCTCCTTCCCTCAGGGCATGCTGGGAACTGCAGCTACCAGGAACCCCCTAGCTCCCGTGTTTCTGCAGTGTCTTCTGTGTACAAGCTGGGCTCTGCCGAGTCCAGTGGCGGCTAGCAGTACTGCAGCCCATTTCTGTGAGGAAAAGGAAATTCTGTGCACTCGTTAATTTCTGCAAAATTCTACATTGTGCAGTGGTGCAGAATTCCCCCAGGAGTAATATAAACAGATTTGTCATTGCCTGTGGTGGAAAAAGTCATGTTTTCCCTTCCCTGAATCAAAGGAAAGAGAGCTGTGGCTACGGCATGGGTACTGGCTGGCTTATATTTTCTATGACGGGGTAAAGGACTGAATGAAGAGACTCCATGAATCTAGAGTGGCATTATGCAGAAGACCTACTACAAAAATAAAATGCTGTTCAGAGCTTATGCTTCAGACATGTTGGTAGTTTCAAAAATATGACTTCTGTCTCTCCAAATTAAATGAATCATATAATCACCTAGAGTATCAGGTCTTTAATAGACCTCCTTTATATCCTTTTTCAACAAACGGTGTTGATAACCGAATTCAATCTCTGTCACTTAAATTGTGAGCACTTTAGGTTTTTGCCAGGATTTTCTTCCAAAAATTTGAGAGATTTTAGAAAAGAGCCAAGGGGGTTTCATTGTATAGTTCACCTGCACTCCTCTCTTGTGTAAGGATAAGCCGAGGTGGTTGTTGAAGTTTTTTGTCTTAAAGAATTTTGTTTACATAATTGTACAGCACCAGCAAGTAGATGGTCACAAAGCCTGATGGAATTAAAAGTAAGCTGACTTTAATATGTGTACAGTGGTATGTGTCTGCCACTCTAATACTGAACTACTGCTGGCATTATGTAGTGGGAATATAAAAAGATATCGCTTTTTTCATACACGGGAGGGGTGGGGGAGATGCCACTGGAAGATTAACTGGTGTAATTTCTTATTTCTGTATTTTTAGTTTACCTCTAAATCTTCTGTAGATTTGCGATGATCAGTGGAGGTAAATGTGGAATGCTTTGAATATATCACTTAGTACATGAGGATGAAGGCTTTTAAGCAAATAAAGTATGTTTGGGCTTGTCTACATAGGTAAGTTAATTTGGACTAAGATAAATTTAAATTGGAAGAGCTATTATAGAATAACTCCCTGTGGAGACACTCTTATTCTGGAACAAGAGTGTTGTATGCTAAATTAGTCTAATCTATTTCCAAAGCAGATTAAACTAATTGGAAATAAAGCAGTCTTATTCCAGAAAAAGTGTGTCCACACATGGAGTTAATCAGGATAGCTATTGCAGAATAATGCCCTGGGTAGATAGACAAGCCCTTAGTTCAGTTTTAAACCCTCTTGATGGTGTGAAGCCATACATAGGTAAACCTGATTCTGGAGACAGGCCGGAAAAGAAAAAAAAATTGCATATATAAAAATAAACTGTTTAAAAGTTGTGTCGGCTTGTGACCCTTAAAGTACATATGCTTTTTCATTTCACATGGAGTCTGTAGAATTTGGTCCATATGATACTTACAAAAATGAGGCACTTAGTAAGTGTGACTTCCATCAAAGTCCTATGTTTCTCAGTGCCATGATGCTAGCCATATGAACATATGGATTTTGTGCAGCAGCACCAAAACTTGGCGTTGCAGATCTTCAATGTCGAGTTCCTCTCTAAGCATATTGTAAGTAAATTAGAAGTGAAATGTAAAAAATGGATGTTTAAAGTTAGACTCCTAATCCATATTTAGGTACCTAAATAAATGGCTTGATATTTCAAAAGTGCTGATCACCTGCGGCTCCCACTGAAGTCAATAGGGGCTGCAGGCAGGGCTGTCTCAAGGGGGGTTTGGGGCCCAGGACGATCCCCTCTCCCTCTTTCCGGCTTCCACCCCCTCCCCTGAGTGATGCCGGGAGCTGGCGGAGTGGAGCGGGCTGGATTCTTGTTGCTGCTTCCTGCTGCTGAGTGCAGGCCCAACCCCCACTGCTAGCACCAGACCCTCTGCTAACCCCAGCCAGCCTGACCCCCGCACTCTAACACCCCCTCTTCCCCCCCTGCAGCAGCCTAATGCCCCCCGTATGACACGCACACAAAGCCATCCCTAGGGTTCAACCATTTGGGGTGGCAGCCATGGGGCCCCACAAAGTGCAGGGCCCAGGGAGGCTGCTCTGATTTGCCATACGCTAGGGACGGCTCTGGCTGCGCTCCCTCTGTATCTTTGAAAATCAAGTTGCTCTCATTAGCTACCTAAATATAGATTAGGAACCTACTAAGCATCAATTCTGAATTTTTTTAAATAAGGTATCTTTTGTTGTGTTCTTGCAGATTCTTTCCCAGTGTGTTACATGCCAAGAAAAGCACATTACTGTGAAAAAAGAACCACACGAATCCCTTGGAATGACAGTGGCAGGAGGCAGAGGCAGCAAAAGTGGTGAACTGCCAATTTTTGTTACTAGTGTGCAACCTCATGGCTGTCTTTCAAGAGATGGCAGGATCAAACGAGGTAGGATTTGACTCAAATGGCAGCATGTGCATCTTTCAGTTATTCTTTTCATGAATTTGGTTTGCAAGGTATCATAAAGTTTCTCAACAGATGCAGGGTAACAATGATAAATGCTTCTCTCAAATATTCCACTTATGGAAATTCAGTGTACAATGCCACACTTTCCCCTGGCTTGGGAAATGGCTGTGTAAAGTTGACTGTAATCCCCCTAGGAGTTAAGGATCTTGTCTGGTGTTTTTCACTTCAGTACACACATCCTATTTTTGGTTTTGGTCACATGGGTTGGGCCCTGTAGCTGTCTGAGAAACCACCTGTCTCCTTGTGCAATGTCTTCAGTACCTCAGCTAAACTGATCTGTTCTGATGACAGGCACCTTGTTTAACAGTGCTAATAGCAGGGCATTTTCAGCAAGTGACCATCCTTTCTGTAATTCACTCTCCCCATCCTTTGTCAGACCTAGACTGAGCATGCTGATCTTCAGGACAGGACATCTGTTATCCCCAGCTTTTGAGAAAGGAATTGGGTAGGGTATTTGGGGGGTGGGAGTAGGTGGGATAATGCTTAAGGTACCGCCTGACATTTTCCTGATTTATTTTTTGTCAAATGTGTTGTACGTGCGCCTAAATCACATAAATAGATAATGCAACCCCATGCAATACTGCACTGACTTAGAAATCGTGTGGGCCCATACTGACATTAGGCAAAGTTTGAACAGTAACTGAAGTGTGCAGATTTAAAATGAGGTAATGGAGGATATTTTTCACGACAGTGTAAATAAAGTAGGAACATTAAATGCAGTATACAAATGTGCACAGTATCTTTTTCTAAACATTATTTAAAAATCCATTTGTCGAAGCAACAGTTGTGATTTTCTTCCTTATGTGATGTTAAAACTACAATTGCAAAAGGAATTAGCCTTCCCAGCTATGCAAGTTTCTGGAAAGTGATTGATTCTCATATCTTGTGTAACTGAATCCTGGATTTTGCTGATTTGTTCTGCACTGCAGCAGCAATACTATAACCACTCAGACAATAAGAGACTCCCTCCTTCTTTTAAAATATTCTCAAGGAAAATCGTTTTCAGCAGTCTTTGTATTTTTGACTCTTTCTAGATCATTATAATCTTTTTACAGATGCTCTTGCTTCCTCAGAGCTGATTTTTCCTAATTAATCTTTCCTGTAATCCCTGTTTTGTCTTTCCCAATTGGTAAAGCACAAACATGCAGTAGGATTGAAGTGTGCATGTGGGGAAGGAAGTGGGGATACTCTTTTCATGCCCCACTTGCTGTGTTACCTTGTGCAAGACTTCCCCTCTCCCTCGTTGGGTACATTACACCTTTTGCCATTCCTTTTCCCCCTTCCCTTTAAACCCTGTGGGATGACTATGAGGAATGGGATATATTAAGAAAAGGAACACAAATCTGGAAAAGTCACAAAAAAAATCCCTACTGGTGAGAATAGTTTCCAGTGGGAGTAGTGAAAGCTCCAGTGTTCAAGTCATTTAAATGTGGACTGAACAGAGCACTGGAGGATATACCATAGGGATCAGTTCTATTCTGAGGCAGGAGAGGTGCCTGACCTAATAGATCATTTCCACCTCTGATTTGCATGGTAGCAGAGCATGCTAGCTAGGCACAGCATTTCTGTTTCTGCTGAGATATGCAGCGGTGAAATAGATTACACGTTATAATGTTTAAATTGTCTGTATGAGGCTGCAAAGTGAATACACTGCAGTTCACAGCTCTGAGAGTTACTGTTTTTGATTGTCTAGGCCCAGGGAGATAACACATTGATGTGAACAGGCACTGAGTAATGTGTACAGGCCAGGTATTAGCACAGGAAGGCAACTGTTCAATAGGCCACAGGACTTACACTCTTGTTTGTGCCTTTTAAACAGGTGATGTGTTGCTGAATATTAATGGCATTGACCTGACCAATCTAAGTCATAGTGAGGCAGTGGCTATGCTCAAAGCCAGTGCTGCCTCTTCAGTGGTGGCACTCAAAACACTGGAGGTCCAGATTGTTGAAGAACAAACCCAGACTAATGGAGAACAACCAAACCCAATAAACGAAAATGAATATGATGCTAGCTGGTCACCCTCCTGGGTCATGTGGCTGGGCCTTCCCAGGTACTAGTTAATGAATGATCTGTTTAAGCTCATGTTTACACTGCTGTTATAATATTAACTCCTGCATTTGGCTGTGTCATTCTCCTGACATATTTCAGTTTGCTATAAAATATTTGTGTGATGTACATAGGGCTGAAGCAACATGTTGAAGGGTTTGTTTCTTATTGTATCTGAACGCATGTATAACAGTTCATTTTTAGTGGGGATTTATTTTATGCTGCTGCTGCAGTTTTAATTAATATAATGTTAAAACTGATTTAAACTCTAAAGCAGAGAACAGCTTAGTTACAGTACCTGCTTCACCCTATTGCTGCCTATCTATTGCAGCCACATTTCAATTTACAATCCACTTACAAAGGATTGTACAGCAAAAGTATCCTGTTAGCCAACCGGAAGATAGAAAAAACTGATTATCCCTTCAGAAACCTTGGGAAAAGTCTAACGCTAACCAATTAAATTCCCCTGATCAGTGTAATCTGTCCTTTTGATCCCCAAGTTAAGCCCGAGTTTTAAACAGGAAACATAGAACACTTACCCAAATCACCCTATGTTAATATACAAAACAAAGTTTAGAAAGACAAATGAATAACTTCATGGAATGAAGGATATAACCTTCACTGATCATTGACTTTTATCACACATGCAGAAAGAAGTTAGAACAGATCAATCTGTATTCAGAAATCTCACAAATATAACTCAGAAAACCAGTCACCAACTCCATCAAGCACAAATACACCCGCAGCAAACCCACTTCCTTTTCCTAACTTTTGGCCTGACTGATATCACCAGATTTCACTTCTCATCTCATTCTTCACTCTCTGGTAGCTATAATGACAAACTGTGAGCGTTTCCCAGAATTAGGCCTACTATCAAGGATAGTGCTTAATACTGTGCATAGTCTTGTTAACTTCAGTCGCACTGTGCACAATAGCAAGCGCTATCCTTAATAGTAAGGGTTTCCAGGATTACACCCACGGTTTGCAGATGTAACCACAGAGAGCATGTAGAATGTGATGGTAACAGAATGAAATCCTGAAGTCATCATCATAGCATATTGCTCCAAAACCACAGCCACGATCTGTTGTCAATTATCTCAAGTAGTTCCTCTGGAGTAGGGGATGTTGATGGGGCATTGTGGCAGTGTTCAAGTGTTTTGCCTAGGCTCTCCACATTCACATCTGGAGTTGTTTCTCGGCTTCCACTTGGTCATATTGTCATCAGCCTTTGCCACGTCAGCTCTCACTCAGTTTAGAGTACACCATTGTTTTCATTTGAGGTCAGTAGCTGTAGGGAGTTGTTCTGAAAGAACCGGGTTCTCCAAGATCATCAACATTTCCCCCCATTTTGTTACTCCGTAGCCTTCCATAATGGTATTTTGGGATAAGGGACTTACAGAGGCAAAGCTCTTTCTGGACTTCCACCTCTTGGGTGGTGGAATGTGTCTATTCAGTGGCTGCCTTGAAACCTGCACTTGTTTTTGTGTCTCCTTTTTACTGAAGGCATCCCGCCTCACTGATGGTGATGCAATCCCCGCGAGGCAGTATCGCGACAATGTGGGAGTCGCTCTCAGAGTCCCTCTAATGATCCTACAGGATTGATTTGAGTTCAGTATCAGTTTTGTATGCGTGGCTCAAGTGTGAACATACATGGGGTCATATCAGATACATTCACATCATGACCCATGTTACTCTCCCATTGCAACTAACCATGGGAGAAACCAAATCTGACAATCAGCACTGAGACCATAATATAAATCTGAAGTGATTGTAACTACACAGAGTAACAAGCCACTTCCTTTGGTAAAAAGGGCTTTCAGGATCAGGCCCTCATTGATTTCCTCTAGTTTTTTCTGTGCAAGATGTGTGTATGTAACTTCCTGTAAAACAGTCAGAATGTCTTGTGAGTTATACAGTTACAGGAAACCGCTTTCAAGTCTGATAAATAACTCTGCTTAACAAGAGCTGGCTGTCATTTATTGCTCACATCCTACAAACAACCATATTTTGCTGCTTAATTATGTCTTGTGTGCTCCAGTGCGTGGCACAACATGATTAATATAGAGAAGCAAAGGTTAGGCTACCTCAACATTTTCTGCTTCTCTGGATTTGAATAAAGATTTTCTATGAAAAGAAAAATAGTCTTTAATTCAACACTTTTGCATATGCATTACCTCTTTTAAAAGTGTGGTGATGGTCGGGAAAGTGACTCTCATATATATAATATGTTAGGGCTATCAATTAATTGCAGTTAACGCATGCGATTAACTCAAAAAATTAATCACAATTTAAAAAATCGCAGTTTTAATCGCACTGTTAAACAATAGAATACCAATTGAAATGTATTAAACATTTTGGATATTTTTCTACATTTTCAAATATATTAATTTCAACAACAACACAGACTACAAAGTGTGCAGTGCTTACTTTATATTATTTTTTATTACAAATATTTTCACTGTGAAAATGATAAACAAAAGAAATACTATTTTTCAGTTCGCCTCATACAAATACTGTGGTGCAATCTCTTTATCATGAAAGTGCAACTTACAAATGTAGATTTTTTTTTTATATAACTGCACTCAAAAACAAAACAATGTAAAACTTTAGAGCCTACAAGTCCACTTAGTCCTACTTCTTGTTCAGCCAATTGCTAAGACAAACAAGTTTGTTTACATTTATGGGAGATAATGCTGCCCGCTTCTTATTTACAGTGTCACCTGAAAGAGAGAACAGGCATTCTTCACATGGCACTTTTGTAGCTGGCATTGCAAGGTGTTTACCTGCCAGATATGCTAAACATTCGTATGCCCCTTCATGCTTCGGCCACCATTCCAGAGGACATGCTTCCATGCTGATGATAAAAAATGTGTTAATTAAATTTGTGACTGAACTCCTTGGGGGACAATTGTATGTTCCCTGCTCTGTTTTACCCACATTCTATCATGTATTTCATGTTACAGTAGCCTTGGATGATGACCCAGCACATGTTGTTCATTTTAAGAACAGCGTCGCTGCAGATTTCACAAAATTCAAATAAGGTATCAGTGTGAGATTTCTAAAGGTAGTTACAGCACTCAACCCAAGATTTAAGAATCTGAAGTGCCTTCCAAAATCTGAGAGGGACAAGGTGTGGAGCATGCTTTTAGAAGTCTTGAAAGAGCAACATTCAGATGTGGAAACTACAGAACCCGAACCACCAAAAAAGAAAATCAACCTTCTGCTGGTGGCATCTGATTCAGATGATGAAAATGAACATGCGTCGGTCTAGACTGCTTTTGATCGTTATCAAGCAGAATCCATGATCAGCATGGACATGTCCTCTGGAATGGTGGTTGAAGCATGAAGGGACATAAGAATCTTTAGTGCACTGTAGGTATTTCAAAGCCAGTACAGCTACTCAAATGCAATCTGAATTATTTATACTCTGCCTTTTGCATCATCCAAAAAACAGTCATCTGATTGCAAAATTTTCATTACTGGTAGTGATGAATCAGAAAGAGGCAGAAAGAAGACAAATGGAAATTCAAGATGGAAAATCCTAAACTGACAGAAAAAATCATCTTTCATTTTGCAAATAAAACATATTGGATATGGAAGCTACTGGGATGTGGGGAGGAGGAGGATAAATATATGTAACTGTATTTAAGCAATAATTCCAACAGTACATTCTTTATGTTTAATACTTTTTTACCTCCAGAGGTTTTTTGTAATTTTAAGCACACAGTAGTCAAGGTGGTTAAATATTACAAGATGATTCATCCCGGAAACACTGTTAATTACCATCCTTCCCCCCCCATTACCCCTTCTCTTTCGTGCTTATTGTAGTGATGCGATAGAGCAAGTGTTGCACATAACATGAAAATATTTACATGGCATGTGTTTTTCTCCTTCCACACTACAATCTCACCCCACAGCGGCCTACATAGCTGCCATGATGTAGTGCTACGGAGGAGCAATTTAGGAAGTTGGGGCTTTAGCATTGTTGGTGGATATGAGGAGAATCACACAAACCAGCCTTTCTTCATTAAAACGATTGTTCTTGGAACTCCAGCATACTTTGACGGAAGGTTAAAGTAAGTACTACCGCATCTTTTGAAATGGTATTAGAAATCGGATGGACAGAGTGATAATAAGGCATATTGCATGAAGTGATTCGTTACATTACATATATCCCTTGGGCCACTGACTAATATCCAGTGTTTCTTGGGAGCTGGCCAACTCCCTGAAGCAGCTTGGCAAGTCTACTAGGTGCAGTGCTGAGACGTCAGAAGGATTTTTGGCTGGGGGAAGTGGGATCAGTCAGAACTTGTGGGAGCATCTAGTCCCAGTCATTCCCCCACCTTTCTTTGAAAACACGTTCCACCATCAGCCACTGGTGCTGATTTGACCCATCTTCCCCATCAGCTCTACTGATCCCTTGACTCCTCCATTAGGCCAAGACCCAGCATAGGGGGAAATATCCTGCCCAGGATTTGGAGCTGGGAAGTGAGCGTGTTGTGTAATGCTCTCTGCCTACTTCGAGGAGGATTACCAAAGCTAGAGGAGCTTCATTTTATAATAGAGGTGTGGGGAAGAAGCTAGAGCAGTATCTAGTCAAGATCACTCTGAGAGGCAGTCGAAATGCAGGGTCCAATTTCCAAATATGGCACTTTAATAGGATCCCCAAATCTGGCATTAGGGTGTTTGTTTTGGCTGAATTTAGGGTCCTTCCAGATGCAGGATTTGAAATGCCTATTGAAGATTCCCTCGTATGTAAATTGAACATCATGAAGGTTTGATAACATGAGTAGAAGATTGTACCATATTTGTTTTACATACAGAGTAGATATGAATCATGATGATTACAATTTAAGGAAGACTTAATTTCTTTTCAGAACAGCTTAATGCATGTTTTCAATGACATGGCGGTGACTAGAGGCCATCTTATGACTCCGATCATAACAATAGCTAAGCTGCTAAGAGTGATACTCTGTGGTTTTGGGAGCTCTGTATGACTCTTGGAGGTTTACTACGCAATAATCTCTGTATTTCTATTTTGTTACATAGTGGCTTAAGAAGAAAATTCATTTTATAATTTTGCATGCCTTATTCCTAAGAATGGGGTTTCCATTAAGACTGTGTATCAGTATCCTAACAAGTTTTAAAGGCCCTTAAGTATCAAATAAAATAACATTCTCAGGCTCTTAAGCATACTATATTTTTTGTTTTATGGTCCTATACATTACTATTTTTGTTTTAATATACAATTACATTAAAAACTATATTAAAAGAGCATTGAGTACTTGACTTTGTAACCTTAGAAGTTAGGAAATGTTCTCCCCCCTCACTCTGCTCCTCACCACTCTGAGTCACACTGCTTCCTCCTACCCTGCCTATATAGGAGCAAAAGGAATATTGAGAATAAAGGACAGAGAATTCTGGTGTCCCCCACAGTCAGGAGATGCAATTGCAGGGAAATTACTCCTCAACCCCTGCAATGCAGTGCTGGAGCATGCTCTGTAGCCCTGTGGGAATAGAACATATACTGTCAAGTCACAGATAGGAGTAGTGTGGGGATAGAGGCCTGTAACCTAGCCCTGTCGCCTTCGGCTTTTGCTCCGGGCCCTAGCAACAATACGCCAGCCTTGGGACTGGCTTTTCAATGGGGTCGCAACCCACTGTGGAGGGTCCTAACCCACAGTTTGAGAACTGCTGAGATAGAGCATGCTGAGTGCAGAAAGAATCTAAAGAGAATGTAGCTGGTAAACTCAAACAAGTGTCTATCAAGCATGTGCAGACTGAGATTTGTCAGATGTTTATAACTTGCCCAAATTTGGGCAAATTTTCACATGGATGGCAAAAGGTGCTTTCCCTGCCTAAATTTAAATCTCTGCTCGAAAGCATGGGGACAGTAGATCGTCTCAATGAAATGGTTGTAAGAATTTTTTTAACATGGACAAAACAACATATTTTCCCTTAACCTCATTTTTGGAAATAGTTGAGCCATTTTAGTTGAAACTTCCTGTATGTACACTTTACCAGATTTAACCATTCAAGCTAAAGTTTCCCATACCAGGTGTCTGCCTCAAAGAGAGAGAGAATGTGTGTATGTGTAAATTTACCAAACTTAGCCATTCAAGCTATACACAGATCCTGAGGCAGACATCTGGCATGGGAAACTTTAGCTTGAATGGTTAAGTTTGGTAAAGTTATAAGCAACTGAAAACAGAATCTTTTGTTGGAAAGTGTTGAGCAATCTTAACTATAGGTGTCACTGCTTTTGCCAGCTACAATAAATGCATATTATATGTAAATATGTGTGTTAAAAACATATACATGTTTATAAGGTTATCTCATAAACGTATATTATAAGTCTGTCTGTATATGTTTTTATTATCCCCTACTTAACCCTGGTAAATGATGACTTTTTCTCTCTCCCCTCCCACTCTTTCATCAATCCTGGTATCTTTCCACAGGCAAACTCTTAAAGCTAGTGTTGGAATTATGCCAGAGTTGAACCCCAAGGGTTCAAGAATTTCCCATACTAATTACAATGGAAGGTCAGACTTCATTTTTTTAATTGAATTCTCTTAGCTCTTGCAGCTGAACTCCAAGTCCAATAGAAATCTGAGGCTGTAACTATGAAATGCCGTCTGTTACTCATTGTTGTGTTAAAGTTGTCGGGCACCATTGTTCATCAGCTGCTTTCCATTTTGTTTCCTTTTTTAGGTGTGGTGACATGATTGTCGCTGTAAATGGACTATCCACAGTGGGCATGAGCCATTCCTCACTAGTTCCTATGCTGAAAGAGCAGAGGAGCAAAGTAACTTTGACTGTTGTTTGCTGGCCTGGAAGCCTCATCTAGATTTGTAAAACCGCTTTGGTTCAAGCAGCTGATTTTCTACGTGGCTGATATAAAGCCTCCATTTTTTTCTACTGATACAGCTGGTAATAAGCAGGGCCAAAAACTGCTACATTCATTTTTTTAAAAGGGGGGATTCTCAACTTCTTTACTGTACATATGTTGCCATCTTGAAACAGCCATATCTACTGAATTTGTTGTGCTCATTGTTTAAGAGCTGGCACATGCACGTTAAGATGTTATTGTCATTAAGCCTTCCCAGACAGTAATAGCCTGACAGTCAGCAGAAGAATTCTGTGGTATTTCTAGTTTCTTTTAGTGTTTTTCCAAATTGAAACATAAAATGGTAAGCTATGTACTCTCTCCTCCTTGAGAGAAGATTCACATCAGTAATGCAATTAAAGTTCTACCCATTGCTGCTGTGAATCAAAATTGGTATAAAAAGGAATGCATTTTTCATTTTTTGTAAATATTTTCATTTTGTTCCGGTATGTTAAAACCATTCAAGGACCTGTCTTACTCATAAGAAAGTGTTTGGTCCCATGGTTTTTGTTGCAGGTCATCAGTGTTCGCAAAAGAGTAGGACAAAAGCCTGATACTACTGGAATTTTTATAAAGTGCAATAATCTGACTCTTTGCTAGAAAATGATTTAATATATTACAAAGTTTGTATCCTATAATGCAAAGGAATATGGAAGTAATCAGTCAGAATGCTGGCAACAGTAAAAATGCCTGAGTCACCTTTGATCCAACGCCTGCTGTATTAGAGTTTACTTTCCAAATGAATGTTTTGCTATGTCAGAAAATTTTGATGAACGTTTTTACTAAAACCATTTTTACAGTTTATAGTGTGATTGTCAGTAGCTCTTTTTATTCTTGTGTAGAAACATTATTGTGACTCAACCTGTAAAGCCAAGAGGTATTTTTAAAAAAAAAAAAGAAGAAGAAAGCTGTTTGACAGTACATTACCGTTTAAAAGCAAGGAGACTGGACTCCAAGTGCAATGGGAGCTGCAAAGTTTTACTTACTCTGTTACTTGCTGACAAATGCCTTCGTATAAAATGCTGAAAAGATCTGTCTTGTATTCGAGAAATCATTTTTCTTTGGCAAACGCTTGCCACTCGATTGTTGACAACTATAAGACTTTATATCTTTTGATTATGTTTAGCATTTTTAAAGCAAGCCTTGTACTTGCAGGTTTTGCTTTGTCCATAACATTTGCAGGGTAAGCATTCTTTTGTAAAAACACACCAACTAATGTGTTGATCTGGAGCAAAATCTGTACATTGTTAATGTTCTGCATACTTGAAAAAGCATTCCATTTAGAAACCAAGTTCAGAATCTGAACTAATTTATGAATGACCTCTCTGTTGTAATAACAATGATATTAATTATCAGCGAATGTATTTCATAATCACTGCATATTTCAATTGTGAAGCATGAACTTTATTTTCAGACTTAGCAGCTATACTATTGGGGCATATTATCGCATGTCACTGATTCAAGTAGCTTTGTTTAAAAAATAAAGCTGCCATCTCCTGCAAAAAATGTAAAAGCTCTTATGAATGAAGTAGTTTTATTCCTCTCTGTGGTATATGATGTTTGTTTGCTTTCACACTATCAGGACACAAATCAATTGCCCATGCAGTATATTACTGTATAGATAATTTTTTTTGAAGCAGTCAGATATCCTTTGCTATCCCTAGCTGAGATGAGAACAAGTTTCCTCCCATCCAAAAATAGTTTAACTGTATATTTTGTTTTTAATGCAAAGTTTTGCCAACTACGTCTTTGCATAGCATTTACGAAATATAGTTACCGGTGTGTTGGATTTAAAACACTTCATTTGAAGTGACATCATACTCAAAATCGGAGCAAAAATCAACCTTTTGCCCTTTTTTTGCTTTTGTATCATGAAAGTGTGGTTAAGCTTAAGTTGTGCTATATATTTTGTTCCACTGGGCAATAGATCACAATGTCTTGTGACAGAAACTTGTTCCAAGGGGCTCCCTCTCTTGAACTAATGTTTAGGGGGAAGGGGGAGTTTCTCTCATGATCTTGTGGTTAGTTTATCGGGTTTATTCTTCTGTGCCTTCTGTTTAAATTATTTCAAGATTTTTTTTCAGATGTTGCTATCTAATTGTGTGGTATTATTGAAGAATGAATGAAAATAAAAGTCCATTCCACCCATTTTAACAGTTCAGTATTGTGTCTCTTTACAAAGAATGTATGCAAATGAATTCATCACCTTCAGTTTAGGGATATATTTCTCTCTCTGGTTAATCACAAATTACAGTTATAGAACTTCACAGAAAAATCTCAGAGCACATTCATAAGAAAATAGGAATATGAGATTCACCAGACTGGAACACCTCAGTTATCTGTCCAACTCGCATTCCAGCAGTGAGTAATATCAAAAAGCTTCAGAAGATTATGGAAAACCCACATGTTCTAGTACTCTACCACCAGGGTGCTGATCTTCAGGAGGACTCTGCCATGAGCCAAGTTTGGCACAGGGAAACAACCCAACCTTGCTGGAAAGACAGCTTTATGCCCTCAAGCAGGAGTCAATCTGTTTAAGGAAGGTGAAGAGCAACTTTTTAAAGATCTGGTTAAGCCCTCACTAGATGTGCTGGCCAGATTCTAGATTGTGGTTCTTGATAGGACATGGCCCAGTAGGTAGAAGGCTAAGGAAGCCTTACATTTTACCTGAAAAAGAACCAAACCAAGAGATTACCTGAAAAAAAGAAAAAGATCTGCAGAATTTGCCAATATATCAATTGTGGCACTTCTGTCTAGTGTGAAAGTGAAAGGGAAAGGATTTTGATGTATAGGCTGATATAGCTGCTGCATCTGAACACACACACTTCCATTAGGTCCTGGACCTAGTAATCTGTTTATTTTGTCTTCCCAAAAGTAACAGCCTAAGCAATCATATGGCTCTTTAGCTAAGATTATAAACAGTTTATTTTGCCTTCCGGCATACTAGTGAAGCAAGATCTGCAGGTTCATGATTTCACTGGATCAATTTTTATTTGAATCAAGAACTGAGGAAAAAATTCAATATTGCAAAACTGAAAGTTCTTCTAAAATTCATGCAAATCTAAATCCACTTTCCAGATTTATTGTGTAGCAAACAATACTGTAAACAAAGTAAGTTTTCACTGTAGTGATCTTTGCTTGAGTCATGTTAAATACTGAAGATATTTTTCTCTTCATATTCATATTATGTGCATGAGCCACTTTCAAGTTCTGGGATGCAATTCCAGAGCAGTGAGGGGTTGTCACCACTTGCCCTGCATCCATAGGTGCCTTACAATGCGTTACTGCTCTTGCTTCCAGCCTGGGATGCTCACAACCAGCTTACAAGCATGCAGATCACATCTGAGTATCTGGGGAGGGGGGTAATTCATCAGCTCTGATCCCAGCAGCCTGTTTACAGCCCCACTCTGACTTCCACCAGCCTTGGTTACTACTTGCAGACTGGCCCGAACACACTTCCAATCCCCTATTTTCCCAAAACAGTGTGCTCTACAATGTCCAGCCCTCTTCTGGGCAGTTAAGAGAAATAATATGGTTCATTTGTTCCTCTACAGACACAGGAACATGTCACAGCTTATTAACTTAACTGGTCTGAGCACACCCTATCTTTTAAACACAAAACCAAGGTTTATAAATGAACTAAATTTATTAACAAAATACAAATCGGATATAGTGAATTCAAGTATAAGGAATAAAGTTAGAACAGGTTACAAACAAATGAAAACACGCATCTAAAAATCTAAAACTTAATTTAGCAAGGTACTAGCCTTGTTCAAGATGGCTTTTCTCACCAGCCCTTCCTCCCAGTCATGGTTGACTTTCAGTCAGAACCTTCCACAAAAGTACCAGGTGCTGGCTTCCCTTGTCTCCTTAGGTGAAAGATCTTTATCTAAGCAGGTTTCTCACCTATATTCAGTTCCAAAGGCTTAACGCTCTCTTCCCTCCTTGAGGAAGGACCCATCTTTCTCAGCTTACAAGAGCTCTGGCCTCTTGTGTCTGTCCAGTGATGAATGCCAGAGATGGCTTCTGTCCTTATATCTCCCAAAGTTCAATGACTTTATTTCAAGAGGCAGGATGACCTCATGCTGTTCTTCCCTGCCTATGGGTTTCCTGCCCTGTATGATTTCAATGGAAATGAGGCTTCCATTGTTTCTGATTCCACCATGCTTAATTTACGTAGGAGACAAGTAGATGGCTGACACTCCCTTGAATCTGGGTCGACTGTACAGCCTAATATCAGTGAATATCCATAACTCTTACATTGTGTTAATACCATACATTTTACAATGATATTGATCACCAGTGTGTCACTAGCTTTCAGAAAAAAACTCACACTATATACTCTTATAATACCATAATATTGTATACAGTCAGTTGATTCAGTTGCTTATCACTTGAGGTTCAGTCCCTTTGTCTTTATAGACCAGTAAACCTTTGGAATGGATTCTTCTGAGGGTTACCTCCCAAATTAAAGTTTATTCAAGCTGTGAGGATGGCAACATGGAGTTTCCTTCACCACCAGACTTCATGCTCTTTCTTCCCCCGCTTGAGTTGGCAGGAAACATAACAATTTGCATTTCAGCAGTCTCTCCCTGCTGTCTGAATGGTCTTGTTTCTGCTTTATATGTAAATATGGACCTTCACTGTCTTTGCCTGAATATCAGGCTGGTCAGAGAATCAAATCTACATTACTTTGTCAAAGATGGACCTGTTTAACAACACCCTCTGATATACCTGTTTTACACACTTTACAGTCATACTTCCAGTATATATACATCACTCGAGTATTAATGATCAATGAGTTATTAGTTTTCAAATATCAGAGGGGTAGCCGTGTTAGTCTGGATCTGTAAAAGCAGCAGAGAATCCTGTGGCACCTTATAGACTAACAGACGTTTTGAAGCGTGAGCTTTCGTGGATGAATACCCTGCGTCTGATGAAGTGCGTATTCACCCACAAAAGCTCACGCTCCAAAACGTCTGTTAGACTATAAGGTGCCACAGGATTCTCTGCTAGTTTTCAAATGATACTCCCAAGGCATATTTTGTACAAAGATTATTACAATAACACATAGGAGGTGAGTACAGGGTTGCTTAGTGCCCCAGCCTCTCAAGACTAATAGTACAGTACATATACCATAGGTCGGCAACCTTCAGCACCTGGTCCCATCAGGGTAATCCACTGGTGGACTGCGAGACGCTTTCTTTACATTGACTATCCAAAGGCACAGCCTCCCACAGCTCCCAGTGGCAGCAATTTGCCGTTCCCAGCCAATGGGAGCTGCGGGAAGCAGCAGCCAGAATGACCCTGCAGCCCACACCGCTTCCTACAGCTCCTGTTGGCTGGGAACAGTGAACTGTGGTCACTGGGAACTGCAGAGGGCTGCGCCTGTGGACGGTCAACGTAAACAAAACATTGCGTGTCCCGCCAGCAGATTACCCTGATGGGCTGCGTGCCAAAGGTTGCCAACTCCTGACCATATTCAGTGCAATTGGTAGAGTTCTAATAAACAACAATTTTGATTGTAAAGACTGGTTCTTTGTTATATCACTGCTAAGAAAAAATCCAGACAATTTGTAACTCAAAGATATCTAGAGGCTTGCGAGGCAGGTTAGCTACTGTAATATTCTGAAATGGCACAAGTGTGACCCCAAGCTTGAGGCCATTCATGGAATTTGTTGCCCCACAAACAGTATGTATTTGGCATTGTTTTGTGGTTGCAGATGTGGCTCGGTTGGTAAATTCAGTTCTTAAACATCTGTAGTAAGGACATGCTCTCTCAAATGATTTCCTTCGTTTACATTAATTCAAGGGTAAAGGGGTCTCAAAAGATCTGAATCGTAATTATTTGCTTACATTTAGAGTCTGAGCTCAGATCTGTATTTGCATAACATAAAATTATTATCAGCCAATGCATCTGAGAAGCTATCGAGCAGCCTCCGCTTAAAACTGATATTGCATTGAGGTATTTGGATACCATGAGGGTGAATGTGGCGTAAAACCTCCAATACTTCAAAAGGTATATTTGGTGAAATATGGTTTTCTTGAGTACCTGAGTTCAAAGATCACGAAAGAGGAATGTAGTTTGACTAAAAGTGGGCCATACACATCTTTTTATCTGCAAGCTCTTGTCTATAGGTGGAATACTGGGCATATTTTATGAATATCATATATGTTGTGGATCCTACTTTCAGTCTTTGAAGATCAGTGATAAATACCATAGATATGAACACCAAATTATAGTAGAAATTAGAGCTGGAAATGTCAGATTAGCTAGTCCAGATTGTTTCCTTCATTATACCGTCTTGTGCTTAATCCAGTTTAGTTTTAAACTAAATATTTTACATGATGGAGATGATGACTTTCCCACTAAGGAACATGAGAAGATTTCATCAAATTCAATAAAAGCAATAATACTGTGATCAATCTGAGACAAGCAATGTCATTATTTGTAGTTATAGTAATGCCTAGGGACTTCAGGAAAGGAGAAGAGTCCCTTTATGCTAGTCATTGACACGCAGAATGGTCATCCACTTCCCATGCTCGATGCATTCAGTGAACCATGATTAAGCATGCCAGTGACCACGCACCACGGATTTCCCGCAAACCCTTCCTCACATGAGTAGTTCCATTGAAGCCATGTGAGGGAAGGTTAGCAGGTTTACATACCATACGATGCTCAGACACAATTTACCTGTACCTGAATTTGCCATTTTCTTCCATCCTAGCAAACCAAAGCTAGTGGTGTTGATGGCTTTGGTCCCAGGATTTGCTCTACAGTGATTGCAAAATGTTACTAAAAAGAAGCATTTAATCAGATTATAATAAGAGTACAGTCATTTGGTGTACAATTGAGCCTTACAATCATTACATTTTTGGACTGGGCATCAGTTTCTTAGTGGCACAACAAAAAGTTATATTATGATACATCCACAAGTTTAAAATGTAGCTTTTGGGGACTGTGCTGTCTCTACCCTGAAGTCCTCTGTGTATATACAGATTAGAAACAGCACAACAGAGGGGAATGAGTTTTATTATTTTTATTCGTTTACTTCCCAGATTTCCAGTGAGAGGGAGAGATGCTAGGGGAGAGTGTCTGGCTTTGAAAAACGGGGAAATGACCCCATTTCCCTTAAGAACAGCCCTTCAGTGGATCTCACTCCACCACCAGAATCATCCATCTTTGTCTGTTGAGACCTGATCCGGCAAAGTAGAAAATGTCCTTAGCTCCCACTGAAGTCACCAAAAGCTTTAGTGCTCAGGACCAGACACTCACTTCATAATGCCCCATTGGAGACAGCATTTGTTTTCTTTTACTGTTAAACATATTTGAGAAGAAGTACGTTCCAGCCATTGTAATACCTGGACAATTCCAACCAGGATTTTGTGTTTGCCAACACTTGCCAGTCAAAATGTTAGAAAACTTGCACCAAGCTTGAAGAAATGGGTGCTGCAAAGGCTCCCAAGCCCCTTGTAGGCCAGCATTTCTCAAATGTGGCCACATGAGGTCACCAGGGACTGTGATGGGGGCAGAGCAGTGGCCCATCCCTTCCCTGTTGTTCCTGGATGCACCGTCTTGCTGCTGGGGCTGCAAGCAGGGGTTGGGCCCTGCCCCCCACTGGAGATGCCTGGGGCACAACACTGGAGGGGCAGGCAGCTGGTGAGTTCCCGGGGGCAGTGGGGCTCAGGCTTTGGGCTTCAGCGTGGGCAGGGTGGTAGACTCTGGCCGAAGGGCTTCAGGCAGCGGTTGCACAAGAGCTGGTCCTGGGCTCTGGCCGTGCACCTTCAGGCTCCATCCCCATCCCCCAGTCATAGAGCTTCAGGCTCTGGCCCCCGACTGTGTCTCCTCCAGCGCCCCCCCCCCCCCGGAAGGTGCGAACGTGACCTGCGCCCCACACTCTGCAGTCAGGGGTCATGCTCACTCCGCTCCAACCCCATCACCCCTGGCTTCTGCCTACCCCAGATCCCCATCCAGGTCTCAATTTGTACCCAGGCTTTCCAGGGCTGAGTAAGTCTGCTCTGAAAAGTGTGATATTCTCACACTTTTCCCTAAAATACTTAATTAGCTTCAGGAAAAACAAATAAATATACATGTCCAAGTCATAGTAATTTATTTACTGCTGTGAACAGTGATATTAACAAACATACAAGTATCACTATTCACAGCAGACTTACTAGATAGCAATAAATTAATTACTATGATTTGGATGTGTATTTGTATATATTTATTTGTTTTTCCTAAAACTAATTAAGTATTTTAGGACAAAGTGTGAGAGTGGCCACCAGCAAGAGTTGCGAGGCCATCAAAGAAATTGTCCTGAGAACCCTGTTCTGGTCACATCTCACTGAGTGGCCTGACTTCCCAAAAGGCCAGGCAGCTCCCATTGATGATCAGCACTTTTGAAAAATCAAGCCACTTATTTATGTGCAAAAGCAGCAGAGAATCCTGTGGCACCTTATAGACTAACAGACGTTTTGGAGCGTGAGCTTTCATGGGCGAATACCCACTTCGTCAGATGCATGTTATTTATGTGCCTTATTCATAGATTTAGGAGTTTGACACTATGTACCCAGGTTTGAAAATCTTGTCTCTTACCTGTATTGGAACTAGCAAATATCCTCCATCCTCACTTGTAAATTCTCTGACTTTTTTAATTCCCTCCATCTCTTCCCCTGCCCCCCGCCACCGCCATGAGAGAGCTAAAATGTAAAGCAAGATATTCAAGTACAATGGTAAATAACTAAATGTATTTAACTGTCCAGAGGTCCTGCCCTCCACCTCCTTTTCCTTTTTAAGTAAAATTCTGGGAGGGGGGACTTAGCGTGGGTTCCAAGAAGGGCTGTCACTGAGGGACATTGGAATGTCACTAGTGCAGAGCAACAGAAGGACTTCAACCACTTGCTCAGACATGATTTCCCTTTGAGAGCGCCCAGGCCTGCTCTGAGCCTTGGGCCAGGGCCGTCTAGTCACCATTTTGTTTCATGAAGACTTATAACCAGATCCCTTTTGACAGGGACTGGCATGGACAAAGAGCAGCAGCAAAGCCATAAGATTATCTGGGGATCCTCAGCGAGGTCACCTGTGCTTCCTTCTCCTATAGTGTATGCAGACGTGCTGTACCTCTCCCGGGGCTCATGCCTCCCACCACCCAGGGCAGGTCAGTGTCTCCAAGAGCCCTCAAGTAATGGCTGAGGCTATGATGGTGCCCTTACCCCTTTCGCTAGCTTCCTTTTGCCGGTGAGAGTCCCAGCTACAACTCTGCTCTCTCCTTCATCTCTCACAGGTGATCTGCTGCTGCAGCTGCTCCCCAAAGGGTTTCCACCGAGCGCTATACATGTGGCTAATGGTTTAACAGTTTCAACCCCAGAGAGCATCGCAGGAGCCCATCCTTCCTCAGGGGTTGGCCAATGGAAAAGTCCCATCCAGTTGTTGCCTCTGTAAATAAGATGCTGCCGACTTCATGAGCGTCTCTTCCGTCACTGGAAGGCAGTGCGGCCTGTGAGAGGGTGGATGTCCTCGTTCACACTGAGAGTTCCCTGCTGTGCCCTGTTTCTTGTCCTCTGCCTGTCAGGTATTTACATGCTGCACGACTGCTGTTCCAGCCCCACGCTGCGGGGACTGGTTTATAAACAAAACAGTATTCACCCTTCACCCTCACACCAGGCTTCCCAAGGTCTTTCTGGATCTTTTCCCCAGGCTTCATACCACCTCCCTTGCAAAGTCTCCCACAGACCTTTTCGCAAGAATGTCTGCTGCTCCCAGTCTGGAGATTTGGCTGCTAATCTTCCCTAGGTGGCTGCCTTCTGCTAATCTCTGTGGAGCACTGCCTGCCAGTTCTGTCCTAGGCCCAGGTCACCCTCACGGAGCCAAAAACTTTTGTACTATCTACCTGACAGGAAGTCACATGATACTTGGCATGTCTATACCACAATGTAAGCCCAGGGTTAGTGGGACTCGCTTCAGCTGATGGACATTAGAGAACCCAGGGCTTGAGCGTCTACACTGATTCTTAACTTTATGTTAAGAATTTTCTAGCCCAGGCTCAAACCTGGTTCTCTGGCATCCACACTGCAGCACACAGACCTGAGTCAAACCAACCATATGTCAGACTCTCTAGCACCCTCCCGAAACGTGGCTGCTCTCATCCTTTGAAGGTAGTGCTCTTGTGGGAAAACTTTACTGCCCACCCTCCATATTACAGGAACAGCCACCAACCCACCCTGCTGAGCAACGTGGAGGAAGCCCCTTTTCAAGAATATCTCTTTCTTGCACTTTCACTCCTGTCAGGAAATGGGCAGAGCTTCCATGAGGTACTGGTGGACATTACGGCTGCTTTTTCCGACCCACCAAAGGCACCTGAGAGCACTTTGGATGGAGCAGAAGGAGGAGGTAGAGGAGGAGATGTACCCAGGCATGGCAGACTTGCACTGGCTGATGCTGCTCAGTACGCGGTATAGCCACTGATGCCCCCTACATAGACCTGTGTGTCTGGTGCAGGGCCACAAGCATAGAGTGGTGGAATCACATAGTCATGCAGACCTGAGATGACCAGCAGTGAAGAACTTTTGCATGAAGAAAGGCACATTTCTGGAGCTTTGTGAACAGCTTGCCCTGACATACCAGCATGAAGACATGCCAGAGGGCACCCTTGCTGGTCCTGAAGCAGGTTGCTATCACCTTGAGGAACCTGGCTACCCCAGACTGCTACAGATTGATTGCTAACCAGTTTAGTGTTGCAAAGTTGACTGGGTGAAAAATGGTGGCAGATATTTCTGAGGCAATCAGGGCTGGGTGCAAGGATATTTTGCGCCCTAGGCGAAACTTCCACCTTGCGCAGCCTCCCCCACCCCCCGAGCATTGCTTATTATAACCTTTCAAAACTGAATACTACATGATGTGGCATTGTTCATTAGAATTAATACAAGGGGGTCAGAGCAGATGATCACAATGGTCCCTTCTGGCCCAGGGGAACCTATGAGCATGGAGGAGGCTGAGAATGCCCCCAGCTCGCAGGGTCTCTAAACATTCCCAGGCTCTGAGTACTTCGCCCGCCGGGGGGGGCCCAGAGGCAAGGAGGGAAGAGCCGGACTCTCCCAAGGAGCAGATGAGGATCTCTCTGGGGATCAGGGCCAGCTCCCCACATTGGCACAGTGCCCTGGGGGGGATGTTGGTGTTTGGAAGTGGCACCTGCACCAGCCCTTTCCCCTCCGTCACGCTGCAGGGTTTAGTTTCACTTTCCCTCGATCCAGGAGGTGGCTGCACCCAGCCCCAGGCGTGGTACATTGGAGGGAGAAGCTCACCTGAGCTCAGGACTGTGTCCTCTCTCCCCCAACGGCTCCGTCCCTTCCGCACTGGTCACTGTGCCTGGCTGGCTGTCTCCTCCTTGCTCTGCCGCAGGCTCCCACGGACTGTCCTGCGTGGCACCCTTCGCTGTGGGGGCGGGTTTGTTATGGAGGCCTCACTCCCCGCCCTGCCCTGCTCAGCTGAATCCCATGACACCAGACACTGCTTTTTGGCACCCCCAAATCTTGGCGCCCAGGCAGATGCCTAGTTCACCTAGAGGTTACACCGGCCCTGGAGCCAATCAGGTGTGTGGTGTATCTGAGGGTATTGGGCATAAAAGATATTCCTGAGGTAATTGCTGGCTTTGAGAGAATGGGGGTTTCCAAACTGCACCAGGGCCATTGATGGGACTCGTGCCCTTTGTTTGCCCTTCTCAAGGAGCATATGAGTACATAAACTGCCAAGGGTACTACTCCAATGTTATGCAGACCTTCATGGATTACAGAGGATGATTTGTGAACATCAAGGTGAGCTGCACTCAGAAAGTTCATGGTGCCAGGGATTTCGTTGATCGGGAGTCTACATTTATGGACACTATTCCCACCAAATGGCATTGTCATAAATGGAGTTACTGTCCCCACTGTTATTCTGGGACCTATGTACTCCTTTTCAGCCTTGGCTGATGAAATTGTACCTGGATTTTAGAGGCCCTGGCAAAAGACAGTTTAATTACACTCTCATCAAGCGTAGAGTGGTTGCTGCATGGGCTTTTGGTAGATGGAAATCCTATTGGAGGTGTCTACAGACCCATTTGTATTGCAGTGTCATCAATGCTGTCCTCATTACTGTGGCTTGTTACACTTTTCACTATCTTTGTAATGCAAGAGATCAGCCATTCCCCCTTGCATGGACCTATGACATCAAGGGACACTGAATCAGCACCCTCAGCCAGAAACTGCATCTACCACTGCTGGACCTGGATGCACCAGGGCAACAGAAGTCAGGGATGCTTCATGCTCCTACATTTGGACTTACATGGCCCAATGGAAGAGAGGAAATAACACTTCTATGGCTGTGCTTGGGGTGGCGGGAATGGAGTGAATTGATTTGGGTGCAATTAAGTGCTTAAGGAGGGTGGAGGCTTGATCATTATGCAACATACTTATGAATGACATGATGACTTATGAAATGGGGGTGGGGTGAGCAATGATTCACAGTATGGCTTCATATAAGGAAGTTATTGATGTGTGAATTGCTCTGCCTAGCTGTCTATAGGAATAATGGTTGCTTAGTATTAGGGGTAGCCGTGCTAGTCTGTATCCACAAAAACAACAAGGAGTCTGGTGGCACCTTAAAGACAAACAGATTTATTTGGCCGTAAGCTTTCATGGGTAAAAAACCCACTTCTTCAGATGCATGGAGTGAAAATTACAGATGCAGGCATAAATATACTGACACATGAAGAGAAGGGAGTTACCTCACAAGTGAAGAACCAGTGTTGACAGGGCCAATTCAATCAGGGTGGATGTAGTCCACTCCCAATAATTGATGAGGCAGTGTCAATATCAGGAGAGGCAAAGCTGCTTTTGTAATGAGCCAGCCACTCCCAGTCCCTATTCAAGCCCAAATTAATGGTGTTAAATTTGCAAATGAATTTTAGTTCTGCTGTTTCTCTTTGAAGTCTGTTTCTGAAGGTTTTTTGTTCAAGTGTGGCTACTTTAAAATCTATTATAGAATGTCTGGGAAGATTGAAGTGTTCTCCTACTGGCTTTTGTATGTTACCATTCCTGATGTCCCATTTGTATCCATTTATTCTTTTATGTAGAGGCTGTCCAGTGTGGCCAATGTACATGGCAGAGGGGCATTGTTGGCACATATATCATTAGCAGATGTGCAGGTGAATGAGTCCCTGCTGGTATTTGCTTATGTGTTTGGGTCCTCTGGTTACTTAGTAATTCCTAATTGTTCCTGATCATGAGTTTAGCTTTATAGTTCCAAATCATTATTGTCTGATGAGATACACTGATAGCAATACACTTTCTTGATGATATAAAATGCTTTACTTGTAAACATGTTAGAACAGTACAACAGTCAGCCGTGGCCAGCTGCCATTACTAACCCAAACACCAGTTACACAAGAACACCACTCAGGAATGGGCTAGATAATACTTAGTCCTGCCACAAGTGTAGGGAACTGGACTAGATGAGCTCTTGAGGTTCCTTCCAGTCCTATGTTTCTGTGATTGCACAGGATGCCATTGAACTAACTACAAGCAGCAGGAGCTGCTCAGCACCAGCTGTGAGTGGCCTTTTGCTTTGTCCTTGGTTTGGGGACATTTCTGGTCAAATGAAGCTGACAGCAATTGCTTTTAAAGGACCCTGTCTCTTCAGGGATGTTGAATTTTGGAATGAAAGAAGCCTTCCCTGGCACTTCTTCCCAGCACAGGTGAGTGTGTTAGGGGGCCGCTTCCTTCAGAGCCTCTTCCAGATCTAATTTCTTAAACTGAGAGCGCCCCCAGACAGCAAAACCACTCTGGGCCCGGCATGATAATGTTTCCTGTCAAAGATTCCTCCCGTTTCCTTCCTCGGCACCAGCAAGCCCAGTACTTCTTTTAGTCAGTCTCTGCCTTCCCTCCCTGCCAGCTGCTGAAGGAATGAGGGTTGTGGGTTTTCTCCAGTGATTGGCTTTAATTGCACAGCACACTGCTGGTTAGAAGGGAAGGATTCTTCAGAACTTTCCTTTCCCCCAGCCACCCTCCACTCCAGGAGCTTTCCCATCTTGCCTGCCACAGGGACCCCCCAGCAGTTGCTTCTCATCAAGACTCTAGAAGTCGCTGTAGTTACAAGTAGATGACTCCGGGCTGCTGTTTGTCCTAGCAAAACCCCAGGGCCTTTGCCCAGAACTAAACTAAAAGTGGCTGAACCAATATGTGAGGTGAGAGAAATCCATAGTGGAGACCCTAAGGCCCATCAGTCCAGGGGCCTATGTATCTGTGGCTTTTTCAAGAATGCTTATTTGCATGTCCCAGTCCCCCGGAGTTGAAAGTGCTTCCTCTGGTTTGCCCTCACCCTTCTGTGTCTTCAGCTTTGCTCTCTTCCCATTCAGTCTGGCCACTGCCTGCTGGCTCCAGCATTGCACAGTTCCTACCTGGGGAAGCACTAATTCAGAGACTCAGGGTACATCTTCACTACCAGCCGTATCGGCGGGTAGCAATCGATTTCTCAGGGACTGATATATCGCGTCTCATCTAGACGCGATATATCGATCCCCAAACGAGCTCCTGTCGACTCCAGAACTCCACCAACTCGAACAGCAGTAGCGGAGTTGACAGGGGGAGCTGCGGACATCGATCCCACGCCATGAGGACGGTAGGTAACTCGATCTAAGATACTTTGACTTCAGCTACGCTATTCACGTAGCTGAAGTTGCGTATCTTAGATCGATTTCCCCCCCTAGTGTAGACCAGCCCTCAGAGATGCAGGATCAATACACCCACCTGACATGTGAATTGGTGTAGACTGGAGTTACCTGGCCACAGAAAGGAATTAGTGGGTAATAAATTCTCCTTTGTGTATTTCCAGCCATGTGAGATTTATTGGCAATCTTGTGCTTCTAATCCTTTACTGGATGACACTTTAATAGAGCGGTATTTAGTGATCTAATTTAATATATGCAAATATCATTGTTTTAGGATGATTTAATATATTTTATTATTAATATATATATTGCCTTTAGACAACCTGTAACTTTTGTCTATTGTGCTGTTTGCTTTAGCTCACCCTTTCCAAACTGTATATTAACTTTAAGGATTTCTTTTTCTTTTCTTCTGTCCAAAGCGCACACTTGTACAAGAATTAGACCTTGGAAGGTTTGCTGCAGCATACTCAAAACCCACTGTCCTTCAGCAGAGCAGGTAGCTATTTAATTAACACCCTTAGTATGGTACTGCCCCCCTCCCCGACAGCTTTGCTGTTTATGTGGAAGACCTTTTATTCAGGAACCTCCTCAAGGGTCTTGTTGACTTGGGGTGACAACATGGCTCAGTCCACATTCACAGTCTCTGCAACTGTGCTGCTAACAGGCAGTATATGTTAGCATCCTCTTGTGGCTGGTTATGGAGCAATGTTTGCTCTCCCTGGAGAACCCTTGCTTCTTCTGCAGCCCAAGCAGTGATGGATAACGATAATAGTAGATGGAAAGTAAGAAAGCTCAACTGATGTCGGAGTAACAGGACCCAGCAGGAAGGATGGGTGAAAGCATTAGGATGACCTGTAGGCCCAGGTAAATCTCTCCACTAGTAATTATCTTGGGGTGGTGCATTTCTCAGGCCTGCTGAGATTATGTGCTAATAATCTTCTGGAGACCGCTTCATCCCAAAACAGAACAAAGCTGTGTTTCTGAATGTTGCAGATCATGTGCTATGCAACTGTATATATGTGTGGGTAGATGGGTGGGTGGGTATAAGAGCCATTTGGTTACGGTATAGGAAGTTTAGATCATACTGAGTGCAGCTCTTTGACTATCTTTGTTATTGAGGCTTTCATAATTACTCACCTTATGAAGATGTTAAATGTAATTCTGATCAGACCCTTCTAAAAATGCCTCAGATTAAAAGCTTTTGCTGGCTCTTTAGGCTATGGGCCTGCAATTACAGAAAATGAACCACATTTTAGCTTTCCATTGAAATTAATAACAGCAGTTCTCCAGTTGATTCTGTGAGTAGTTAATGGAACAAACTGGATACATTACCACAATATGGGTTTTAAAGCCATTTGAGAGAGATTCTGTGTTTCAAATAGGAAAATAATTCACACAATGCAACCCCTTTTTGTGTGTATTTCCTAAAATGCTGGGTGTATCTTGTTTTAACATGTAACGGTTTAACCAGGGCCGGTGCTACCATTAAGGCGAACTAGGCGGTTGCCTAGGGCACCAAGATTTGGGGGCACGAAAAAGCAGTGCCCCCACTGTTTTTTTACAGTGATTCCTCCCTGAGCGTGTGGTCTCTGCTCCACTTCTCCTGCCTCCGAGGCTTGGAGTGCCAATCAGCTGTTTGGCACTGCAAGCCTGGGAGAGGAGAATTAGAGACGGGGTGGTGTGCTTGGGGAGGACATAGAGCAGAGGTGAGCTGGGGTGGGGAGGTGCTGCATGGCTCCCCCGGGCGGGGGCAGGAGCTACTGCAGGAGGGGCGCCTCAGGGCATGAGGGGAGCTGTTGCGGGGGGTTGCCTCAGGGTGGTGGGGGGGGGGGCAGGGAGCTGCCACAGGGCTGGGGGAGGGGCGCAAAGTTGAAGTTTCGCCTAGGGCACAAAACTTCCTTGCACCGGCCCTGGGTTTAACAAATCATTAACTATTTCAATGAGCTTTTCTCTTCCCATCTGTAGTGTGGGGGTACGAGACCTACAAAGAAAGTGACACTGAAAAAGAAAACTAAACCAGATTATTGTGATGCACAGAAAAATAGCTGGAATCTGACCTGAGAGGCACAAATGGATTTGACTGTATAACTTGAAAAATCCAGCGACTTAATGTGTGAGCAAAAGAAATGTTTCAAGAGACTTGGTGGTGTCCAATTCCTGTATCTCCAGTGAAACTCAAACTCCCTAGACAGCAAATTTTCTTTTTCTCAGTGTTCTGCAACTTGCTTATCTCTAATTGGAAAATGCAATGCAAGGGAAAGGAATGCAAGATGGTTGAGGAATGTAATGTCACCGTGTAGCTTGCAGCCATATTACTTTGGGATGTTATCTGGCCAGATATTACATGTTAAACAGGAATGAGTCTGCCTGGCCAGTACTTTCAGGGGAGCCCTGCAAAGAAAATGTTTTGGTTCTGAAGGAAGAAGCCTTGATTCAATAGGTAGCATTTTCCCCACTCTCAGTTCTGAGACAGTTTTCCAGCTGGTCTGTGGCAGGGTGGCAGATTTCCCATCGAACATTAAATTGAGATGCTTTTAAAAAAATAAGAAATATACCATCATCAAGACAAAGATAGATACAAAACAAAACAAAAAAACAACTCAAAGACCATTCAGGACACAGTGAAAATGTTCATATCGAAAAAACTTGCCCCAAGACAGAACAATACTGTACACCCTCAGGACTGATCATTACCCAGCAATTAGCTGAGCTCCTAAAGGAGAAGAATATGAAGTACTAAAGCTATCTAAGATTACCCTTGTGATGAATTGTTCATCTCCCACACTGGGGAGCAAGGGGTTAAGGAGCAGCTCTGGTCACAGGAGATTCTGTCCAGCCATGCCTGCTGGACATGTTCTCAATGGGGGGTGGAGCTTAAAAGGGCGCAGCACAGCTCAGTAAGTGCGTTCAGTGCCATGGAGCAGACCTGCGCTGGTAGCTCCTGCTGGAATATAGTAGGAGCCCCCATGCCGCCACAAAGCAGACCTGAACTCAGAGTCACAGCAGAACAGACAGCAGAGCATCTACTCATGGCTGGAGGAGGGAATCTCCTGCTGCCTTTCTGCTGGGTCCTAGAGACTAGGCTGGGTGATATTGTTACCCAGGTCACACACATGAATTGCCTGCCCCGGAGCCCTGGGTTGGAACCTGGTGGCATGGGAAGGCCTCAGTTCCTCTCCTGCCAACCCAGGACTTGAACCACTAGTCTGTGTTGCTAGCCAGTGCTCTGATCATTAGAGGACGTGAGACAGCTCCTCATCACAGCCCTTCAATAATGCTTCATTCAGTAGCAAATGGTTTTAAGAGTTTCAGAAGCACTATCCATCTGTGACACTCAGTGTTCACCATGCTTCCAACCTCCACTCCTTTAAAGCCTAGGATTATAATCAGTATGGTTCTGCCTCGATGCATCACACAAGCTCAAAGGCTCTTTGTGCTAGGTGCTGTACAAACACATAGTGAAAGACAGTCCTTGTCCCAAAGAGATTACATTCTAAAGAGACAAAACAAAGGATGAGGAAGAAACTGAGGCACAGAGCAATGACGTGACTTGCCTGAGGTGTCACAGCAGGGCAGTGGCAGAGCAAGGAAAAGAACCTAGGTGTCCTAATTCTCACTCTGTGTCTTACCCACTAAACCATGCTGCCTTAGCCTTCCCAAGCATCCTGCATGAGGCTCGTGGCCCCCATTCTCTTCCCCACCTGCCCATGAAGTGCTTAAAAAACAACCCACAAATTCAGGACATCACTGCTGGCTCAGTCACTAATTTTTATTGCAGCCCATTTCCCACAAAGTAGCTAGAGTCTAAAAAGTCCTCTGGTGTTGAAATGTACAGGGCACTTCAGCTCTGCAGGCATTTGCTGACATTGAGAAACAATTCCAAGTTTTATGTACTGAACTCTCCAAAAAAAAATCCATTTCCTGCAGAGTTTGCTGAGCTCGCTGACTCACTCTGAAAGGTTGGGCAGCAGTGCCCCAGTAGCCAGGCCTCTGAAAGAGCTGAGCACTGTGAGCACCTGTGTTCCTTAGAGGCTCTCATCAGAGAACAGCCCTAGCCTCCATCTTTGTAGCTTGTGGGAGTTGAGAGGCCACAGCGCAAGGCAGGATGGATGCAGACACACCTCGCAAATATTTGCTTAGAAGTCTCTGGGAAGAGCCTCCACACTCACGCTATGTGGGGATTGCCAGTCACAAAGATAACCCTAACCTGGGTATGTCTAGGCCGCAGCTGGGAGTGTGCTCCCCAGGGTAGATGGACGGACAGACATGCACAGGGGGAAGCTCAAGCTAACAGCCTGAATACAAACTCACCCATACCCTGGGCACGTACTTGGGCAGCGAGCTCATGCTACCCTGGCTACACAGTTATGTTTAGTGTGCCACTGGCTCCAAGAAAGCTGGCCCGGAAGCAGGCTCCCAGCTGCAAAGCAGAGATTTCAAATGAAACGTTACACTAGAATACAGGGCTATTGGGTATAGAGGGGTAGCACCACCTGCCACCCTCTCCTTTTGCTTGGTTTTGTGACTCTAGTGCTTTTCCCTTTACTGAAGAGAAAATATGTCCCAATGGTGTGAGTTCAGCCTTTATGTGCATCTTATTTTTAATCTGCATCTTTTATTTTATTTTAAGAAATTGGTACCTTAGTCAAAGGCATTGAAGGCAACTGAAGTCTTTCAACATGGCATAAACAGAGCTCCTAATGCCCCTTCCCAATCCTCAATCACTATGGATAATACTATCAATCTCCCTGGCATGCAGGCTCGTACCCTTGCTGTCATCTTCATCTCCACCCTGTCTCTAGGTCCTCCCATCCAGACTGTGTCTAAATCTTGCAGATTCTTTCTGCATATCATTTCTAAGATACGGCCTTTCTGATCCATCCACGCAGCTATAACTCTCATTCAGGCTCTCATCATCTGCAACATCCTCTATTCAAATTCCATCTTGCTTCACTTGTATCCATCCAAAATAGATCAGTTTCCTAGCTCATTGCTTTGACCAAACCACGTCTTGTTTTGCATCCCTCCATTGGTTCCCTCTTCTCCATCACAATAAACATAAGTAAATTATCTTCACTGTCTAGGCCCTTCTCAGCCTATCCCTGTCCTACCTATTGTCTCTCTCTCACTCTATCAAATTGTCAACCCTGGCCTCTGACCAGCCTCCATCGCCCACTGGATACATTTTCGTACAAGCACCTTTGTGGTTTCTCTCATGCCGCCCTTCATGGTTGGGAAAAGTTCCCCGTAAATATCCGCAGAGCTGCCTCATTATCCTTCTTTGTTGTGATGCCTGCAAAAAAATTGACAAAGTTAAGCTGCTGGTGTGCTGAGACTACTGCCTAGCGCACTGACTACAGCTGTCCCATTGTTTCCAGGTGCTCCCTTGTAGGTCTATCTGTATCCATCTGTCGTCTCCTGCCTCATTCTTAAACTGTCACTCTTTGGGCTCTCAGTTTGTACAGCACCTGGCACCGTGGAGTCCTGGTCCATGACTGGGGCTCCTAGCTGCTATAGTAATACAAATCAACAGTAATTATTATGCCCCCTTACTAGGCCAGCTGAAAATTTCTGCTCGTGTAGGGGTCCGTGTGGGAAGGCTCAGGAACTTTGAGAGGGCCTACATTTTGATAATTTTCTATTTATTATGCAAAACAGCTGAAGGCTGTAAACAGTTTCCATAAGACAGTTTCTCAAGAATCAGCAAGCTCAGTTGCCACCCACATACAACTAAGTCTTGTTTTCAGCAGTTCTCAGCGATGTGTGGCTGAACTCTTGCTTTCATCAATAGTAATTGCAGCTCAAGGCTGAACAAGAGACAAAAAGAACAAACAACTTTTTCTGGTCCCTCTCCCAAGAGTAAAGATAGGGGATATGATGCTGTTAGCTGTAACAGAGGCACATAGGTGGATATGGGCTACTCAAACCCGTCTGAGGAGCAAATCCATACTTTTTGGGACACCAATGGGTTTCAGTTCTATCTTTACATTTAATTGGATTTATATGTTTATTTGGATTAGAATAAATTTAGAAACAAGATAGAACAGTAGCAAAAACTTCAGAGTGTCTATCTAAGATGTTACAGTATTCCACCTTTTCCACCGAGAAAAAGAAAAGCTCCTGCACAGCTATTATGGTCTATTGTGTAAATCTGCTCTTAGGGTCTGTATCATTGACTCAACAGACAGATTGCATTAATGCCTATCTATGTATTCTTTTCTCTCTGGATTCCTGACTCAGTGGATTATTGACAGAGAAGACCCTAATGGCACAGCACAACTGCAACTATCTTGTCAAGGCCTATGTGGTTACTGCTCAGTATGTGGATTGTTGACACAAGAATCATAGAATATCAGGGTTAGACAAGACCTCGGGAGATCATCTAGTCCAACCCCTTGCTCAAAGCAGGACCAACCCCAACTAAATCATCCCAGCCAGGGCTTTGTCAAGCTGAGCCTTAAAAACCTCTAAGGATAGATTTTTCCACCACCTCCCTGGGTAACCCATTCCAGTGCTGGTTGTTTTTTTGAAAAAGTTATCAAGTGACTGAAGAGACATAAGCTTTCTAATGATGAAGAATAGGCACCTCTCCCCTGATTCCACTTTTACCTGGTGAAGCTAACGTCCATGTCTGTTCGAGTTGTCTGATTATCTTAAGAGATTGCTAGGGGAGAGTTAAGGTTTGTTCCTTTAAAACTACACGGTGGTAATGCTCACTGTACTTCATAACTTTCAATGTTTGATTTATTTTATTCATGATTCCATTTCCAAGGCTCTTTTTGTAATTTTTTTTTTTTATTCTATACATTATTGGCTATGTACGTGAAGCTACAAAGATTTTGCCTGGAAAAGTACTATTGTGGAGATCTGAATGACTGACTGACCAACCATTTAACTATTAGTTGACATTCAACAGCTTCTTGGCTCTTTAAGGACCCCTGTTATCACCTGGGGCTGTGACTGGAAATAGAATTCTGTGTTTTGTTTCTGAAAGTTGTCACAAAGATCCCACTGAAGCTCTGCTCCTTGGTAATGTTTTATCTGATTGAAGTCTGTACACTGAAAACACATCTGGAATAGCAAATAGCATTAAAAGAGCAGGTTTTGTGCGGCAACCTTTCCTTGTGATAAGAATAACA
>NC_133769.1:328243880-328294210 GCF_003597395.2 Chelonoidis abingdonii
AAGAGAGAGATAAATGTGAAAATGCAGAGCATGAGTTGGTTGAGCCTGCACTCTGCTCTCTTGGAGCAGCGACTCCCAAACATTTAGTCGTGTGCTCACTCCCTTACCCTTGTCCATCCTCCTCTGCAGCTGGGCTGGGATAGGGCACACCTCCCCAGGGTGGGGACACAGACAGAGTAAGGGGCTGAGGCTGGGCGCCAGATGGGTGTAGTCTGCGGGCAAGGCTGTAGGTAGGGTTGCCAATCTAATGCCAAACTTTGAACACCCTTGCCCATCCCTGCCCGGCTCTTCCTCCGAGCCATGCCACTGCCCTTCTCTTGATCAAGCCCCACTACCTCAAGCCCACCTCCCTCCATCACTCGCTTCCCCACCTTACTCACGTTTCACATGGCTGGAGCAGAGGGTGGTGTGCAAGGAAGGAAGGGGCTCCAGCTGGGTGGTGCACGTTCTAGGGTCGGGACAGAACATGAGGGGTCAGGTGGAGGAGGGGCTCCGAGCTGTGGCAGCGGTTGGGATGCGGAGAGGGTGCAGGCTCCAGCTGGGGGTGTGGTCGAAAAGCGGTCGAGAATGATGGGTGGGTGCAGGAGGGGGCTCCAGGCTGGGGTGAAGGGGTTTGCAGTGTGGGGGGGTAGTCAGGGCTGGGGGAAGGGGTAGGAGTGCAGGAGGGGATGCGGGCTCTGGGAGGGAGTTTGGGTGCAGAAGGGGATTGGGATTCGGGTGGGGGTGCGGGGTGGGTTCTAAAGTGGGGCAGGGGGTTCAGGGTGCAAGAGGGGGTGAGGGTTGTGGGCTCCAGCCAGGCAGTGCTTACCTCAGGCATCTCCCACTTTGTGGCACAGCATGGCTAAGGCAGGCTCCCTGCCTCCACTGGCTCTGTGCTGCTCCTGAAAGTGACCACCATGTCTGGACCCTAGGTGGAGGGCCAGGTGGCTCTGCATGGTGCATGCTGCCTGTGCCCACAGGACCTGCCCCTACAGCTCCCATTGGCTGCAGTTCCCAGCCAATGGGAACTGAGGAGCCAGTGCTGGGGGCGAGAACAGCACACGGAGCTTCAGTGATCGCCCCTGCGCCCAGGGGCCAGATATGCCGACTGCTTCCAGGGAGCTGCACAGAGCCAGGGCAGGTGGGGAGCCTGCCTTAGCCCTGCTGCACTGCCGACTGGACTTTTAACAGCCCAGTCAGTGGTGCTGACTGAAGCCACCAGGGAGCCTTTTCAACTGGGCGTTCCGGTCAAAAACTGGATGCCTGGCAACCCTAGCTGGGGGTGGAGGTGGGAACAGAGTCGCAGCTGGGCTACTATGGGGGCCGGCAGCTGGGCCTATGGCTGGAGGTGGAGCTGGGCCGAGGCTGGGGATGGGACCAGGTGTGGGCCCATGAGCCAAGGCCCTTGCTGGAGTAGAGCTGGTGGTGGGAGTGGTGCTAGGTGGTGCTCCCTTTCTCCCCCATGGGGGGCTAGCTTCAGCCCTGCTGCTCTCCACCTGAACATTCCTCCATGCCCTCTTATGGGGGTGTGCCCCACAGTTTGGGAACTTCTGGCTTAGAGGCTAATTGGTGCCCCAATAGGAGCAGGTATAGGAGAAGATGATTGGGGTCAATGAAGTCAATTGGCCCATCAGCCCAGGGCTGAGCAGAGACACAGAAAGAAAGTGCAAGGGGAGAGAGGAACAGGGCTAGCAGGGGTTAGTCACAGAGAAGACTGAGACTAAGGAGACCTCTGTTCCCCTCAGGTCTTGCTAGAGGGCCTAAAGCTTGACAAACCTTGTAAATAGGTGGGAGGAGGGGGACAAGGGTGGGGGGACTTGAAATAAAGCTTCCCTGAGAAGACAACTGGAAGACTCTGTGCAGTTTCTGTGGGTACAAAGGCAGGGGCAGAGTAGGGCCCCTGTGACATTGATCTGACAGATAATTCTGATGGTCCTAGTTCCCCAGCAAATAGCTTCTCCTGTACTGTGTGCCATTCCCAGTCTGAGTGTTGGGTCTGTGCCCTGCAGTGCATCAAGTTTGCACAGATAAGTCCTGTTTGAAGTTTCTAGGACATGCTGTTTTTGAGAAAAAATGTGCCAAAAACAGTACAAAAAATATTTTTCATGAGTCTCAGACCACAAAAACGGTCTATCCAAATCACCTCAGACTTGGGCAAACCATCTTCTCTTTGCCACAGGCCTCAAACACCAGACATGAACAGGAAATGATCATTTTGAAAGTGGCCAAAATTAGGCTCATAGTGGAGAAAGTCTCAGCAACAGCTGCCTCTCCATAATACTCGTCACAGGGACAATTAAAGAGATATACACACTTAAAGAACATTTTTCCACTTTAAGAATTGTGGTTTAAAATTCCAAACTATTCTGACCTACAGCTAAAAAATACAAGAGAACACTATGCAGTCAGTGGTATACCAGTAAACATATTTTGGCCTCCAACCCTATTTTACTCATGCAAAATTTCCGTTAAAGGCCATAGGAGATTTGCTTAAGTAAAGGCAGAAGAATCAGTCCATCTTGTAGTTAAAATAATGTTATATTCATTAGCAAGAAGACCAGGAATATACTATTTCACTGGGTGAATAAGGCAGTCCACAATGTAGGGTGTGACTCACATGAGCAGACCTCTTTGTGAGCTCTTTTTTGGCTTATGTCCTATTTGAACAAGCATAGGAGTAGCGGGGACAAATAACCTGCCTAAGATGGAGCTGGATAAGTTTAATGAACAGGGTTGTGTGACAGGGCTCCTTGCAATAACAGGACATGGGACTTTATGAGCCAGGAGGCCCTTTCCAGCCCCATGTTCCTATGAGTTCCATGAGTACCCATGAAACTGCAGGATTTTCCTAGCTCGTTTGTCTAAGTTAGACGGGCCTCCACAAGAAGGAGATAGTTCTGTGAGGAAGCCACAGATTGAACATGCATCTGCACCACAGGGGTTCAAGCCATGTGGTGTTTTGGAGTCCTGCTCAGCTTCTTTCTGCTCCTGAAGGCCAAACAGCTATGCCCATTCCTCTACAATAAGGCCCTAGCCATAATGATCTATGAATGTATCCCATAAGACTAAACTATTGTAGTTCAGTCCACTTGAATATGACCCAAGAGCCTACTGACAGCTGCAGCTGATCTACCAGGCAGAGGCACTATTTTTAAACAGAGCACACACTTCAGCAATCTGCCCACTTCAGTGGAGTTACTTTGAATTTACATTAGTGAGATGTGAGGTCAGAATCCAGCCCCCAGAGATTTATATAATACAAGAAGCACATACATGCTTATTACCTGTGCTTGAATGTGTTGATAGCCTTGCTCCCAGAATCAGTGTAATAGCGTGGTGAAAGAGCAGCCGAAGAGGAGCATTTACTGATCAGATAATAATAGATAAAAAGCATAGCTGCTTGCTATACAACTGAGGTTTATAATCACATTACTCCTCAATACAGACATCAGTACAAAATGAGAATAACCATGTTAGAAGCATCAAGTATTACAGAATCTTTAACACTATCTCAGGCAATATCACCTATTAACGAAAAAAAATGTATGGACAGATTCACTGAAATCTGCCTTAACTAGCCGACTAAGCCAGGTTTATGACTGCTTTGTATTGCTGGAGTGGTATAAAGCAGCTGTAGCATATTGATGGATCTGGCCTATAGCTTCTGGGCTTCAGGAAGGGAAGTAATCACAAGGTGCAGAGGAAATAGTCCTGGCTGGAGTCAAGGTTCCAGCTAAAAGCTGTAGAGAAGAGGTGCTCAGTCTGGCAAATGAGACACCTTTCCCCTTCCCCCTGCCTTTTTCAACCCTTACTTTTTCGTTAATGAAAGAGTAAGAACGTTTCCAGCTCTTATGATTGCAGAGAGAACCTCAGAAATGTCAACTGAGCACAAACCAATACAGTGACACTGTCTGAATCTACCTAGAGCCTGAAACAATAGCTCTGTGAGGTCTGACCTGATCCATTTGTCTTAGTCAAGGCTCTGGGAAGTCTGTGATCCTGCAGCCATGGCATATGGCATTTTCCCACAATGGCACAGAATGGAGAAGTTTTGCCATGGAATTTGGTATTTTGCTGCTGTCAGACACTCAACATTTTGGTTTGTCTCCCTGCTCTGCTGAGACCATAAGGCAACTGCTTTTTGCTCTCCAACCTTCTTCACAAGGGCTAGTTAATTGGATTGGATTGCCTGCTCACTGCACTGTTCCATAGACCAGGCAGCAGTGAAGTCCTAAATGCTGTCCCTTTCTCTCCCTTTCTTCCCTGTTCTATGGATCCAATGCTTGCAGCCTGACTTTCCTCTCTGTAGGACTTCAACCAAACCCACACACCAGAGCACTTCAGAGAGACAAGGTGAGGTAATGTCGCCATAACACTTGTCAGCTACCAAGCAACTTCCAGGAATTGTCACAGTAGCTGGCAAAGGATTTTGAGATGAGCATAGAGCCATCAAAAGGAGGGATCACTGAGTAATTTGGTTACCAACTGTCCATCTTTACAAAAGAAATCCACTGAATTCTTCAGGTGAAAGCTTTTGCATTTGCAGAATCAGAAGACTGCTGTATTAAAAGTCCTTCAAGCATCACACTTGGTGTTCCTGCAAATAGCAAATGTTGCCAAGCCTCTTAATGGGGAACACATTAATTGACTCAAAAGTAGGTAATGGTCCATTGGGATCCACTGTTATTGGTTAAATCAAAGCAAGGCCCTCCTCCATTGATGTAGTTAGTGGACAAATTCACGACATGGCTGGAGGTATTTGAGAACATGACTGGAGCTTGAAGCCAGACCAATTCAAACTGGGAATAAGGCACACACTTTTACTAGTGAGCCAAGGGAAGTGGTGGGTTCTCTTCATCTCTTGACAGCTGCAGATCAAGACTGGATGGCTTTTTGGAAGACATACTTTAGACCGGGGGTCGGCAACCTACGGCACACGTGCCAAAGGCAGCCCGAGAGCTGATTTTTAGTGGCACTCTGCTGCCAGCTGTGGGCCTCCCCACCGGCCTCGCTCAGTGTGCTGCCAGCCTGGATGAATGGAACCCCATTCCAGCGGGTGCTGAGTGGGGCCAGTGGCCGGGACTCCGGCTGACAGGGGCCAGTGGACAAAACCCCAGACTGGCAGCGGGCTGAGCAGCTCAGCCCGCTGCCAGTCTGGGGTTCCATCCACCAGCCCCACTCAGCCCACTGCCAGTCTAGGTTTCTGTCTGCCAGCCCCTGTAAATGTAAAATTTATTACTGGCTTGTGAAACCTTAAATTAATGAAGACTTGGCACACCACTTCTCAAAGGCTGCTGATCCCTGCTTTAGACAAACACACATTATTGGGCTCAATACAGGAGTAACTGGATGATAACCTATGGCCTGTGTCAGACGAGAGTCCAGACTGCACGATCTAGTGGTGTTATAATCTATGAATGAAGAAACAGTCATGCAATATTGACAGCTCTCTTCCGTGCTGAAGTTTGTTGGCTGTCACATGGGAGCATTTTGAATCGGTTGTTTGAACTCAGAGAACACACACAGATTTTCCTCACTGAATATAGCTCTGCCCTCCCTGAATACTTCACTGATTGACACTGGCTTGCTCTGAGTGCGTCTTTTCAGATTACTTCCCAACCTGGGGGGCTGCAGCTACTCTGTGCTTTCCATATTGCTAAATGGAGTGGCTGGCTAGAGGAACAGGGGATAGTCTAGTATGGAAAAGGCAGGGTTCCATTGCTCTAGATCAGGGGTTCTCAAACTTCATTGTACCGTGACCACCTTTTGACAACAACAATTACACCATGACCCCAGGACGGGAGACCAAAGCTTGAGCCCTCCTGAGTCCCGTAGTCCCAGGTGAAAGGGCCAAAGCCAAAGCCTGAGCCTACCATGCCCAGCAAGGGGGCCAAAGCCGAAGCCCAAGTGCTTCAGCCCCAGGTGGGGGCCTGTAACCTGAGCCCCACCACGTAGGGCTGAAGCACTTGGGCTTTGGCCCCAGGTGATGGGGCTCAGGCTTTGACTTTGGCCCTGGACAGTGGGGCTCGGGCTTCAGCCCCAGTCTCCAGCAAGTCTAGTGCCAGCACTGGTAACCCCATTAAAAAAGCAACAAAGAGGCCTGTGGCACCTTATAGAGTAACTAACGTATTGGAGCATAAGCTTTCATGGGTGAATACCCACTTTGTCAGATGCATTCATCAGACCTCATTAAAATTGGGTCCTGACTCACTTTGGGGTCCCGACCCATAGATTGAGAACTGCTGTTCTAGAGCGAAAAGCCACGTGTAGAGCCCTGTTTGCCCTCAGAGGGTACCAGGCAGGTCAGTCCTGGTTCCCTTTGACAATATAATAACTATAGCTACCCAGGTCCAAACATTGCTCCGACTGCACAGGCACAGAATTTACTTACCACAGAACAAATCTTAACCCAGAACCTTCAAACCATGGAAGAATATTTCTCACAATGGCGGCTAAAACCACACACCACCAAGTCTGTTGTGTAGGTGTTTCATTTAAACAATCAAAAGGCTTGGGCAGAACTGCATGTGGACTTGTTTGGCCAGCAGGTAAGACATGATCCCATCCCAACATATCTTGGTGTGATGTTAGACTGAAGCCTCACATACCACTAGCACCTGAAAAATATCCATGACAAAAATCAAGATGCACATAAACCTTACCCAGGAACTGGCAGGAATGACCTGGGGAGCTGATGCAAAAACTCTATGGACCTCTTCACTAGCCCTTGTTTACACAACCCAGAAAACCGCTCACCCATCTGGAGACACAGCTCCCACACATCACTCGTCGACTCTCAACACAGCCTTGCAAATCGTTACAGTCACAATAAAATCAGTGCCACAATCGTCGCTTCCCATACTGGTGCACATCCAGTCACCCCAAATTTGTTGCAGCATGAGAATTCTTTGGTAGACCCACCTATTCAAGGGAATGAGGATCTCTCAGTACACGAAGACCTAAATAACATACTGAGATTCTGTCTAAAATCTAGACAACCCAGTTGACTTTCAGTCCACGATCTCAAAGACTCAGGATTTCCCCCCAAAGATCAATGGTGAACAAGGTGTAAAGATGTCAATGTCCTGAGCAAATATCACATCGAGGACACAACCGAAGAACCTAGTGGCTTTTTCTCTCCCATGGAAAATATGGTCCACTTTGAACTACCTCTGCATCTCACATGGCAAATGCTCTTACCTCCTCCGGGAATGGGGACTGAGACATGATCCTATGTGTCCTGTAGAAATGGACTTCAGACTATGGAACATCCTGTCAACCAATGTTCCAAACAATCATATTCTGCTGGTATCTCTGCCAGGCACTTGGTGACATCTGAGGCACTCAATTGGATCACCATCCTAGACTTGGACATCTAATGTTGCTGTTTTTAAGCTATACAAAAGAAGATGACCCACACTGACAAGGCAAATGAGGATCCTCCCACCTCCTTTCCAAATCCAGACTTCTGTTCCTATAAAGCAGAAAGAAAGGGAGGAGTGCTGAGGGTCAGTTACCTTTCAGTCTGCCTAAGCAGTCATGATATTTTATCCAGGGAAGGGGATCTCCAGCCATTTATTTCCTGGTGTCAGTGAGGTCTCTCAATCCAGAGTGTTGATCACACTTCAGATAACACCCTTGTCCCAGAGTTCTACACCCAGAACTCAGGCTTCTTCAGTAGATGCCTTTTTTTTGTTTCTCTCCTGCTGTTTTAGCAACATCTGACCAGGGAAACAGAGGCCTCTCATGAACACAGGGGAGAAAGGCCCCTTGAGGGTGTAGTTGGAATGGTTGCTTCTCCTATTGCCTAGCAGAAAGGTGCATAGAAACACTGCTTGTTTAGGGAGTGGAAGTAGAAGAAACTCAGGGCTTTTTTTGCACAGGGGAGGGTGTGAGGGGCAAAGGAAGCTCTGATTTGTTTTTACCTCCACGTGTGTGAGTGAAGGCTCCTTTGTTACCACATGCAGAGGGGGAAAACAGTGGTGGGGAGGAAAGCCATGTTCCGAAAACATAAACAATTGTGTCTATGAGAGTTTTTCCAGTCAGGTGGGGTCCGCCAGGGCCTCATCTGCCAGAGAGCTGTATATGCAGTCTGGTGAGTTTGAGAAGCTCACTCCACAAGGCCCAATCTCTCATTTTTTGTACAAATTCTTGGTGCTGCTACCCCAAGTTTGTCATGTGTCCTCCCTTGGATGGAGTTTCCATCTGCCGTGGTTAACGCTGGCTAGCTCTGGATTCAGACTCGCGGTGCACAACTTGCTCATTGTATAAAAGCGGCCTTGACAGAGCTGAGCGCCTTTCTTTGCTATCAAGTCCTCCCAGCCATGGGTTTGTTTCCTTTGCAGTCTGCAAGCATTCTAATGACAGTAGCAAGGGCACTCAGCAGACTCTCCAAATAGGTTGGGCTGAAGCCCAAACAATCCTTACAGGGGGATCATTTGCTGCATGTTCGAGTGTCATGCAAACAAAAAAACCCACTAATCTGGGGCCTGACCTTGTTTCACCAGAGAAATATCATTTACAGGTGAGGGAAAAAAGCAGAGTCATTAAAGCAGAATGGGATATGGGCCAGGGAAGAGACACAATGCTCCATGGGCAGGGAAGGGACATCTAGGAGAGACGGAGTTGTGCAGAGGGGCCCTTGTGCCCATTGAAACAGCCATCTCTATTAACTGTGTCGCCCCTTCCCCTGGCCCTATGCATGGAGCACAGCTCTGCTCCTGAAAAGTCTGGAAGCTCTCAGAACTTCTTCCTTGCAAAGCTCCTGAGCTTCACAGGAGTGGAGATCTGCCCTGTGATCAGGACAAAGGTACTGCTCTTAATGGAGCTGGCAGCTTCAGTGCTGTGAGCAGCACTGCATGGCACTGCCTCCTCCCTTCCTGCCCTGCATCCTACTTCCGATGCAACTCAACTGAAGAGACCACTTAAAGGACCCTATTCAAGAACACACTTATGCATATGCTTCACTCTAATTTACTTCAATGAGACTTAAGCACATGCTAACTTTAAGTAGGCGCTGAAGCAGTTTGCTGATTAGGGAGATGTTTCTAGTTCAGGGCCACAGAGCTTAGCAACCTGCCTGGGCAGGCCCGGCGCTTCCATTTAGGGGACCTAGGCAATCGCCTAGGGCGCCAGGATTATTGGTGGCCGGCATTTTGCCAGAGGGGGCGGCAGGCGGCTCCAGTGGAGCTGCCGCAGTCATGCCTGCAGAGGGTCCGCTGGTCCATGGCTCTGGTGGAGCTGCCGCAGTCATGCCTGCGGACGGTTGGCTGCTCCCGTGGCTCCGGTGGGCCTCCCACAGGCACCACTGCGGCAGCTCCACCGGAGCCGCGGGACCAGGGCGCGGGGCAGCGAAATTGCCGTGCGCCTAGGGTGCTAAAACGTCTAGCGCCGGTTCTGTGCCTGGGACTCCACGGGACTGTTCAATAACTGACTTTGAGTTAAGCATAGAATCACCTGCACTCAAGGCAGGACTAAGTATTATCTAGACCATCCCTGGCAAGTGTTTGTCTAACCCGCTCTTCTGAAGCTTTTGTGACCCAGGGTTAAGTGGATAGGATTTTCCCTGGATTTTCACTTCCTTGTTCTGTTTGATAGGTTTTACACTTCTACTAACACTGATGCACAAATAAATAAAACTGCTGGCAGTTCTGACAAGATACTTTATTATTTCAGTAACCTCTAACGAGACAAGTATAGGTAGAGAGGGGAACTATTAGCGGCAAATAGCCTTTTTTCTGTTTGTGAATCTTCCACGAACAGATTTTAATTTTTACCCATCATTCCTGACACTTCATGCAAACACCTTTTCAGCTTGATCAGTTGTTTGCAAACTATTTGCTTGAGTGTTATTCATGGTAGGTGGATCGGTTACCTAAGATGCACACAGTTTTGTTTCTGCTCTCTGGAGAGTCACTGGACCTGGACAGGAGAAATGAAATTGATATCATGATGGCTAGCTTTGGGCCTTCTTGCAAACCTACATTCACACAGATATTGACGAGATGTTCCTTTTCTGTGAATATTGTGGCATTTTTGTAATAACTCACTGGCCAGCTCCAGTAGTGTGTTTTTGTGTCTGCTGCTATATGCATGAGAGAGAGAGAGCATCATGCAAGCGTATCTATTTCTTCACCTTTTCTGTTGTTCTGTATCTCAGCAAACATATAGACGCTTATTACAGCTGTGGGGGAAACCAATAAATGTTGATTTGAAATAAGAGTAAATAACATGAATCAAAATCATTTTTCACTGGTGAAAAGCTCTCCCATTTGTTCTGAGGATTATCATGTCAGCGAATCTACCTAAAATTATCATTAATTTTAACACTTTCCCAGGACTAATCAGAATTAAATTGTGTGGAAAAGATTGCATGAGAAATCTCCCTGGCTAAAATTCCCTGTGAAGTTTAAACAGGAGTGATACTAAAGGAGAAGAACAGTTTTTATTAATGCATTTACACCTTCTTAGAATCCCTGTGAAGTGTGTTTTACCTTTGCCATAAAAATGAAAACATTTAAATTTCTTTAAAATTACATTTGACATAATTATAGCCAATCCCTAATACCAGCAAGCAACCCATTTTGTCTGCTTTCCATCAGAAATAACCACAAAACTCATCATTTCTTAAAGAGTTGTTTTTCTACATGATGTTCACTATGTGCAGAATGTTAATAGCTACTATAGCTGAATATGAATAGGCTTTGTGGCTCCACTTGAAATATAGAAAAATGGCCCAGACATTAAAAAAGATAAAAGGGAAAAGGGCAGTAATGAATTTAGAGGAAAATGAACATTAATGGTACTAGCATTACTCATGTTCCACATAACAAATTATTGGAAATCTGTCAAGCACACCAAATTATCTACTCATCTGCTCTTGTGGGGCCCTTTGGAGCCATCCAAAACCAGCAAAAGCAAGACAATTTAAGCTAATTTTACTATTTATAACAATAGAACAGACCATTAAGATAAATTAATGTCATTATCAAGTTTCTATGAAAATGACAAATACCGCTATTTCAAGCAGCTTTAGAAGCTGTTGACTATAATGAAATCTGCTGCACAGGTACTAAACAGAAACACTCCAAGTAATTATTTTCTAGTAGCTTGTTTGTTTCCTTCCCATTCATTTGCTTTCACCACAATTAGTTCTGTACACAATATGTGGTAACTAAAGAGTCAACACTACGCAGCATTAAGACTAATTGGACAATTATGATGCAGTTTTCAGCCTTTTAGGTCCTAAAGGGAGCTAGGAGTAAACATTCTAGAGGCAACAATAACAGCACGCCAGTGACTTGTATTGTTTGAGCTTAAAGGAAGACAAAGCAGTACAATAAATAAAGCACAAATAAAATGCTTTACTAAAACAACACAAAATGAGATGTTTTATTAAATGATCTAATTGATCACCATGTGAGCATTGCACTGGATATAGTTGTCAAAAGCAAGCCCAGGTTAAGATTTCAGCACAAGCCACCCTTTGTTTCATGTAAGGCCGCCACACCTGCATTGCTAATAGAGGAAAAGCCAGGCTAGATCAAAACCATAGTCCATCTAGTCCACTGTCCCTGACAGTGGCATGCACAGATGCTTCACATGAAGGAAATCCACACCAGATAGATATGGGGTAATCTGCTTCCCCCCAAAGCTTTATCTCCCTTCCAAATCTCTTTTTCAGCATTAACTATTTATAATCTTATTATCCACATAACTGTCCAATCCCTCTTTGAATTTTGCTTGGTCTCAATGATGTCCTGTGGCAATGAGTTCCAAGGTCTAATTATGCATTGAGTGAAAAGTTATTTCCTTTGATCAGGTTTGAATTTGCTACTTTTCTGTTTCATTGCTTGTTTCCTTGTTCTTGTGCTATGAGATGGAGAGAAGAGACGCTCCCAATTTACCAGCAATTAACGTATATACTTGTAAAGGATACGAAGAAGCTAAGAATACTCTATGCATTTACTACAGCCGAGGCTTGTACTGAGGTGGGCTGTGAATAGAGATGTGGATGAGTTCCAGACACAACTCTGATTTTCAGCTTCAGCCAAACAATCTTTTGTTCTAGCTACTGCAATAGTCAGGAGGAGGCAGCACACACTCTTTGTGGTACTGCCCCAGATCAGGTTGGCTGCCGCTCCTCTCTTTTTTCCTCATGGCTGGCCCTAATGGAGGCCTCGCCTAGGCCAGGAAGGGGAAGGATGATTAGGAAAAGGATCTGTTCCCTTTTGCTTTCTTCCAATGGCATCAGACACTTCCATAGCTGCCAAGTTTTAGACAGCTCTGTGTGTGGCATTTTATGCCAATTATATAATGAAATAATTTGCACATTTGCAAAAAAATTGCATATAGCCACTTTCGTTTTAAAGAGCTGTATGGATTCAGTGCTGAGGAAAGGCATAGGCTTGGCAGTCCTGGTGAATGAAGCCCTCAATTTACCTACAAGGCTGCAGTAGGGTAAGCTTCCTACCTGCCCTGCCAGCATACCCCACGCCTGACCTGGGGAACTTCCTCTAGGTAGTAGCAGAGGGACTCCAGTCTCCATAAGCTGTGTAATTCTTGGCCCCCTCTGTAGAGTCCACCAATTAGTGAACAAGTTGGGCTGAGTTTGTGATGTGGGAGCTGGAACTGAGACCCACTCAACTCCTCTCACAGAAGGGCCACCAAATATCCAGTGGGCGTAGTGAAAAGTAGCTCCCGGCCCACCGATGCTGGATTCAGAATGGTGACTCCTCGGTGAAATGCTCTATAGTCCAGTAGCAATGCCGGGAGCTAACAAACGCTAATTGAAGAGGGCATTGCTATATATGTGCATAGACTACATCAAAAACACGACTTTAAAAGCATGTTAAGGTTGCAAAGTCAAGCTTAAAAGCTGGAAAACACCAGAACTTCAGTTACTCATACAACCTCAGTGCTGTCTCTGAGGGTGTAGGAATTATGTTACAGACTTCAGTTACATGGCCATATATTATTTTTTCCCCTGCTTGGACCATCAGTACAGTTTGATTCCAGGCTCTTCATATTCACAACACAGACCACATACCCTTGAGCTAAATTGGTAATTGGTACCAGAATTAGGCTGTAATGTGGACCAGCTCCTAGAGGGAGACATGTCACTTTGTCCCTTGGTTGGGCATTAAGCTTGCTGGGTTCTGTTTCTGGCTGTGAGAGCAGTGTGTCTAGTGGTTAAAGCAGTGTTTACTGCCAGTGTTGCCAAGCACAGGGCCAGATTTACACCTTACATGCCCCTAGGCACAGCAGTGCCTGCCCTGATTACAGCTGTACTTCGTGTTTTCTGTAAAAAAATGAAATTAAAAGAAATATAAACACAGCCTCCCTGGGAAGGCACGAGACTCTCTGCCCTGCACAACGTTCTCGGCCCAGGCAAGGTGCAAAGGGAGGACTATATGGTGAGTGGACCCCAGGTGTCTTCCATCCCTCCCCCAGCCTGCCAGCCATGCTCTGGCTCTGCCCATGCAAGTGAATTGGGCACTTGCCATGCCCCTCCCTCTTCCTCCCTGGCATGGGAGAAGGCAGAGGAACAGCTGAGATTGGGAAAGGTCTGGGATGCTCCCAGCACCTTTAACAGCTGTCCCCACACAGCCACAGCTCACAGCGCCCCCAGACGGGCTAACCCAGACATTCATCCTGCTCCAGCCCCACATGCTGGACAGCCACCAACCCACAACAGGGGCCTGGCCACCCACAGGGGAATTGTATGTATTAATTTTAATTTTTAACCCCCTTTTAACTTTTAAGTGCCCTTAGAACACCGGTGCCCCTCAACACGTGCCCACTGTGCCTAACTGGAAACCCAGCCCTGGCCAAGCATGTTCTTTCTGCAAAGCAGTGTGGCCAAGTGGGTAAGGTTTGAGTCTATTTCCTTTTCTGCTTGACATGACCTCATGCAACTCCTGAGTTACCTCATTTGCAAAAAGGGGGAATGATAGTTGCCTGTCTTCTACAAAGCGTTGGTCAGTAATAATGTTGCGTATTTGGTTGTCACGGTTTTTGTTCCTATGGCAACTGAGTTAGATTATTAGGGGATAGCCCAGCCAGCTTCGGCAGGTTAGGCGAGCTCTGTGTCTGTAAATAAATGATAGTTTTGTTAGCTGTCTGCTGTCTGGCCTCAAGTGATTTCTTCCTAAACTGGCTGCCCCCAAGGATATAACAACTGGCGACGATAGATGGGATTCCAGTGCTGCTCCAGTAACAGAAGGAAGTAGAAGTCAAGGTAAAGAACAAACAAACCAAAACACTGCTTGTTTGCACTGACTGTGAAAGTGAAACTAAAAATCATGGCTACTCTGACCGGGCCACTGGAACCTTTTGATGAGAATATAGTGCAATGACATGTGTATACTGAGCGTTTTGAGCTTTTTGTTATTGCAAATGACATTACAGAAGAGAAGAAGGTGCCAATATTCTTAAGCGTTGTAGGGGCCAAAACCTACTCCCTGCTATGCAGCTTACTACACGCTGTTAAGCCTGAGACTAAATCTTACAGTGACATTGTGGAAATCCTGGGGTCCCATTTTTCCCCAAAACCACTGGTAATTGCTGAAAGATATCGGTTCCACAAAAGAGACCAAAAAGAAGATGAAACAGTTGTACAATTTGTAGCAATTTTAAAAAAGCTAGCAGAACACTGTGAATTTAAAGAGATGTTAAATGATGCCCTGCGTGACAGGTTAGTGTGTGGCCTGTACAGTGAAGCTATATGGAAGCGCCTACTGACAGAGGCTCAGCTTACATTACAGAAGGCTGTTGATATTGCTGTCTCCATGGAACTGGCTACAAGGGAGGCGCAATACATCGGTGCATCCCCTAGGGTGCAAAAAGTGTCACAAGAACCTACCCACAAAACTGTGCAGAGTCAGGAATGTTACCGCTGTGGTAAGCCAGGGTCACCAGGCATCAGAATGCTGGTGTAAGGACCTGGTGTGTCGACACTGTGGCAAAAAGGGACACATTGAGTGTGCCTGTAAAAAAAAAAAAAGAGGCCTGTGGTCTGGCCGACAAAAGAGGAACCCTGCATACCCTAGAGCAGACCCAGGATGATCAAGGTGACACCTCATCGCAAGAGGAAGTGCCACTGCATGTTTTGTCTTTGGCAGTGGGCTCACATGAATACTGGGTAACCCCGTTGTTGGATGGCAAACCTATACGCATGGAACTGGACACGGTGCAGCCGTCTCGCTGGTCTCCGAGACTGTGTATAAAGAAAAGCTACAGCATCTTCGCTTAAGGCAAAAAAACTGTTCTGAAGACGTATACGGGAGAAGCTGTGCCCAGTTGGGCACTATTGATGTTAAGGTGGAGCTCAATGGACAGGCTGCTAAATTGCCACTGTTTGTGTGTGAGAGGTAACTACCCAGCCTTAATGGGTAGGTCTTGGCTTGGGAAGATTCAGCTGAACTGGGCAGAAGTGCACCGGATGACTAAAGAAGAAACCAGTCTAACCCCTATACTAAGGAAACATGCTGCTGTTTTTGGAGATGATTGGGAAGTATGAAGGGAATCACTGTGACATTGAACATTAAACCTGACAGTCCACCAAAATATCTGAAAGCCCGAACTGTGCCATATGCCATCAGGCCAAAAGTTGAAGCAGACCTGGAGCGCCTGGTCACCAATGGAGTCCTAATACCAGTTACCCATAGCTCATGGGCCACTCCTATCGTTCCAATAGTGAAGAAAGATGGCTCTCTCTCTCCGGATTTGCGGTGATTTTAAAGTCACTGTCAACCCAGTGTTGTGTGCAGAGCAATACCCGCTTTCCCGCATCGATGACCTCTTCGCAGGCCTGGCTGGGGGACAAAAGTTCAGTAAGATTGATCTGAGTCAAGCATATTTACAGATGCACGTCGATGAAAAGTCCCAAGAGCTGTTGACTATTGTGACTCATAAGGGGCTTTATCGATACTGTCGCCTACCCTTCGGAATAACGTCTGCTCCCGCCCTGTTCCAGAGGGCTATGGACCAGATCTTGTGTGGCTTGTCAGGAGTTCAGTGCTATCTGGATGATATCCTGGTCACTGGAAGGAATGAAGAGGATCACTTAAAGAATTTAGAGGCTACCTGCAAAGACTGGAAGAGTATGGCCTCGAGTTCGCAAAGACAAGTGTGAATTCTTCAAGCTGAAGCTCTGTTGAATATTTGGGACACATCACTGCAATTGACAATAATAAGCCTGTGTGTTACATTGCGAAGTGCTATCCTGCTATCTGTTCTTCATAATGCTATGAGACCAGATCTTGGTGGCTTGTGCAAAAGTTAAAGCTATCTGGATGATATCCTGGTCACTGGAAAATTTGAAGAGGATCAGCTTAAGAGCCTCGTTTAGAGGCTAGGACCCTACAAAGACTGAAACTGGAAGAGTATGGCCCTACGAGTTCGCAAAGACAAGTGTGAATTCTTCAGCCCTCTGTTGAATATTTAGGACACATCATTGATTCTGCAGGTCTTCATAAGGCCCCTGCAAAAGTTAAAGCTATTGTGGAGGCTCCCCCACCTGGCATGTAAGCCAGCTGCGCTCGTTTCTAGGACTACTGAACTATTATGGAAAGTTCATCTCACAGTTAGCCACACTGCTAAAACCACTTCATGAGCTCCTGGGCAGCAAACAAGGCCTGGAAGTGGACTGAAGCCTGTGATGTTGCATTTAACAAAGCTAAGGATGCATTGCTAAATTCTGAAGTTCTAACACTTTGATCCATCCTTACCCCTACAATTGGCCTGCGATGCCTCCCCTTATGGAGTGGGAGCAGTCGTGTCACACATTATGCCTTCGGGAGAAGAGAGACCTATTGCTTTTGCTTCACGCACTCTAAGCAAAGCAGAAACTAACTACGCCAAATCGAACGTGAGGCATTAGGAATTGTTTTTGGAATTCGGAAGTTTCATCAGTACCTGTTTGGGCGAAAGTTTACTCTTCTCACAGACCATCGACCTCTGACGTCAATTTTTGGACCCTACACAGGCATTCCCCCATTAGCTGCTAGTCGTATGCAACGTTGGGCATTGTTACTTTCAGCACACACATATGAAATCAATATCGGAAATCCACTCTGCACGGCAATGCAGATGGCCTCTCAAGGTTGCCTTTGCCGGTCAAACATCAAGATAGTGCCCAAAAGGAAATCTTCTACTTTGAACAGGTAGAGAATACACCCATCACTGCTACTCAGATAAAGAAGGCAACTCGCGTTGACCCAGTATTGTCCCAAGTTATGGACCTGGTGATGCATGGAAAATCTCGACAAACCTCTCCGGTCTCACCCGACCTTGTTACCTACATGTCCAGGAGGACGGAGTTATCGGTCCAATCTGGTTGTTTGTTGTGGGGGAGACGTGTCATTATTCCACCACCACTGAGATCACAGATGTTAGAACAGCTACATTCGGTCACTGTGGAATAGTGCGCATGAAGGAAATTGCACGAAGCTATTTTTGGTGGCCTGGATTGGACAGTGCTATTGAAGAGAAGGCAAAAGCTTGTATGTCATGTCAGGGTGTGAGGAATGCACCCCAGTGGGCACCCCTACACCCATGGGACTGGCCTGAAAACCCGTGGCAACGTATTCACATTGACTTCGCTGGCCCCCTTGAAGGAAGCATGTTCTTGGTGGCAGTAGATGCCCATTCTAAATGGCCAGAAGTCTCTATAATGCAGTCCACTACTGCAGAGAGTACTATCCAAAAACTACGGGACTCTTTAGTCGTTTCGGTCTGCCAGAACAACTTGTGAGCGACAACGGACCGCAGTTCGTCTCTCAGGAGTTTCAAAATTTTATGAAGGCAAATGGGATACACCACATCACGTCAGCGTCAGCACCATATCATCCATCCACCAATGGATTAGCTGAAAGATTTGTGCAGACAATGAAACACGCTTTGAAATCAGCAAGGGGACAACACTCCATTCAAAAGCGTCTGGATACCTTCTTACTTTCCTACAGAAACACACCTCATGCTACGACCCAGGCATCCCCGGCCTTTCTAATGATGGGACGACAGCTGCGCACTTGCTTTGATCTGCTGAAACCTTCTGAACCCCGACAAATTGTGCAACATCAGCAGCAATATCAAGTCATCAGACGGGCACCCAGAGCAAAAGACCGAACCTTTAGCCCGGACAGCCAGTTTTGGCTCGGAATTATACTTCCAGAGCTAAATGGGTCCCTGCCACGATCATCACTCAAACAGGACCTGTTTCCTACACAGTCCAGACTGCAGAGAATCTTACCTGGCGGCGACATGTAGATCAGCTGTTGCCAGGTCATGCCAGTCCTCAGGACATATCTGCAGTTGAGTGGTCTGACTTCACCTCTTCTGGTGAGACACCGAATCACGAATCATCTGTTCCTGACTGTTCTCCTCCATTACTGCCGGCGGCTGAGATACCCCTTTGCCCAGCACAAGCTGATACCACCTCCTCATCTGTTCATGCTGCGGACCCTGAGTCCATGGTACTTTTGGGTGCAACAACACCAGAAGTTCGCCATAATCCACCTAGAGACAGAAGGCCTCCTCATCGGCTGGATCTTTAGCTAGGGCAAACCCACAGTTATGGGGCAAAATAATCCCCAGGGTTTAGCTAGGAATGGAGGCAGTCTACCCTCCTTCTCTAGTCTAGTGTGTGTTTTATTTAGGGGAGGTGTTCTTATTGTGGGGGAGGAATATGTTGTGTATTTGGTTGTCACAGTTTTTGTTCCTATGGCAGCTGAATTAGATTAGGGGATAGCCCAGCCAGCTTCGGCTGGTTAGGCGAGCTCTGTTTCTATAAATATATGGTAGTTTTGTTAGCTGTCTGCTGTCTGCTGTCTGGCCTCAAGTGATTTCTTCCTAAACCAGCTGCCCCTAAGGATATAACAAATAAAGGTTCTGAATGCCACAGGCTAAACACCAGTCAGTGGGGGAGGAGAGATTAGGATCCTTGGCACCTTCCCTTAGGCCAAAATAGAGCTGGGTGAAATTTTTTGGACAAAGCTTTTCTTTACACAGAAACTGCAGATTTTGGTCAACTGAAACATTTTAAGAACATAAGAATGCCCATAGTGGGTCAGACCAATGGGCCATCTCACCCAGTCTCCTGTCTTCTGACACTGGCCAGTACCAGAACTTCAGGGGAGTGTACAGAACAGGCAGTTGGAGTCATCTACCCCGTCTTCTCCTCCTGGTTTCTGGCAGTCAGAGGTTTAGGGTTGTCCAAGCATGGGGTTGCATCCCTGACCACCTTAGCTAATAGAACATTGATGGACCTGTCCTCCATGCACTTCTCTAGTTCTTTTTTTAACCCAGTTATATTTTTGGTCATCACAACATCTCATGGCAATGAGTTCCATGTGTTAGTTGTGCATTATATGAAAAAGTACTTCCTCTTATTTGTATTAAACCCGCTGCCTATTAATTTCATCAAGTCACCCCTGATTTGTTTTGTTTTTAATTGCGGGAAAGGGTAAATAGCATTTCTCTATTCACTGTCTTCGCATCATTCATGATGTTATAGACCTCTATCATATACCCCTTAGTTGTCTCTTTCTAAGCTGAACAGCCCCTAATCTTTTTAGTCTCTCCTCATATGGAAGCCATTCCATATGCTTGATCATCCTTGTTGCCATTCTCTGAACCATTTAAAGTTCCATTCCTTTGTAAAATGGGGCAACCAGAACTGGACACAGTATTCAAGATATAGGTGCACCACGGATTTATATAACGGCATTATGATATTTTCTGTCTTATTGTCTATTCCTTTCCTAATAGTTCCAAATATTGTTAGCCTTTTGGAGCACTGCTGAGCATTGACCTAAGGTTTTCAGAAAACTATCCATGGTGACTCCAAGATCTTTCTCAAATAGTAATAGCTAAATTAGAACTCATCATTATATATGTGTAGTTGGGATTATTTTTTTCTAATATGCATTAATTTGCACTTATCCTCCCCTGAATTTCAGCTGCCATTTTGTCACCCAGTCACATGAGATCCTTTTGTAACTCTTCACAGTCAGCTTTGGACTTTATCTTGAACTCTCTTTTCCAGATCATTAATGAACATGTTGAATAGCAGTGGTCCCAGTACAAATCCCTGGGGACCCATAGTTTACCTCTCTCCATTGTGAAAACTGACTATTTATTTCTACCCTTTGTTTCCTACCTTTTAATCAGTTACTTGTCCATAAGTGGACCTTCCCTCTTACCTCACAACTACTTAGTTTGCTTGAGAGCCTTTGGTTAGGAACCTTGTGAAAGGTTTTCTGAAAATCCAACCACACTATTTTGACTGGATTCCCCTTATCCACATTCTTTGACACCCGCAAAGAATTCTAATAGATTGGTGAGGCATCATTTCTTTTAACAAAAGCCATGTTGATACTTTCATATTCATATTGAACAATTCATATTCATTTCCATGTTTCAAATTCATATTTAGCTTGCCGAATTGTTTTGATAAAAAATTCAGAAAAAAAATAAAAATGTTTTGTTTTGACATTTCTAAATAAAACATTTTGATTTTTTTAATTCAAAATGAATTTTTGTTTTAAAGTTTGGTTCATTTTTTTTTAAAGGTTAAAAAACCCACAACCCTCAAATTAACCTAAATATTTCATTTCAGGTTGAATGAAACATTTAGTTCAACCTGAATCAACATTTTTTACTTTTTCAGTTTGCTGAAAAAAATTGACAATTTTTTGTTTCAGGTTAACCCAAAATGATTTTTTTCTATTTTTCCATTTGGACACTGAATCAAACACTCCGTTATTCACACAGCTTTAGGCAAAATGTTATTTAGAGTGTCCTTCCCCACTACCCCAACAGGTGTGAGATATTACCTGATCTGCAGCCATGGGCGGCGTCTGACTCCTCCATTTGGGGAGGCTGTGTGCTCCCAGACTGTGATCTCGCCTGAAGGCCTGCCCCCACTTGGCCCCCTCCCTCGAGGCCCACCCACCGGCCTCTTGCGCCTTTTCTCCCAAGCCCCATCTGTCCACCCCTTGTGCCTCTTTGCCCCTCCCTGAAGGCCTACCCCACCTGTCTGGCTGGCCACTCACCATTTGCACATGCCTCTTTGCATCCTCCCCTGAGCCCCCCGCCCACTTGGCCACTCACCTCTTCACCCCTCTCCCGAAGCCCCCATGTGAGTGGAGCAGGGATGGAAATAGGGGAAGTGAGGGCGGGGTCTCAGGGGAAGAAGATGAGCAGGACCAGGGCTTCGAAGCAGTGTGCAGGAAGGGTCATGGCTCGGGCACCCTCGTGGGGGCGGCATATTCCAAAGGTGATGGGCCGGCTGTTTGGGGGGACTTAGACTCCCCCGGTCTCTTATACCTGCCACCCAGGTCTGCAGGCCGGGCTGCCATATGCATGAGTGCCATGTGACCTTGTTTCCCTCACCAACAGAAGTTTGTCCAATAAAAGATATTACCTCGCCCTCCTTGTCTCTCTAATGCAGTGGTTCTCAAACTTTTGTACTGGTGACCCCTTTCACATAGCAAGCCTCTGAGTGCAACCTCCCTTATAAATTAAAAACACATTTTATATATTTAACACAATTATAAATGCTGAAGGAGAAGTGGAGTTTGGGGTGGAGGCTGACAGCTCGCAACCCCCCATGTAATAACCTAGTGACCTTGAGGGGTCCCAACCCTCAGTTTGAGAACCCCATCTCTAATGTGAGATACCTGACACTTGGAACAAATGCCTTTTCCCGCTCCCCTATTCCTTCCATATGGCCAGTTCATGTCACATACACAGCAGATAGTCATAATGATATTAGCGCATCCTAGCCTAGATGCTAGTACTCCGATCAGTTCAACACTAAAGATAATGAAAGGTATTTAGTTGCTGAAAGAATTATCACAAAATTCATTGCATTTTATGACATTTTATTAGTACTAATAGTCAGAGATTTTATGAAGCAGTGGATTGCATTTTTTTTAATTAGACATTTATGATTGAATATTAAATCTGACAATCCGTTTAGTAATTTATTACGAAATAAAGACACTAGAACAAATTCAGCTCTGGTATCAAAGTGAGTTAAATCCAATTGAATCCTGCAGGCGCTGTGCCCACATGCACCAGCTCTGGCCCTATATCTCCACAACGATGTACATTTATTTATTAATTTAGGCCAGCCAGAGCCTTGTGACTTGCTAGCAGATTTTCCTGTATGCTATAAAATGTGCAATCAGTTTGGGAATTTACAAAGTAGCAAACTGTTTTAATGAGCCCCAACACCAAAATAATATAAAAAGGGAGAGGGGGGCAGTTGAGTTGTAAATGGTTGTTTGTAAAGGTAGTCTCCAAAGTGCATACACAGGTGTTTAATTAAATGGTGTGAGCACTCCTTGAAGCCAATGGGAGCTGCTGGCTGCTCAACACTCTTGAAAATCAAGCCATTCATTTCAATGCCTAAAATATTATTTAGGAGCCTCACTTTTCTCACCCAGTTTTGAACATCTTGGCCTAGTTTAATTCCTCCCTTGCCTACCTTAATGAGGGATTTATATTATAAAGCTGTTTATATTAGAGATCTTTCATAACTAACCCATTTCTTCCTCTCTTCCAAAGACACCAGAAAGCACTTCTCAGCAAGAACAGCAAAATGAAACAAATCTAGAGTTTGAAGGCCATCCCATTTTGGAGCTACGATGGGCATAAAATAAAAACAAAAGCTAGGAAATGCTTCTGAAAGTTAACAAGAGGGCAAAGTTTAAACAGCCTAACTTTCCACCTTCTTTTTGGGTTTTTCCAAACAATTCTGCTTTGGGATGAGGTATCCACGTGAGATTTCAAGGGGAGCTGGGTTCTTTGGGAGGAAATTATCAGGGAGTGTATAGGGAAAAAACAGGCTTATCATGGAAAGCTCGTTTTCACCTTGACTGCTGAATGGCTACCCGCACTCCATAATAGTTCGACGTGATGTCACAAGTAGTAAAACTGGCACATGATTCTCTTGCTCTGTGTCTGGTAATGATAACCATAGGTCAGTCACTCCTTTGGTACTTCCAAAACCAGCATATATATTCTTTGATTCATAGCTAAACAATTAGCAATGTGTCAAGTCACAAATGTGTCACTCATCATTCTGCCCAGACCAAGTACTAGAACTTCCATCTCTTTGGCTACAGACTTCATTATTATTAATGATTTTATTTTATGTATTATTTGAATTACTGTAGTGCGCAGGAGCCTTAGTCATGGATCAAGTTCTAGGCACTGTACAACAGAAGAAAAAGACAGTCTCTGACCCAGGAAGTTACAATCTAAATATAAGATAAAAGACAACAGATGGATATAGACAGATGGGGGAGTACAGAAGACAATGAGACAGTAAGGTACTGAGTAAGGCATTATCTTGGGGGTGGAAAAGATAGACATAAGACATGTGTCATCCACATAGAGAAAACACCCGGCTTCCTCACTAACCCTGCTAACTGGCCTGTATACCTGCTAAATAAGAGAGATGAGAAGGTGGAGCTTTGTGACATCCCACATGTGAAAGCTTTTGGGGAAGTGGTGCAGTTGCTCACAGCCATCCACTGTAATCTTTGAGAGAGAGGAATGAACCACAGAAGGGCACTCCCATTTACTCCTGCTCAGCTTCACAAGCGAGTTCACAGCTCACAGTCAATGGTATCAAAAGTAGCTAATGGATCTAATAGGAGCAGCATGGACACCCAATGTTCATTCATTGCCTGGAGGGGATACTTTCCAAAACCTCCAGAGTCCTTAAAGCACATCCCCTAGGACTCCATGCTTTCAAAGCTCAAACAGTTGTTTACCAGCAGCCTGGCTGCTATCCAGTAACCACAGAAGCTTCTGTATCCACCAAATAGCACCAGAGTTGACTTACCCACACAGCAGTGGGAAAGATGCTGTTAATTTGCTCTGCTGTGTACTGGAAAACTCCTCGCACTCTAAGTCAGCCCCAACTCACTTCCCATCTTGAGCAGCAGCGTTTTGGGCAGTGACCTCAAGCTGCACACAAGCAACATTTCTGTGCTGAGTTTATAGTGAGCTCTCTATTTTCTTTCTTCCCTCTCTTCTTTCTCTTTGACCTACAGCTTGTCCCCAGCTCATTTGTTCACCATCTCTGGTATCTGAGTTCCCATAAAATTCTTGACAGTTGCAATTTCAAGCTGTTGCAGTCCATGCTTCTATTCCTGTGGCTTGTGATGGGTGCCATTTGTGCAATCATTCCTAGTAGCAGTTGGGCCTCAAAGTCCTCTAATTTTGCACGAAAGTTGCTACTTTCTCCTGCTGGCTCCATCTTGTAGCCACCACATCAGTCACTACTGAACGAGCTGATCTCAATTGCATGGCATGTCAGACAGCATCTGACAAATGTAAGTGATGCAAAGATTCTGGCTGCCTTGAGTTTTGGGGTTCGCCAGTTTTGGTAGTTTAAAACAGAATTCCATCCCCTTTCTTTGCTCTCTGGAAAAGCCCAGTTTAAAATTTTTTCTGAATCATCGATGGGCCCTGTATATTCTACAGTCATGGAATTTGCTGTAAAATTCACCCCTTGCATAGAACACTGCTCAGGATTTCAGCTTTCTTTAAAAAAAAAATCTAACCTTCCTGGTTGCAGGGAGACCCCTTTGCAACCTGAGCTGAATGTAAACCAGTGTAGTGAGGACTTCCTACATTTGCAGACAGTCTGAAACAGCAGCTGAGAGATATGAACTGCCACATGCATCTTAATAGTTCGTTGACTCTGAAAGCTAAAGATGTAGCATGCTGAAAACGAAAATTGTGAGGCCAGTGTAAAATAAATTGAACTTCAAAATAAATAGCACACAATTGATTGGTTTATTCCTTTTTGCATTTAATTCAGAGAAATTCTCCATTTTCAAATGCATCTGCAATGACTGTGGAATGGCGACCAGAGTGCTTCAGAGTCTAGGGCTTTTGGGGTAGAACTGAGGGCCAGCTTGCTGCCTGTGCAGTGGTCTGTGGACATGACTCTAATAGCTGCTCATTACATCTTCCCTTTGGGGAAGAAAAAAACGTAATCCTCCCCCACCATAATACAAACTATAAATAACTAGTTCATGAAATACACAAAAAGAAATGTCTAGGATGGAGACCAGAGTAGGCAGCCTGAGCCTTCCCTTTACCAGTGACTGGATTATTCTGCCACTCCTCTATCAATAAATTCAATCTCTGGACCAGTACAGCTTTCTAATCACAACAATGCTTGTTCTCAGAACAGTTTCTTCCACTGGGACCTGCTTGGCTGCTCAGGTGGATCCACCAGCTGGAGCTTTTGTTTGCTGCTCCAGGGTGGTATCTGTCTTTATACAGCCCCGTCAGTGCAGTTTTGTCACATGGGCTCATTTTGTGCCCAGTCTATGAAATGAGTTCCGTTTTTTATTGCACTGAACCTTTTGTGTGTACTGGCTGGCACTCAACTCTAGCATTGTTTTTTTTTTTCCATTTATTGCTAATGTCACAAAAACAATCTGTTGTACTGTATTTTGGATCAGCTAGTGAAAAAACTGTTGCAAACACTTCATACAACTGTAGTTCTCCCCAAAGACAGTAACCTTATATAGATTCTCTGACTATGATGTTGTATTATTAATATTGTGGTACCACCCAAGACCCACCTGCTCAATGTCCCATCCAAACAGGTTAATACTGAGCTGATTGTGATCTGGAGCTGGAGCCTTCTGTAAAGCTAAAGGCCAGGGACTTAGTTTTATTTGAATTAATAACCAGACCAACATATGCTACTTCCTGCCTGAACAGATTGGCCAACAGCTGCAACAAATAGTGCTGGAGGATGCTCAAAAGATGTGGCCACTTCTTTAGCAGCAGCGCTGCCATGTTGCAGGCCCTTCCGTGGCCTCTGTGGGGATGTTATGACATCTGTTTCATTCTCAGTGTGAAGTGAAATGCATTTTAAGTTGAACAAGTAAAACTTTATTAACCCCTGTGAACTGCTCTGTCCACATGGCTGACCATCAGTAACAGTCGCTCCTGGAAACCTGGGTCCTCTGACTTCAGTTCCACTGATCATGACACATCTTCCCTATTTTACAAACATTAACAACAAAATATAGATGCCCAGACCCTCATCCCGTGTCTTTTTGACCAGAGCTTGCTATCATGTAACCGAGTTGGAGTCTGGTTACACAATCTCTGAGAGAGTGTGGTCTCCTCAACAGGTGACCACACCAAGACTGAGCTATCTCTGTCTCCCTTTCACTTGTCTCTGAGTCTAGCAAATTCTCTTTCTCTCTCTGGAGTCTCCTCCTTCCCTTTGTGGTTGGCCTCCCGATGGATCTCTATGTCTCCGTTTTGTGACGGTCACTGTGTCTCTGCAGGCTCTCTCCGGGTGTTACGTCTGGTGGCTCATAAGTGTCCCCTGTTCCTTTGGATCACTTGTCCCCCTTGCATAGTCACTTTGTATGATCTGGGTGTCACTGTGCCCCTCACAACTCTTTTAGTTCACTCCTTCCGGTGTCTCTCTAATGGTTGGATCTTCACAAGAGAGCCTGGCTCCAGGGCCAGTAGGTCTTTGGCTGACCCTCGTACTCTAGTGCCTGCTTTCTCTGATTGCTGACTATCTCCTCTTAGCATTATCACCATCCTTCTGGCTGCAACAGGTCTCCCCTCATTGGTAGCAAGGTTTTGGTCCTTTGTCCCATCAGTGTTTGCACTAGACTGGTTGGCAGTGCTGGATGGGGTATTCCTGTGTGCCAAAAATGCTAGCAAGGGGTCAGAACCAGAAGAAACAGCCGTTCACAACAATTTTTTTCCAGCTGATTCCACCTTGCCATTACTCTGTTGGTCTGCTGAGGAGGAGGTGTGTTGGTCAAACTCCTATTGGCATCAAAAATCATTTAATATTTCTGAGGCAAACTGGGAGTCTATTGTCAGTGAATGGTGTCTGGAATGCCATATCTTACCAAGTGGGCCTTCAATTTGTCAATCACTGACTTGCTGCCAGGGCTGGCTCTAGCCATTTCGCTGCCCCAACCACGGCGGCACGCCGCGGGGGGCGCTCTGCCGCTCGCCAGTCCCGCGGCTCCGGTGGACCTCCCACAGGCGTCCCTGTGGAGGGTCCACTGGTCCCACGGCACCGGTGGACCCCCGCAGGCATGTCTGTGGATGCTCCACCAGAGCCGCGGGACCAGCGGACCCTCCACAGGCACGCCTGCGAGAGGTCCACCGGAGCCACCTGCTGCCCTCCCGGCAAGCAGCAGAGCGCCCCCTGTGGCATGCCGCCCCAAGCACGCGCTTGGCACGCTGGGGCCTGGAGCCGGCCCTGCTTGCTGCTTATTTCAAGCAAGGACTCAGCCTCCCCAAAATGTGAATAGTAGTTCACTGTAATCAAGTACTGCTATTTTCTGAAGGTAAATAAGGCTACTCCCACCTTTCCCATGGTAGGGTGGGCAGCTCATGTGGTAACAGAGTCTCCTTCTGCTGGCGGTTATCGTATGTGCCATCCCCTTCTTGTACAAGTCTGCCTGAATCTTTCTGGGACCTTCCTCTGCACTTGCACACACTGCTGAAGTGGTTCAATTTGCCACATTCCTTCCAATGCTGTCCCAGTGTGCGGCACTTCTCCTTTACTCGCTCATGCTGTCTCCCTCAGTAAATTCATCTCACTGTGAGTGTGGAACCCTGGCCACCTACTCTCCCTTGCCGTTGTCTCTCTGCCTTTACTTCTGGGGGTGTTGTGCCTCCTCAGGCTTTCATCATTTCTCTCAAGGTTTCCACTGCACACTCCATGGCTAAGCACCTGTCTAAGGTGAGAATGCTTTCCCAAGCACCTGCTTCTGCAGGTGGCGATTCCAAGTGCTGCAGACTGTCCCGTTCCAAATTAGGGGATCTATCAAATCCCCAGAATTGTAGCCAGAGTGTGTAAGGCAGCTGCAGCATGGGGGTCTATCCCCTCCCCTTTGCACTGGTCTCTACTATAATACCTGTGTTGCTGCATGGTTTTGTTCTGCTTTGGGAAGCACTCATTCCCCAGGAGTCCTAGGAGTGCTGTGAAGCTTGAGGCAGTGGTGAGCTGCAAAGAATGGCAGATCTCCCTGCCCTGCTGCTCACTAAGGCAGAGTAACTGTTTTACTCTCCTGCTGCTGTTCTCCTGTATGACCAGGTCAGTGTCCTGCTCAAACTCTTCCTTCCACCAGGTCAATCACTACAAAATCCAGGGCGCCAGGGACCTTCCCTGGCTCACGCTGCCAGCTGCTGCACTGCAGAGAACTCACAGCTCAGATGCTGCCACCATGTTTCACTCACAAAGCGTGACACTGAATGCAGTTTAAGTTGAACGAGTGAAACTTTGTTAAAGCCTGGGGACTCTGTGTACCTGTGGCTGAGTTGCTTCCATCCTAACTCTCCTGTTCTACTGGTGTTTTGTCAGTAACAGTCCCTCTAGGGAACATGAGCCCTCTGACTCTGGTTCTACTGGTCATGATGCAATATCAAGGTTGCCATAAAGCTGTGGATTTGAAGAACTAGGGTTATACCAACTGTTGTATGGAAGTAAAATACGGGCACTGAAGACAGCTGAAAAACACCGGAGGGACGTTTTCATTTCTCGTCACCTCATCAGCTGCTCCATGTTCAATGGCAGGATGAGATCAGAAATGAGGATATTCAAAGTCAAACCCAGCAACTGCCTCCACCCACATTGGTTCAGTTTTGGTGGCTTTCTCGGTATGGGCATATTATTAAAATAGACGATCAACACATTCCAAAGCTTGTGTACCAAGAAATGCTGCTACATGAGCCAGCAATCTCATTGGTGCCAAATGCTTCAGTGGCATGATAAGATTGCCAGCGATGGACACAAACTGAATACCCAGACATATCACCTTAAGGATATAACCAGAGATCACTCCAGGCGGTGCTCAATCTTCAAGGAGGCTACTCCCTTTGGGATTTGCCATGATAATGATGATCACCTAAGAGCCCCATTCATGGACCAGGATACCATTGCGCTAGGTGCTGTACAAACAGTGAACAAAAAATGGTGCCTGCCTCAAAAAGATTACAGTCGGAGGTGATCTATGATAGAGCACCAGGATAGCTCTTCCACTACCTTAAGAACTGAGGATCTTTAAGAGCTTGGAGTTCTCCCAGTCTCGTGCTAGGGAGCTGAAATCCAGGAATGAGACTTCTGTTGGAGTGATATGTTCAGTGAAGTACAATTAGTGTCAGTGGAGTTACACCTGTGTAAAACCTCTATGAGTCAGATCAGAGTGAGATCCTTGATTTTCAGGAGCAAGAGAACGAAGAGGGAGGGGATTGCATAATTAATACAGAACTTTAAAACATTTCATATTTTATCACAATTTGTCTGATTTCATCCTATTTTTCCTTTTCATCTGTTTCTGTGGCCTGCATGTGCAAAGTTGCAGCATTTGTTATGTTTTGCACCTGTTACGCAACTGATGTTATGTTTTAAAACCCATTTAATCAAACTGATGCAACTGAGTGTGTGGACGCTCATAAACGGATTTAACTCTGGTTTAGATCAATTTATCTTGCAAATGTACAGGTGCAAGCTAATCTGATATAAGCCGGGCTTAATCTTGGTGTGTGTAGACCATCCCTGTATTTTTCGCTCTACAAGATACTCAGTCTGGCAACTTAACTAATGGCTACTGATTTGAGACTTAGTGTTACTTTTTTTCAGATTGATATGATTAAACTGTTCATTTTTTCTGTATTTAACTGTCTGTTTCTCCTTTCTGAAGTAGGACTACAGAGCTTAATTTATTTGATATGAAAATATTGTGATATTGTTCATATGGTCCATGATCTTTATCTGCAAATATATTCATTAAACTCTATAAATAGTTTTTTTTAATCAACAAAACCCTAACCACGACCATTCTAGTTATCTGAAAACTGAAAGACAATATTAGGGTTATAGTTTTCAGTCCTCTGAGACTTAAGTATGTAATATGGGCCTTTAAAGTCTGTGACAAAGGATCCAAGCTGAAGGGTGAAATTGTGACTAGCACTAATGCACTCCACAGGGAACTGGGTTGGAGTAAGGAGATGTTAGGGCTACTTGGATATTGGTTCAGCATGGGGATCCCGCTGACCCCAGTGGACAAGTAGAGGAAGTAGGTGAGGCTATGTCCCTGCTCCCCACCTTCAGTGGAGATTTCTGGCCATGTTAAGAGAAACATACTGCCCCCTTTTCAAAGCAGCAGTAAATTACTTCCCACAGTACAAGATGGGTGCCCTGGGAGGAACTGTCGCTCTCAGTCACAGTTCCTCCCAGGCTCCTTCTTGGGCACTGCAGCTTCCCTGGTACTGGGGTATCTAGAATGCGTGATGTTCAAGAACTTTGTAATCAGGTACAGTTGAGTGAGATGGTTTTGGTAGCATGAGTAACAAAACAAAGGGTGCTACGACATTCCCTGTGACAAGGTCAGCTGTAGGAGAGCCTGACAGATGCAGCATCTGGAGCTACAATGCTTTGAATGGAAGAACTGGGGGTCCTAAGTGGAGTTTGCATCAACTACTGGGATCCTGATCGGGTTTTGTAGTTATTTTCATTGAGACTGAAAGGACAATGGCTAGAATGCATGTGCAAATCTTATTACAAACAAAAGTTGCAGCAGAATTACAGTAGTTCTTCATGTCAGCAGGTTTCACTGATTAAAGTCATAGTTATAGCTTCCAGTACAGACATAACTTGGGGCTGCTGAACACCACTCAGAAGTTAAAGGCCACTTTTATAATTTTATAAACATAGAACTTCTTAGGTGAAATCCTGGCCCTATCAGAGTTTGACATTGGCTTCAATAGGAACAGAATTTCACCTCTTAAATGCATACAGCCCTCACGAGCACACATACTGTACCTGTGAAGTGATCCTTAATCCAGAAGGTTGCCTGATTTTATCTTGATATTGCCACTCTCCTGCATTTTCATGATACAAAATATTTAAAATTGGAGGGAAAAGCATGTTTCCAAGAAGAATATACAAGTAGTGCTAACATAAACAGAGGACATGCACGCTCATTCTTTTCCACGTATAGCAGTTACTTCTTTTAAAGCAATGTGAGTTACTGAAAATATCTGGAAACAGTGGACATCTAGAAGGACATTAAATGTCCAGATAGTTGTGAAATGAATAATACATTGGGAAGCAAGCATAAGTATTACTTCTCTTCTCATCAGTATCATGAAGCATTTTACAAATTAACCACTTTCCCCAGACACTTACTGTATAAGTGGCTCTAGGCAGAGCTCCTATCAGGGTGGACTGTGCCATCTGCATTTAGAAAGTTGCTTGTACATATATTAAAGTGAAATCCACTCATGAATTAATTCTGTCAGTGTTCTCCCTGGAGATTCTCATTAGCACATTGAGCTTATTACTGCAACCAGAGGCAGTAGGGGAGGTGTTAGGGGAGGTGTTTTTTTTTTTAATGTAACCATGCAAAAAAACATTTCATTCTTTTCTTACTTTTGCTTTAAGAAGATAAACTGACTAAGTCATAATAACCTTTGGAACTGAACAAACTTTCAGTCCTAGCAGTTTATTTTCTCTACATTCCAGGAATTTGTGATTGGCCTTGCTGGGTAGGCTTGCATTTTTTATAATTTTGACAGATAACGTCCAGGTTTATTTTGAAGCATTTTTTTTTATTTTTATCAATTTAGTTTTTCACAATTGCACAAAATTCTGGGGACAGACAATAGGGGATTGGACAATAATTATAGTAGAAGTTGAGATTCAAAAAGTTAAAGCTTTATAACTATCAAAACATAAGTTGTCAACAGCACATATCAAAATATACAAAGTAAATATCCTTAAATCAAACTCTACTAAGTTCTCAAGCAGCATTTTTCTTACCTTGCCTGTCTGTATATTTTGATTGTTATCGATGGAAATCTCTCTTTCGTCAGTTTGTGTGTGGATGGTGAAATTGATATTTACCAACATTTATCAGTAAAAACTGAATCCTTCCAAGCTTACTTATGGGGAAAATAGTGAAGATACAATACAGATGATTTTAAAATGGATAAACTGATTCTTATGTTCTCTCACTACTCCATCAAAGAAGGTGCTAGGCATAAACAGACTAAGCAATTGTTTGGAGCTCTGAGCAGGTCAAGGGAGCTCCCTGCTCAGTTTTTATTATGAGAACTTGCTGTTTTAGTATTGGGGGCGGTGGGGATTCCTGCTTAGGGCTGCAATGGGCTAGCACTGGCTCTGTGGTCAATTTCTAGGCATTGCTATACTATTAAATATCTTCTGACTTGGGATGCAGATCATGCATTCATGTAGGAACCTACAAAGTACAATTGTCTATTGCTGCACAGGAAGCTTTTGTCTTCTTCAGGACTGGACCACTCAATAAATTGTTCTGTTCACTCTGACACCAGCCACTGATGGAAGACAGGATACTGGACTACATAGACAATAGGTCTGACCCAGCTGAGAGGGCTCTACAGGCCTTGAACCTAGGCCTATGTGTCCTCAGGCAGTGCTCAGGCAACAGTTGCCACCCAGCAGCTCACCTGACTAAAGTCCCTGACTGACTCAGAGGCCCTTTGCTCTGGGCACTGTACAATACATAGTGAGAGACAACCCCTAGCCCAAACAGCTTTCAATCTGTGATAAGGCATCTGCCCACACTGGCCTGTTAGGGGTGAATAGAATCTTAGGGTGGCTGTGCGAAAAGTTGCCAATAGGAAAGGGGCTGCAAGGAGCAACCAGTCAGGGCCAGGGAGGCCCACATAAGAAGAGTTGCAGGGCAGAGCAAGTCCAGTAGCTGATTGGAGCTCGACAAGGGAAGATCAGGCTCCTGGCCAGCCAGCCGAGAACTAGCGCCCTGGACAGAGCAGTGCTGCTAGCAGCAACTGGGTGGAGCCAAAGATGGCTCCTGGTTGGCTGCAGGGATTTGCAGGCTGAGGCCCTGAGGCAAGGGCAAAGAGGGTTCTGGGGCCATGGGGAAGTGGCCCAGGGAGCTCTATAGAGGCATCAGAGGGGATGCAGCAAGTGGCGGCCATCTACAGGGTCTCTGGGCTGGGACTCAGAATAGTGGGCGGGCCTGGGTCTCAACCACCATCACTAAGGAAGTAGCCAGATAATTGGCTGCATTTGTCATTGAGGGAAGTGGCTGGATATTGGACTGCAATTCCCCTGGAAGCAGGGAGAACAAAGCATGACATGGCTGGAGAGCTGTGTCATGAAGAGGACAACATGGTCTTGGGAGTGATATGTGTCCTGGAGCAGAAGTGATGGCAGCGAGACACCACCAGAAGAGGGTGCACTAGCTAGCAGAACTAATCCCTGGGGCAGCCAGCAGGAGGCGCCACAGTGGTAAGTGAGCCTCGTCACACAGTCTAAACCAGGGCTAGGCAACCTATGGCACGGGTGACGAAGGCAGCATACAAGCTGATTTTCAGTGGCACTCATGCTGCCCAGGTCCTGGACACTGGTCCAAGGGGCTCTCCATTTTAATTTAATTTTAAATGAAGCTTCTTAAACATTTTAAAAACCTTATTTACTTTACATACAACAATAGTTTAGTTATATATTATAGACATAGAAATACATCTTCTAAAAACGTTAAAATGTATTACTGGCACGCGAAACCTTAAATTAGAGTAAATAAATGAAGATTCGGCACATCACTTCTGAAAGGCTGCTGACCCCTGGTCTAAACAGACAAGGCATAGAGTGGAAGGGGAAATAATCACACAGAGAAGTGGAGTGACTTGCCCACAGCAACACAACAAGTCAGTGGCAGAGCAAGCAGTACACTTCTTGTATAAGGTTTGCTTAGATATAAAGAAAAATGTCTTATTTTAGCAACTCTATTTCTTTATCACAAAGTCATTAAAAATAAAACTCAGGTGTCCTGCCTCTACAGGGCACCTCATGCAAGCTGCCATACCTCTCCATACTTCCAGTTCTCCCCCTGTCCAAAGGGAATAATAAGGAAGATGAATGGGAAAGACAGTTCACCGGACAGACTCGGGGACCAGTTCTCAGACCATTAACACCACAGAATATCTGTGAGCTATCCAATGGAGTCAGCCGTGTGGTGGACATTTGGACAGGGCTATGAGGAGGAGTCAGTGCTACAGCAGCCACTAGCAGGAACCATCACATGCATGTGGAATTGCCTGAATCACATACTGTGACCAATCTGTTGCACAAGCTGAAGGAGGTTCTAGATGAGGACTTGACCAGCTCTTTCTGGGTTTGCAGCCTCAGACAATGAGGTCGCAGTGTGTGTACAGTGTAGGACTGAAAACTGAGATGCAGATTAACTGTCATTTGTTTGAGGTCCAATGTGAGCTTGGCTGGGCAATCTGGAGAGCTGGTTTCTGACATGGCTTTGTTCTGTGGCCCTGGACAAGTCACATAGGCTGTTCAGTGGGACTGCTCACATGCAGGCTTTCTACTCAACACGAGTCCAAGTTGCAGAATTGGGCCCTGATCATTTTTTTTTGTTCCTCTGCTTCTCCATCAGTCCCGTGTGAAAAATAATATTTATTTCCTCAATTCGCAATAGTGCTGTAAGGCTCAATTTGTTACTGTGTGCACACTGCTTTGAACTGTTCAGTGCTACTGGTATAGCAGTATAATTAATATTAGATGCCGCCTGTTGTTTGAAGGAGCAGAGAGAAGCTCTGCATTTTCCTTTCTACCCTAATTCTGCGCTTATCCACGGTGCCCAGTTGGAGAGTCTTGGAGTACGTAAGAGTGGAGAAATGGGATGGATTGGGGAAGATTTGGCAAAAGTATTTTGTGCAAAGACGATTTACAAAGAAAAGGAGAGCAGGCTCACAGCCAAGCCTGCAATGATAGGCTCAGCTGGAGGGAATGGCTGGTAGTTCAACTAGTAGATTTGACATATTTTAGTCTTCCTGGAGCCACTGGTTCAAAACCAGACAGGGTTACTCAGCCCTTCATCCTCAAGATAGACACTGATTTCTATGTACTTTACTATGTAGATCTTTCAGGCAAGACTTACAAACGGAAGCTCTCTCTTCTCTGGATAGTAATGAGCCCATGATGCTTTTTATAAGTGAGATTGTAGTTGACATTCATTGTAAAAAGTTTCCCTTCTCCAGGATTAAACTTGATTTGTTATTAATTTTTGCACCGCATGTCTCATGTAACCAGAAATAACTAATGCCCTGATCCTGCAAAACTTTAGGGATTGTCTAGGTAGCGAATTGCAATGTAGATTCACACCCCAGCTTGCCATGCCCTAACTCACCATCTTGACAAACCCTTACAGAGATGGTTAACATTAAGCACACGGGAGAAGTGCCACTGATTTAAGCTCTTGAAATTAGGTACATTCTTAAATTCTTTGTCGAATGGGAACCCAAATGAATAACTTTACTCAGGTTTTTAGTGACTCTGAAATCAGTGGGACTAGTCTCATGAGTAAAGTTACTCTCACAGGTATGTGTTTGCAGGACAAGGCCTAACTGATCCTTTGCAAACCAAAAATATTCTGCATTTAATGAAAATATTACAACATTGCTTCCCCTAGAAGCAAAAGAGTATGAAATATAATTGTCATGAAAGTTTGTTTCTAGGTAGATTTTGACATGAACTAGGGCACAGGCTTGTTTGAACTTTATGGCCTTATTCAATTTTTATCATTTTTAAAAATCTCAATAGGGTTCAGTTGCATTAATCTAACAATGGAGGAACTTTCCTGTGGCCAAAATAATTCCACAAATGCAGATACTAATATAAAGATGTATAACATATTGATCTAAAATATCTGTTGATATTGTAGTTGGTACATTTATTAAAATTCCTATTAACTTCCCATCTATGCAAATGTAGGTCAATACTTGCCTTTTTATAAAACACAGTGATAAAAAGAAATGAAATAAATACTATCGGAGCCAAAACATTTCTCATATAGGGAAAACAAACAAACAAATTTGAAAGCTAGAAAAGAAAAATTTCAGACACAGTCAAGCCAGAAGAAGGTTTTTTATTTAAATAATCAAGTAAAACGATGAATTTAGGACTAACTTGTTTAATGTGACTATTTAAGTGAGTAAATCACTTGTACAGTGGTTGTTTTTGCAGATATTCATATTCATCCCTGGTGCAGATTTGATGTTTCTGATACAGTTACACCAGGGATGAGTATGGCTCATCCTTTCTTTAGATGGCCAAACTGCTTTTTCCAGCATAGCTTTTTTACATGAGAAATATTTTGGATCAGATAAGAGCTATGCTGATGTACCAATTGATATTATGTTCATGAATAGTTAGATAAATGCTTTAGCAAATTTGCATATAATGAACATGACCATAACCCTTTGTTGAAGTGCTGGTTCCTGTATGGCTGCCCCAGATAATAGACCCTTTCCATATCAATCGTGCAACCAAGCAGAGAGGAAAAGCAGGTTCTGTAAGTTCTCTTTCACCCAGCCAACAAAACTACCATTGTGACTGCAGAGGTATCAAGTAGTTACTAGTATGGGAGCGATTATCCAAATGCAGTTATGCAATGTTGGTATGGGAGTGACAACCTGAGTATGTCTATACTGCAACTAGAAATCTGCGGCTGGCCCGTGCAGGCTGACTCAGGCTAAGGAGCAGTGTAATTGCAGTGTAGACATTCAGTCTCAGACTGCAACCTGAGCTCTGGGATCTTCCCATCTCCGAGGATCCTAGAACCCAGACTCCAGCCCAAGCACAAATGTCTACACCACAATAAAATAGCCCCATAACCTGAGTCAGGTGGCACAAGCCAGCTGTGAACATCTAATTGCAATGTGGACATACCTTGTGTGTGATCAGCGTAAACGAGATGTTTCCAAAAGCCTGAGCAGACTCAGACGGCACTGAGTGCTCACACAGTTAATAAAAAAAGCTGTGCTTTCGCTTCTGACAAACTTGAATCCTGAATACTTATTGACTAGGGCTGGTGTAAAATTTTCTGCCCAAACTGGTTTTCTATGGAAAAGTGGGTTTTCAACTAAACACTTTTTTTTTCCCCCCCAAAAAGTGCCTGTTGTCCATGAAAATGTTGACTTTTTGTTCAAAAAAAACAACAACCCACACCCCAAACCCAATATCTTTTAATTTGGAAATGCCTCCTGGGAGTTACACTTTGAGTGACTCATGTTCACATTCCGTTCATGGGCTGGGCTCGACTCACATCATGTACTTGGGGTAGTTTGCCAAGGTAGGAAGAGTGCGGTGCATCAGGGGAGATGTAGTCCAGCCAGATATCCAGCCTGTTGAGGCTCACACCCTAAAACCTTCCCAGCAAACGGAAACCAAAATGGTTCAGCTTTGACAAAACAGCATATTTTGCTGAAATTTCACGTTGGCAAAAATATTCCAACCAGCTCTATTAATGCTTTTTTAAAAAAGGAGAATTTAGTGACAATCTATATGTATTTACCAGATATTTATTATAAGTATGGTACATAACTATACATAAATATCTTTGCCTTGTTCAAGAACCTTTTCTGTCCTCACCAGACACTAATATATATAACCTTAAGAGTTGCAATTAATTATTTCATGAGGTAATGGATACAAGAAGTTTTGCATTGGCACCATATGCAAGTGTATAAACAAAAGCAAATGTACAGTGATAACCTGTCATTGACCCAGGGCCCTCAAATTCCACGGAAGTAGTTGGGTTTAATAGTTAGAATGTGGCGCTAGGAGTCAATTGTCCTGGTTTCTAGCCCTAGCTCTGCTTTTTCCTTACTCCGTGCTTTTAGACAAGACATTGCACCTCTCCATGCCTCATGTTACACATCCATAAAATAGCTAGAATGGATACTACCATATCCAGTGGCAGAGTGAGGCTAAATTGGGGTGCAGCTTGATCTGGAGGAATGACTTATAGGTTTGAAAGTTAAAAAGTCCTGACTACTAATCCCAGCTCTGGCGTTTTCTTCTTGTATGACCCTGGGCAAAGCACTTCACCTCCGTTTCCCCAAATGGAAAACAAGGATAATATATATTTACCTTACAGGGTTTGTTGAGGATTACTCGGATAGGTCTGTATGGTCCTTTGACTGCTAAAAGTGCTATCATAAGTGCTAATTATATTAACGTTCGTAAAGTACTGTGAGCTGCTCCTATGATCAGTATGATTGTATATAAAGTACTAATGTTACTTAATGAGCACATTTTACAGAAGGATTCTCTTCTGATTCTTCAAACCTTACTAAAATTAATGTGGTCATCTCTATGGTATGACTAGATCCTGCTAAATCTTATTTGCCCCATCTATAGTTGTGATGTATTGGAGAATTTGATGCTAGTTTGTGCATTAATTTCTGAGTGCAATTCAAGGGGTTGGTGCTGATCTGGTTTTTGAATCCCTGGTAACTAAGAGGCTGCTCCCCTCTATGCTTTACATCAAAATATGAGCTCTAACACATTGCTTGTGATTCCATTACCCAGGTTTAAATGGAAGGTGGTACTGATGGTAAGAGATCCTCAACTCTGTGATTTTAATGTTATTGATAAATATACCTAGATATTGTGCTATGGTTGGTGCTGCATAAATCCAAGTAAATAAATAAAAGAATACTTAGAATTTAAAGAGCACTATACACTTTTAAAGGGCTTTACAATCATGAACTAGTTAACCCTTGAACTTCCTGCTCAGACACAATGCAGAGGAACTGCCCCATTATATTTCAGATTGGATGATCATGTATGTACTAGACTTTGAGATGCCTGACATAAGTAATAGTTACTAATAGCTGCAAGAGAAAAGCAATTTAGCAAGGGATAACCAACAGTGAATGCACTAGTGGAAGGCGCTCAGATACTAGGGTGATGAGCATAGTATAGAGACCTGTAGAGTAGAACAGAATAATGTTACTTTTGGTTGTCTGTCTAACCTGAAGGCCACATCTGGGTATGGAAATTGTATGGCGGGCCATGAATGCTCACAAAATTGGGGTTGGGGTGCAGGAGGGGGTGAGAGCTCTGACTGGAGGTGTGGGCTCTGGGGTGGGGCTGGGGATGAGGTGTTTGGGGTGTAGGAGGATGCTCCAGGCTGGGATCAAGGGGTTTGGAGGGCAGGAGGGGGATCAGGGCTGGGGCACAAGGTTTGTGGCACAGGAGAGGCTCGGGGTACAGGCTCTGGGCAGCACTTAGCTTAAGCAGCTCCTGGAAGCAGCAGCATGTGCCCCCCACCCAGCTCCTACATGGAGGTGCAGCCAGACGGCTCTGCACGCTGCCCTGTCCACAAGCACTGCCCCTGCAGCTCCCATTGGTCACAGTTCCCGGCCAATGGGAGCTGCAGGGCTGGCACTTGGGGTAGGGGCAGTGTGTGGAGCCCCCTGGATTCCCCTATGTATAGTAGCTGGAGGAGAGACCTGCTGCTGCTTCCAGGAGTCACACAGAGCTGCAGCATGCACGGAGCGGCCCCCAACCCCACTCCCCGGCTGGAGCGTGGGAGCAGGCCAAGTCCCAGACCCTTTTTCCCAGTGGGAACTTGAGGGCTGGATTAAATTGGCTGATGAGCTAGATGTGGCCCCTGGACTGTAGTTTGCTCACCCCTGATCTTACCTATCTGAAAATGGAAGGAAGTAACACATTGGGCTGGCTTTTGACACTAGGCTCTTCTGAGGAGATTTCCTTTTAAGACTCTCATCCCGCAACAAGATCTACAAGGACAGAACCTTAGAATCACGTGGAGTCCAGTTGATTTTGGTGGGAGCCCATGGCTGTATAAGGGTCCTGTTACACTTACAGGGCTGAGACCATAGTCCCTAACTCTAGGCATGTTATAAGCCAATGGACTCTGGCAGACTGTCCTTCCTTCAGGGGGTGAAAATTCTGCTAGGAAAAAAAGTCAGGTTTATGGGATCTCCTGCAGCAACAGTGAAGATATGCCATCCAGTGACCCTACAGCAGAGATAGTGGGTGGGATGGGGATTTAATAGTGGTGCTAAGCAGGGCAAAGGTGGAAGCAAGCTGCTGCTGTGGGAAGTCATGTATGAGCAAAATCTTGGCTAGAGAAAACTTAAGTGGGGTTCTGGAAGTTGGCCCAGCTGCAGACAGGTTGCCTTAGGGGCTCTCTGAGAGCAAGCCTGGTGTAAAGATAGAACTATCTGGAAGCAAAGAGCTGTAGGAATTGACCATGACTGAGATCTGCAGTCTGCATGAAAGCAGACAAAATTCTCCATAGATACAATTTTGACATACTGAAAGCACTCTGTTTTCTTTGTGGATGGAAACACTGGAACCACAAACAAGAGCAATCAATTGGCATGAACACCTTTGTTATCATAATAGATGGTGTTTGAGTGTATAATCATTAATTTTTAATAGTGTAAATATTAGATCTAGTGGAAGAACATCCCCACAGAAGTGAGATCTTAGCGGAGAATCAAAATTATAAAATTCCGCTAAGATCATAACTCTCTTGCATGTAATATTAACAGTGGGTCGAATCCTCAGCTGGTAGAGGTCAGCATAGCTTTCCACGGAGGTATGGTGATTTACTGCAGCTGAGAATCTGACCAGTATCCCAGTGCACTTGAACTCAATCTGGAGACAGAGAAAGGCAGACACACAAAACAATTTTAGGTTTATGGCAAATTAAATTCATAACAAAATGTAACCCAATAAAGTTCTGAAGATCCCCACTGAGATTTTGAATAAAATTTCATTAGCATTATTTGAAGTATTTACAGCATTGTAAATTGTTTTCTAACTACACAGATATCACAACTAACACTTACCTAATGCTGTTTCTATTCAAAGGGCTACACAAACATTAACTAATTATCAGAGGGGTAGCCGTGTTAGTCTGGATCTGTAAAAGAAGCAAAGAATCCTGTGGCACCTTATACACTAACAGACGTTTTGGAGAATGAGCTTTCGTGGGTGAATATTTCATGGTATTCACCCACGAAAGCTCATGCTCCAAAACTTCTGTTAGTCTATAAGGAGCCACAGGATTCTTTGCTGCATTAACTAGTTAATCAGCATCCAGGAATCCTCAGTCTGCTGAAGAACTTTTATTTCGTTAAGGCTGTCAGTGCGGCTCTCAACTCATTGGGGAATCCTGATTGGCTGTTCAGACTTCCTCAGGGAGGAACATGCCATTATTATTTATTTACATGACACTCCTGCCAAAAGGCCTGAACTGAGACTCCATTGTGCTAGGCACTGCACAAACACATAACCAGAGACAATCCCTGCCCTCAAAGAGCTTACAGTCGAAATAGACAAGACAGACAAAGGATGGGAGAGGAAACAGAAAGGTGAAGTGACTTGCATGAGGTCACGCAGCAGGGCAGCAGCAGAGCTGGAAACAGAACCCAGTGTCCTGACCCCCAGCCCAATGCCCTACCAACTAGAGCATTAGACTACTCTAAAACTAATGCCATAAATGAAACAGCACTAGCACCACAATTAAAAATAGATCAATGATTTGTGATAAACAAACACCCTCAACATGGCATGTCAGCAGTAGTATTGCCATTAGCTTTGCTTTGCAATTCTCCTACCCAAGCATCCGCTTTGCGTGGGCCAGTTGATGCCTGCTGTCTGCATGAAGCCTTTGAAGTGAACGGGCTAAGGCTGCTAAGAACAGTTCAGAAGAAAAATGGAAGCATTAAATATTTTAAAAGACTTTTCTATTCCCTTCGCAGCTCAGTTTTGGCACAGCTTTGTGAGCAGACTAGTAAGGGGAGGTTTTGGTTGTTGTTTTTAAAATGCCGTTTTGTCTCTTATGTTCCTTGTTTGTCACGAGGAGATTAGATGCGGGGTGTGTCCACCTGCACAATGCACAGGCTGCCCTGTGGATGTGCAGCCCACGGCGGGGAGATGCACTGTCCTAAGAACTTGGGCCAGCTTGTGCCCCTTTCCCCCAGATCTATGCACAGACATGGCCTTACATGGTTACTACCACTACACCCTCCCATCATCCGTCTCAGTGCCACCTTCACATACACACATCCATCTGGTGGCACAATTCACCCAAACTGGAAATAACAGAACTGCTGTAAGTGTCTCTCTTGCATTGATTCCTTGGAAACTCCCAGATGTCCCTTATCTGTGGGCAGAATTTGGCCTTGTAAAATCATGAAAAATAATGTGCGTTACCCAATGTTAGGGCCAAATTCTGCTTTCAGTCACGCCAGTTCAAATACACCTCTACCCCAATATAACGCTGTCCTCAGGAGCCGAAAAATCTTACCGAGTTATAGGTGAAACCACGTTATATCAAACTCGCTTTGATCCGCCGGAGTGCACAGCCCTGCCCCCTGAAGCACTGCTTTACCATGTTATATTCGAATTCGTGTTATATCAGGTCACGTTATATCAGGGTAGAGGTGTATCAGTAACTCCAGTGATTTTTAAATGGAGTTACTCCAGATTTCAGCTAGTGTGACCAAGAGAAGAATTTGGCTCTTAGTGGCCAGAAAATATACACTAACCTATTTCACAGAGAAAAGCTTACCTTAGTGAACCTCACTGTTATTTGTTATTGTACACTACAAAAGCTATAATCTAGCTATATAGGGACATAAGTTCTCAATTTAAAGTTCACACCAATTAATGTAATGATGTTGACACCAATAAACAACACAAAGTTTGGGCCTATGTGTTTCTAATGCACAGATCACAGTGGCATGCATCATAATATCCAAAGATTTATTTTAAAAGGTTAATGAAATGTATATGTTTATACTAAAAATTAATTCTCAGCAGATTTAATTAAATAAAATTTTAGGATTTCAAGTTTAGGGATTCAGAGCAACAATTAAGTGACTTACCCAGCACAATACAAACAGTTCTTATTTTCCACTAGAATATGTAACATAAAGAAGAGATTGATTGGCTCGAGCTTTGTAATTCCAGTATGTACACAGTAATATAAAAGGTCAACCTGAATGTTTGTTATGCATTTTACTTGTATCCTCTGAAAAAAAAAGAGTTTCAAGATCATTTTAACCTTTGCATTTTAATAAACTGAATGGGAACTCAGTGATGTGAATATTTATGTAGACCATTTTGTAGTACATGGTCTGTCAGTCAAATGCATCTCTTTCTTCGCTGAATGTGGGGGTGGGGGAAAACTAGCTCCATACGTTATGAACCAGTAAATATTAAGGAAAAATGAATCAGGAATTTTATTAAGAAGATTTTGCTCTGATCATGTTTAGTAGTAGATGGGAAAAAAACCCCCACTAGATTATCTTGGAATAAAACACACACAAAGACTATTCAGTTATAATACTGCTGATAAAACACTCTGCCACTGGCAACTTGCATGCAAAAGCTCCTCGATTCCTAATGTGTTGTTTTTTCCCCCAACATCTACAAATTATTTTTGACTTAGCTAAGCAGGGAGCCTACTTTCAACCCTCAATTGGAAAATCATGGAAGCTTCATCAAGTCTTCCACCTGCATCTCTTTTTAGCATCGCAGTTCTTTATTCTCTAAAGGATGAAAAACCCTGGCATATAAAAACTTTGTTAAGCTGTCACTGTCAATAGAGTTAAAAAAAATAATAGTTGACAAAGAAGAAACAAATTGCTTCTTCAAATAAGTTTCCTTCAAGCTATTGTTAAAAGCTATAACCTCTGATGTTAACTAAATTTAACCCATACTGACCCTCATTGTGCCCCTTAACCTCTTCTTTATTCTGCTTCCTGTGGCTGCTGAAGAAAACTGGCCCAGTCATTGGAAAAGAGTTCTCTGTTGCACACAAAGGCTCAGCCTAGCTGCTAGTCTGTCAGGAGGCACAGAATAGACTGAGAGGTCAGCACCTGTGCTGAGAAGCAGGTGACAGGGAACTGCCTGGATCATTCTAGGGCAAGTTGTAATAGTTTCTACCCTTCAAATATCACACTGTAGTTTAGGGTATTCAAGGCAGTGAAGTTCACGTTTTCTTTGTGGATGCAGACTTTAAACAAATTAATCTATTGCTGTTCAACTGACTGTAAAATTAGTAGATTTACTGTTGCAGAAAAAAAAAAGAGAGAGAGCTTTCACTTCTACTTTAATAAGGTCACGGATGTGTCCTAGGCTGCCAACAAAGCAGCTTTTAAAATCTTCGCAGCTGAACCCAGCAACTTGCAACCCAGCAACTTGCAGCTGCAGAACAATGTCTCAGATGTACAGTGGAAAGTCCTCTTCATACAGTCAAGATGTAAAACTAGACATTTAAAAAAACCTGCTACACTGGGAAGTTTTAACTTTAATTGTATTTCACCCTGGGGACTCACAGGCTTGTTTTATGGTTAACATTCTAATATATTCAGTCAGCCTTTCTTTTCACTGAGTATAAGCAGTCCTTTGCCAGGATTCAGTAAATCAGTATAAGCAATGTGATGGCAGGGCACGCATCTTCAAAAGATTTTTTTTTTTTTAATTTATAGAAAAGACAGATTTTCAAAAACAAAACAAAACGTTAGCCTGTTTTACCTGGATTCTTGCATTATGTGTGGAGGCTCATTTAGAAGTTATTGTTTATCACTTGCTAGTTTTTAAAAATGTAATTGCCTTTTCTTGTTAGAAAAGAGAAATGGAAATCTGTGTATGAAATACCTTTCAAAACCTAGGGATAGAAAGTTAACGAATGAATTATTGTAGTCTCTAGGAATCAGTAAATGCATGTATTGAGAATTTTTGCATCATTTGGATGTCTGTATGTACTAAAACTGTGTGCTTTAAAAAGATATGTAAAGTTCTATCCTGTTCTCTCCCTTTGGTGCAAGGGAGTTTTTCAAATGAGTTGCCTGACAGAGCTATATACAAAAAGTGAGATGAATGTTGGTAGTAAGAGTACTTATCATTTATTCATAGATCTCAACACACTGTACATAGGAGTACAGCATCGTTATCCCCATTCTGCAAATGGGAAGCCTGAGGCACAGAGAGCTATTGGGAACGGCAGGTGTCGTCAGCTCCTCTGAAAATGAGTACACTTCTATTTAGGTGACTAAATATGGATTTAGGAGCATAACTGTAGACACCCAAATTTGAAAATTTTGCCCTATAATTCCTAGAGAATCTTGTTTGGAAAATAGAAAAAGTTGCATAAACAGATATTTCCAATACAGTGTGGATTTGAGTTGTACTCATCTCTTGTCCAATTCCAGGCCTAACGGCTGCTTGGAAAAACTTCTATTCCTGAATTAGGTGTTCATGGTATTACTCCTACGGGAATTCTGCACCACTGTGCAATGCAGAATTTTGCAGCAATTAATGTGCATGCAGAAATTCCTTTTTTACCCACAGACATGGGCTGCAGAGATGTTGTCTGCCACTAGGGGCTGCTGGACTCGGCAGAGCCCAGCTTGCAAATAGAAGACAAGGCCTGGAGAAGGGAGAGGAAACTAGGGGGTTTCCAGCAGCTGCAGTTCCCAGCATGCCCTGAAGGATGGAGATGGCAGCGCACATGATACTCCACGCAAACCTGGGATCAAGGATCAGGCTGTTTCTCCCTCTGACTCCCAGGGCTCTGGGGGGTAGAGTGTGTGAGTGTCTGGGCCAGGTGGGGCCCCGCAGCTGGCTTCTGGGGGCGGGGCGGGGTAAGGCATGTGAGTGTCTGTGCTGGGGGCTGTGGCTGGGCCCTGGGGGACAGAGATCTGAGTGTCTGGGCCAGGGGAGGTTCCGCAGCTGGCCTCTGGGGGGGCAGAGGATGTGAGTTCTGGACTCAGGGGGCTACAGCTGGATTCTTGGGGTGCAGGGATTTGAGTGTCTGGCCCCCCAGCTGGGCTCTGGGGAGGAGGGGGCAGAGAAACAGGAATTGGGTTGTTGTAGGGGTTTCTTTAACTCTACTCCAGTGCGTTCCCTGGTGTGCTCAACAAGCTGTTTCCTCCCAGCTTGTTAGCTTGATTGCTTTGTTTACTTTATTTACAAATATACTTTCATTGTCTATGGCTTACAAAGCTTGATCCAGACAGGTAAATCCACATTCCTTTGTCTAAGGCAGGCTTGCCTCAAAAATATATTTTAAGATCATATTTCCAGCACACGTACATAATTTTTTATATACAACCAGTACATGTATCATGCAAAGATATTCATGACCAGCATGTCACCAATTTGTATATCAGACTTTCTCAAACAAGGGTCGCCAGTTGTGAAGGGAAAGCCCCTGGCGGGCTGGGCCGCTTTCAGCAGCTCCCATTGGCTCAGAGCAGTGATCCACGACCAGTGGGAGCCATGATCGGCCAGACCTGCAGATGGGCCAAGTAAACACACCGGCCCGGCCTGCCAGGGGCTTTTCCGTGACAGATTCCCAACCTTACCCACGATCCCTGCCCCGAGGATAGAAACCTGTCTGAAATTAGACATGCTGTGGGGAGTAACAAAACAAGGAAGTGAGGCAGGAAAGCTGGGCCAATAACAATAAGGTAATGTGGTTACTCAGTAACATAATATTTTAAATAAAATTAATAAATAAGTGGATTAACTAGTCAACTAGTTTCTTGAAGGTGTAGCAGGAGTTTTAAAGAGGTATTAGAAATTCCCTTTTCACCATGTAGCTGGGTGAGAGGTGAGGCTGCATGAGCTGGGGAAGAAAGAACCTCTTGGGAGGAGCCAGCCAGAAATATAAGGAGCAGACAAGCAGTTGCAGCAGGGACCTTCAAACACTGATTACTTCATGGGAGCCTCACTGTCCTCCTTCCATCCCCCTCCCGTATCTCCTCTCCCTTCTTTCAGGTCTCTGTTTAGTTCCCCCCAACTAAAGCCCATGTGTATTTTTTTCTGAAAAAATAAACAATAAAATTGTAGACCTAACATGACATTTGCAAACCATGATACTAATCGCGGTGCCTGTGGACTATACCTCCATTCCTCACCCTTTGTCCACCTTGTCTGCTTAGACTGTAAGCTCTTCCGGGCAGGGACTGTCATTCTGTTTGTACAGTGCCTAGGACAATGGGGCCCTGACCTCAGCTGGGGCATCTAGGCACTACTGTGATACAGAGAAATTATAACCATGGAATGAAGGGAGGATAGTGACCTTGTCAACCAGTTTCAGAAAAGAGATCCACGCTAGGGGGTCACATGGAAAAACATGGAGACCGTTGTTGGAAGAAGTGGACAAATAGGCTATTGAGGTTGATGTCACTGGTGGACTGGACTGGACAGAGAATGATATGATAAAAGAGTGGGGGAGGGGGACAGTGTTATCATTAATCATGTTATTTACAGTAGTGCCTAGGGACCACTTAAGATCAGGGCCCCATTGTGTTAGGCCCTGTACAAAACATAGACAGTCCCTGCCCTGACAAGCTCATCATCTAAACAGACTAGACAGACACCCAGCGGCGGGGGGGGGGGGCGGGGAAAGAGATCAATGTGATGGTAGCAGATGTCATGTTAGTTTCATGAGTTTGTTTATTTGGTGGAGGGATAGTTTAATCGGATGTTTAAAAATGATGGAATATAATCAAGTTTAGAATGATGGACTATAACTTCCTGCACGTTGAAATGTCTTGCTTTTAAGCATCGAGGTTTGGTCCCAGCTCAGTGAGCTGTGCATTAGCTGTATAGCAGAGGCAACCCGTAACTGCTGATAGTGTGGGGGGCACAATTTAAAGGCTCTGGTGGGGCATGTGACTGCTCCACGTGTCGCTTCTGCTACCAGCTGCAGTAGATGCCATGCGCAGCAAGGCGATCATCAGGGAAATCACGAACAGTTTATGTTTGACTCACAAAAAAGCAGCAATCTTCTTCTTGACTTCTGCAGTGTCTAAGCAAAGGGGTCAAGCAGCCCTGGCATAAGGGATCAGCAGCCCGAGCTTATTGCCAATAGAAAGTTGTTCATGACACAGATCTCAGAGGCCCTGGCTGATGAGCAGGATCCCAGGACTCGGTGCAAGCTGGGCGACAGAGCTGCTTGGCGGTTTCACTCCTGCTTAGACAGCCCATGACCTACCCCCTAACACAAGTAGCCTCTGCCTCCTCCCCTAGTACCCCCTTTTGCTGTCCCTCACCCCGCCACTCCTCCATAAACCCCTGGCGGGGCACATTGTGCTCCCAGCACTGTGCGGAGAACCAACCCCTGGTGGGAGCACTCACCACACTTGCAGCCTGGCAGGCAGGCAGGCAGGCTCCTTCCTTCCCCGCTGCGTCTGGCTGGGCTGGTGCCCTGGGAAAGCCCAAGGCCCTCCCCCACACACGGGGCACAGGCCAGGAGGAGCCAACCCTACATGTGCCAAAGCCACCTGGAGCCCCACGCAGCACTGGCATGGGGGAGCTTCTCTGCCCCTCAGATAAGTGTTGAAGTGGGGGGAAGCGATTTCCAGCCTGTTCCTGCCCTGAACTCGCAGGCTTTGCAGCAGCTCCCAGAGCAGGGGCTTAGAACCCTCTTCACCACTCCACTGCCTCACTTAGCCCAGACCCTGGCCCCAGGGAACACAGGGCTGCTCTGTCCCCTAGGCTTTGTGCCCAAGGCAGCAGCCACATGTGGCGCCACTCCTCCTGCAGGGGGTGCCTGCCCGTGCTGAGCCACCTCTGACCAGGCACCATGGTGGCTGAAGCCACTGCAGAGCCCAGCATCCATGGCTGGTTCAAGGAAGGTGGGGATGGATCTGCTGGTTCCCTCCCAGCCCAGCTCCATGCTGCCAGAAACAGCCCTGATACGGCTACCCCCTGTGGGCTGCCCAACTCCATGAAGAGCCCCAACACTCAGTCGTTCATGCTGAGCACACTAGATTACAATGGCTCCACTCTGCAAGCACCCCAAGTGCTGGTGCATGCCTGGTTAGTTCCTCTTTTCTTTGCCCTCATTATGCCGATGGGGCTGGTGCCATATTACCAGGTTTTCAAACTGTGGGGTGTGCCACCTAGGGGGGGCACGCCCCACAGTTTGAAAATCTCTGATCTAGAAGCTGTTGTAAATGGAAGTCCGAAATCTGTGGGGGCACATGGCCTTCTGTGTCCTCTCCTCATGTGTCGCCTCTGCTTTATATCTCATGCTAACATTAAAAATTGTACATGTAGGAGATTTTTAAAAACACTATCATTTGGGCCTTTGAAAATCTCCCCCTATTTAACATTGCATAGTCCAAAGTTAAAAAATAAAATGGTAATGCAATCTTTTTTGCTTCAGCCAAAATTATCCTCAGTAGCTGCTGGCACTTTTGAGTTCCACACCTGTGTAGGTTAATCTGGATTCCAAGAGGAAAATATTTTGCCTTCTGCAGATGAAAAAAAAGCAGCATCAATCACATTCTGTCACTCCTTTCCCTATGGCAGAGTCTTTTCCTCTCTCAAAGATGTAACTGGGGTCTTGAAAATTATTATTAATAATTTATATTGCAATAGCTTCATACTCAGGGCCCACTGGACTAAGCACTGTCCAAGATATAGTAAATGAGAGTTCCTTCCTTGAAGATCTTACAATCTAAAAGACAGGTAGATGAAACAGAAAAGCAGGCAGTGAGGGAGGCTGGGAAGCAAGGTAACAAAAACAATAAGCTGTTTTATCATAGAATTAATGGATGTACAATTTTTAGCTGTAGCAGTTAACACAACTTGCCACCTACCTTGCCATTATGATGAGTGGCAGTTTTCTGTATTCATTACCGTGGAGGTGAGTTTTAAAAAAGAATCTAAGGTGGTGGCTTTAGAGTTGTTCATAGACACCCCAAACATTTGAACATGGGGTTCAGATTTGAAATTGATTTAGAAAAGACTTTTTCCTTTTACACAGAGCTGCACACACTGCATTTTCTCTGAAGAATCAGATACACAAAAATTACAAACAAATTTAGCAAAGGTACATAAAATGACTACGAAATTTCCTCTACCTACTGCAAGAATTGAAGCAATGACTACAAACTTATATGGAAAAATGTCACCAAGTCTCATTTTCTTTATAAGTTAAAATCAAAATGTTGCAATTTTCTATCAGGGAGGGGTGGAAGCCAGGATCCCCTTCTCTCCCTTTTTTTTTTTAAATTTATTTATTTAGTAAAACAATTGGTAATTCCTAAACACTAAGGCCTGATCTACACGACCAAGTTAGGTTGATGTAAGTTGCTTTGCAACAACCGATGTGTGCGTGTTTTCTACATTAACACGTGCATCGTTCCAGCGAGTGCAGTCAGTCTCAGCCCCTGTAGAGATGCACAAACAGCAACACAAAAGTACAACTCAGCAGCAGCCAGCGAGCTGCTCCCAACATGCGTCACACACACGTAAACCCCGAGTCACGCACGGGACCCCCAGACACCAACACGCTGCAGCTCCCAGTGTCCTCCCAGCAAAGGCCATTGCCCCCCCACCAGGCCCAGTCTCACCAGACACCCCGCCGTTCACGCCCCCCCCGCGCACTCTGCAGGCCCCCACCCCACGCGGCGCAGGCGCAGGCCGCCCTCCGCCTCCCGCCGCCGAGCTGGCC
>NC_133769.1:328295147-328419227 GCF_003597395.2 Chelonoidis abingdonii
CCCCCCTCCAGTATCCCCCATGCCCCTTCCAGTGCACTCACCAGTACCCTTCCCAGTACACGTACCCTCCTCCAGTATCCCCCTATGCCCCACCCAGTGCACTCACCCCGTACCCTCCCCAGTACATGTACCCCCCTTCATTACCCCCTTTACCTCTCCCACTGCACTCACCCCGTACCCTCCCCAGTACACGTACCCCCCTCCAGTATCCCCCATACCGCGCCCACTGCACTCACCCCATACCCTCCCCAGTACACGTACCCCCTTCAGTACCCCCATACCCCACCCACTTCACTCACCTCGTACCCTCCCCCGTGCACGTACCCCCCTCCAGTACCCTCCTATACTCCTCCCACTGCACTCACCCCGTACCCTCCCCAGTACACGTACCCCCTTCAGTATCCCCATACCCCGCCCACCGCACTCACCCCATACCCTCCCCAGTACACGTGCCCCCCTCCAGTGCCCCCTATACCCCGCCCACTGCACTCATCCAGTACCCTTCTCAGTACACATACCCCCCTCCAGTATCCCCCATGCCCCTTCCAGTGCACTCACCAGTACCCTTCCCAGTACACGTACCCTCCTCCAGTATCCCCCTATGCCCCACCCAGTGCACTCACCCCGTACCCTCCCCAGTACATGTACCCCCCTTCATTACCCCCTTTACCTCGCCCACTGCACTCACCCCGTACCCTCCCCAGTACCCGTACCCCCCTCCAGTATCGCCCATGCCCCTCCCAGTGCACTCACCCCGTAACCTTCCCAGTACCCCCCAATATCCCTCCCTGTACACACACTCCTCCAGCACGCCCCAGGTATCCCTTCCCAGTACATTCACCTGGTACCCCTCCCAGTACACATACACCCCCAAATACCCGTCCCAGTACACACACTCCTCCTGCAGCCCCCAGGTACCCCTTCCGAGTACCCCCCAAATAGCCCCTCCAGTACCCTCAAATATTCTTCCCAGTACATACACTCCTCCAGCACATCCAGGTACCGCCTCCAGCACCTCCAAATATCCCCTCCCAGTATACACCCCCAGCACCTCCCGAAAATACCCCCTCCCAGCGCACACACCCATCTCAACACCCCCAAATACCTCTTCCCAGTAAACACATCCCTTCCAGCACCATGCCCCATACCACCAAGATACGCCCACCAGCACCCCCAAAATACCCCTTCAGAGTACTCACACCCCTCCCAGCACCCTTCCTAAATACCCAGCAAACACTCCCAAAATACCCTCTCTTGGGTGGATAAAAATGGATTAAAAATATCAGATTTTTTATTTAAACTTCAATTGTTTATTTCGATATTTAAATTATAATAAGATTTTCTTTAAAATATTAAACTGTTAAAAATATCTGAATTTAATACAAAGTATGCTAAAGCCTGAACTTATTATAATCTCTTAAAGCATGGAAAGAAAAAATGAATACTGTATGCTGAACCCATGAGCCTTGATCAGAACTTTGAGTTAAAGGCTGCTTTTCTTGATAAAGAAATAATTGGGGAAAACATCTAACTTTTGAGATCAAGTTTTATAAATATGGCAAAATCGTTCAAGTACTATATGAAAGGCTTGTTTTGTTTAATACAAATAAATGTTGTGTGCTGTTTCCTCTGTTTAATTAAATTCGTTACCATCCTAATGCAGCTTGACAAGTCTGAGCAAGGGAGTTGGACTAGATGACCTCCTGAGGTCCTCCCAGCCCTGAGATTCTATGAAGTCCTGAGCAAAAAGTTAATTATCTAGTAAATAAGCAGTATATCATTCACCATTCTCTAACCTACTAAAACTGTACAATCAATAAGAATCTGAAAACATTAAATGAAATAATTGCTGACGTACATGTATATAGTTATAGTGTACTCTACTAGGTAGCAGAAAAAGTACCAAATCTAGAATAAAGGCTCTAATTAGTTGTAAATCAATATGTTTTAATGATTATATCAACTGAGTCTGCACGTTTCTTTAGAAAAGAACTGAAGTACAAATAGAAAAGTTGATTAAAATCAGTGATTTAAATCAGCCCACCTTCCCACATTCCCCAAATACCCTCCAAAATACCCTCTCCCACCACAGGCCTGCAAGTACATCCCAAATACTCCCTCTCACCCCATCTCTAAAGTATTCCTTCCCAGCACACGTGCACCCAAAATACTTCCTCCCAGTATCCTTGTGAACAGAAAAAAATATCTCCCTTCTCATGTGCATGCACACTCCCACGCAGCAAAATACCTCATCCTAGCACTCAACAAAACACCTTCCTCTCAGTATGCACGTGTCCCGTCAGCATACACACACAGCAAAATACCCTCCTCTCTGGACACACACACCCTCCCCAGACACTGTAAAACTCATAGTAAAATACCCTCTCCCAGTTGTGCATGGTCCTTCTCAGAGAGTGTCACACACACAGGAAAATATGCACCCCTGCCAGAAATACAAGCATCAAAATCCATTGATGTAAAAAGATACTTTTCTCTCCTACAGCAAATGAGCGTGGGTTTCTTGGGGGGCCAGATATGGCATTTAAAATGTTAGTTCATGGCACTAAATAAGGAAGACAAGGAGAACAAAGTTTGAAATGATGTGTATGTTTGGGGTAACAGGAGTTTCATTTTTCTGGTCAGTAATTAGTGAAATAATACCAGGTTCTTTGGGATGGAGGATACATTTTGGTATTGAGCATGTGACATTCTTTATGATCAGGTACACTAGAGGAAAGGCAATGTGGTGCAGTGCATAGGGTACAGGACTGGGGATTCAGGTGACCTAGGTTCTAATCCTGGTTCTGCCACTGTTCTGTGAGCTTGGGCACATCACTGAACCTCTGTTTCCCCTTTGACCCTTCTCTGTTGTCTATTTAGACTGAAAGCTCTTGAGCATAAGGACTGCCTCTTACTGAGTGGTTGGTCAGCACCTAACACAATAGGCCCCCAATCATAGAAAGAGAGACAGTTATCTCAAAACTTGTGCCAACCATAGGCCCTGATTCGACAAACCCCATCAGTATGTCTACACTGCAGTGTAAGCCCAGGGTTCAAACTCAGGCTCAAACCTAACCCCCTTCCATCTACACACCATCACAGGGGCTGCCAACTCCAGCTGGCTCACGGGGCTTGGGCTGTTGCATTGCTGTGCAGACTTACTTCTAGACACACCTTGCAGGGTCCTAGAGCCCGACTCCAGCACAGACTTGGAAGTCTGTATTGCAATGAAACAGCCCTGCAGCCTGAGTCAGCTGGCACAAGCCAGATGTGGGTTTTTCTTTGCTGTATAGACATACCCTGAGCCTGAGTCAAGCCAGGACCCAGGGTTCAACTTTATTGCTTTACCATGTAGATGCAGCCCCACAAGATTTGTGGTCTTGCAGTCCACCAAAAGTATCCCATGAGTTGATTTTTCATGTCCTCTTTCCAGTCAAGTTTTCCCACACTAGGCCATGCACAAAGGGCTAAAGGGGCCACCTTTTGGGAGGGTGCTATGGGATATGGGTGATTAGACTCAGGGTCACATAGTGCATTGTAGATGCTGGAGCCCCAGATTGGCATCCAGGCTACAACAACTCCTGGGGCTTCACATGCCTTGGCTCCTTATACAATGTTTGTGGAGAGAAAGGGTCCTAAGAGTGGGATCCACAAAAGCCAGTATGCTAGGCAGGGAGCAGCCTAAACTAAGCAATAGGAGACATCAAGGAGAAGAGTGTGTTGTAAGCCCTGCCCTCTTGCAGACTTAAGCACCTCTCTCTGCTTGCTGTCCACAGCCAGGAACCTCTGTCATGGAGTTATGTAGGTGTTAGGATGTTCACACTACAATGTAAGCCCGGGATTAGTAGAACTTGAGTTAGCAGCCCTTGAGATTGTTAACCTAGGGCTTGAGCCTCTACATTCATTTGTGACTCCCAGTTAGGAATTGTTAAGCCCTGGGTCCCAACCTGAGGTTTCCAGCATCTACACTATGGGCCCAAGTCCAACCAACTATATCTCAGACTTCCTAGCGCCCTCCCAAAATGTAGCCACTGTAGCCCTTTGTTCATGGTGCAGTGTGGGAAAACTTCACTGGCCACCAGACTTGACTGTCCAGAGGACAAAGAAAGTTGGCCCATGGGATACTTCTGGCAGACTCCTGGAGCATGCATCTACTAGGGCTGTGTCTATACTGTGAAGCAAGAGGGTTTGAATCCAGAGCCCCGGCTTGACTCAGGCTCAGACTCCCAACCTTGGTGGGGTCCTGGGAGCTTGGATCTGAGTCCTCTGTTAGTGTGATTTGTGTGTAGACAGAAGGGAGGTTAGGCTTGAGCCTGGACTTACACTGCAGTGTGGACATACTCTATGAAATACTGCTCCATTCCATATGCCTGTAGCAAACTCTTACCTTACCTTCCTCTCCCCAGTCTGCCTGCTTCACAAACATCACCTTGGACAGAAAAAGCATTTTAACAGCTATGTTGGGATAGCCATAGTAAAATGAACTCTCCTCACACGCCTTGGTTTCTTTGTTGAGTGCATTCTCTGTGTAAGCTCTTTAAATGCCTTTGGAGGAGTAGGGAGAAACATCAGGATATTGTCCTAACTCACTATATACAGTAACAAGATTGTGCACACCTTTAAACACTGTCAACAGCAAATCTTTATTTTCAACTTTTGACAAAACAATATAGCTTGACAAGTTAAACCACTAATATAGATGCAGCTGTGCTCTATTACTGCATATATGTCTGAACTTAAGAGATGACAGAGCTTTCTAGTTTAGTTACTGAAATGACAATAGGACTTAACACATATAACAGCAAAACTGTCAAGTATTCTCCTTTGATTGCTTATATGGGACTAAGTTTGGGTAGCTCATGTTTTGCGAAAAATAAACTATTACTGTTGTTTTGAGTCAGTGATGTAAGAAATAGGTTGTATACTAAAGGACAATCACAACCCTGGGCTAAATGTGTGCTTCTCTCTATGGGCTTCCTATAGATACGTTAATGGTCAGGTTTTAACCACACGTGCAAAGATTATGCATGGAAGTCTCATTCTTTTAAGTTCCAAGCCTCTTATAAACCTCAGGGACATGAACTTCTAAGGACTTTGCAGAGATCTGATGCACAGTCTTCAACTACACTTGAGTGTCTTGGTGGACCTGAGTCAGTGTAGTATAAGTGAAAGAAAATATTCTAATCAAGGAGGGTGCCAGCAGCACCAGGAGAGAGGGTCCACTGTCAGATTTTCCATCAAACTTCGTTCATTTGTGCATGTAACTTCAAATGCTGAGACTTTATCTGAAAGTAAAACCCACCCCTCCAGACTGTGACAAACTATCTGTTGTTACAGTAGTAAATCAGCTAGCTCACATAACTCTTTGGGGTTCTTCAAAGTAAGTTTAGACCCTACATTTTAAAATATTGGGAAGAAAACTCCATTTATAATGACCCTTCAGAAGCCTGAAATAGTTTCCCTGCCAAACCTTCTTTCTCTGTTGTATGAACACTTTATTATTGTAAGATCGCTGATGACTGTGCACCTTGAGTCTTATTAAATCAAAAAATACGTGACTTTGCAAACAAATGAAAGGATAGTTTAAAAATTAGGGCTGCCAACCTTGACTTAGGTCTTTTAACTAATGACTAGAGGTTTGTTTTTTTTCTTTTTTTCCCCATTTTCTCAGAATGGCTGCCCTTTGCCTACGGAAATTAATACATCAAGCCACAAGGAATGAAACTGGTTGCCTAAGTAAATACTTGGACGTTCTTTTGGTGCGAACCATGCAAAAGACAACATTCTCTCAAGCACTGATGGTGATGGCTGGTGCTAAAAGGAGACTTATGTTTGTACCTACAAAATCATTTTGTACAACTGAAGAAGCTGAAAAGAAACCAGAAGGAAAGAAAAAAAAACCAAATGGCCAAAAAACATTTGGAAGCATTGGGAGGAAAATTCCTCAGCGGATCCTTCATGTAATTAGTGAAAATGGGGGCAGCTTAGGAAATATGCACAGAGGAGATGTGATTCGACTCATGAATGAGCGTGATCTGAAGCTTGTTCCACTGCGTGAAAATGAAGAGCCTCCAGTGTACAGACTAATGACTGGGAAGCAGATTCATGAAGAGCAGCTCAAACGTAGAGAGAAGCAAAAAGCAAGTTCAAAAGCTGGTAGGTGCCTTGCTAATATAATATTAAACACTTCAAAAATTGCTGTATTAGAAGTAGTGGCAGTAGATCAAATCCTGTTTGTTACATCAGTGAAATCCAGAGTACTGTCATCACAGTCAATGTTATTTTGGATTTGCATGCTGAAAAAGCAAAAATCAGTTTAGTCGAGTTAATGTAGAAAACCACTCTGTTATGCTCTCATAATTAATATTTTGGCGTGTTTAAGTACTTATATAAATGAATGACCTAGATTCTGGTACCATGGCATTCATATTGAATTTTTGTTCTTTTAAATGATCATTAATTTTTATGAATGCAAACTTCTTTATAAATGACACACAGTTTTCACAACTGAATATGCCATATCTATAAGCAGCATACTTTTGTCACTGACAGTCGCAAAACATTGCTCAACATAAAAGAGAGAAAATCTGGAAGCCTTGACAGCAGTGTATTTACAGTGTTCCACATGGACCCTTCCACTTTTCTTATGTAAAATAACCAAAATTACTCACTTTTTCCTCATAAATCATTCTGTACCCATAGTTTAAATTTTTGGGTTGATAACTTGGCAAGATGGAGCACTTTGAGGATGTGTTTGTATGTAGTGATATCTGACTGTCTTGGGTTGTCCTCATGCAAACTAAGAAATTGTTCACACTTTTTTATGTTTTCTGCTGTTTACTACTGATTTGAGACAGGTGAGCTACCACAGTAGCACCACTGTAACAGTTTTGGTTAGCTCTTGTTAAAACGCCTACAAAAAGAAGTTTGTACTAATGGATATTTAAGAGCATATGCAGAGGGTGGGAGGAGAATGAGTTGTGTTTATGCTATTACAGGGACTTATTTCTAACAGAATTCAAGGGTGTTTGATCTTTTGAAACAGAATGGAGTGGAGGGGGATGACTAATTTTTAAAAGTTTTTCCACTTAACTATACAGTGGGAAAACACTTAGCCTTATATTTAAAAAAGCATAATTAGGAATTCATACATTTCATGGCCAGGTACACCTTGGAGCAGCCTTATTTGTTAAGAACCTGAGTTGTACTCAGCCTCATCTGAGACAGACCTTGACCAAACCTGGTTAGTCTGAAGAACAGGGATTGGGTGACTAGAAATGGTAACGGTAAGATTGTTATCCTTTCCACCACCACCACCCTACATGTCTAGTGTAATATTGTTTAATGGTTATGAGCCTTATGGAAGAGAGAGCTCTTTAAGAGGGATGTTGAAGGAGGAAAGGCCTGTCATAATGGTAGAGGGAACATGTTCCAAGCATAAGGAACAGTATAGGAGGCGGTGGCCTGGTAATGAGCAAGATAGAGGACATAAGGTATTGTGAGTGGGCAAAAAGAATGATAAACAGGTAAGACAGGGAACTCTTAATGGAGTAGGCAAGATGGGTTCTTTAGAGTAAAGACACTTGTCTGACCTGTAATCCCCCTTACCCCTCCAGTAGCCTCAGTGCATTAGAACACAGAATAGGGGTCTACACAACGCTACTAAACTTAGTTTGAAGCCTATATATTATTGGTTATATTTTAACAGGGCCTGTTCAGCTGAAGGAGTTAACTTTTTCTGCAACTATTGCAAAACATGACTTAGAGACCAAAATTAGACAGATTCAGCAGTGGATTGATAAGAAGCATCATGTCCGGATTTCTGTACAGCAAAGAGATGTTGCAGATGGACCAGAAAAGATGGTAAGCCTTATTAAGGTTTTTTAAAGTGTTGAACAGCCAGATGTATTAACTATGGCTACCAGTGTCAAGTGTTTCCAAGTATAATACTGCTTTCTTCCTTTGACAGTATACTCTTACCAGTATGTGATGGTTGTGACATTAGTACAAAGGGCAAAAACCTGCTTCCTTTTAAGTGAAGTTATTTCTATTTATCAGACACCACCCTTCAGGACTAATTGTCTCTTCACAGAGATAATCTGAACAATGCATTTACACAAGTAAATCTCATACATTGCCTAGAAATTTTTTAACACTGCATTATTCTACTGAATGTGCCAAAGGCGGGGCACGAACTGATTTTCAGTGGCACTTACACTGCCCAGGTCCTGGCCACTGGTCCGGGGGACTCCGCATTTTAATTTAATTTTAAATGGAGCTTCTTAAACATTTTAAAAACCTTATTTACTTTACATACAATAATAGTTTAGTTATATATTATAGACTTATAGAAAGAGACCTTCTAAAAACTGTTAAATGTATTACTGGCACGCAAAACCTTAAATTAGAGTGAATAAATGAAGACTGGGTACAGCACTTCTGAAAGGTTGCTGACCTCTGGTCTAGAGTAAGACAATCTGGATGTTGAAACTAAACAAATTCAGACTGAAAATTAGGTTTAGCTGTTTAACAGTGAGAGTAGTTAACCATGGGAATAATTTAACAAGGACTATGGTGGATTCTTCCTCACTGGCACTTTGTTAATGTAAGAGGATTTTTTTTAAAGAGATGGTATAGTTCAAAAGGAATTACTCTGTGGAAGTTTTATGTCCTTCGTTCTACAGAAGGTGTGACTAGATGATCACAATGATCCCTTCTGGCCTTGGAATCTATGACTCTCTTCCACAAATATGCATGAAATCTAGCTTATTGTACTTGGCCACCTTGCTGACAAATGCAAAACATCCAGCTTCTGCCTCCCCACTTCTACTGGAGTACTTTCTGTAGCACTTCCATTTACTGGAGGGTCAATGGGTGGCTTCTGGGGCATGCTTCCTTGTTTCAGTACACATTACTTTGCAGTAACTCACATCTGATCATGGTGGGTATATTTGTTAATTTAGGAGAACAGGATTTAGTGTCTCACTGTGATGCAATTCTTTGTGTGTGTAAATGTTAATGATTTACTTTAAAGAGCAGAACAAAATTTTATTGATACAGATTTAATTAAATGCTTTTTTCAAGAAAGATTGAGAATGGCGCTCCCCCTACTTGTGCAGGTACAAAACAGAATCTTCTATGACACCATTCATAATGACTGAATGGTGTCATAGAAGATTCTGTTTTGTGCAGGTACAAAACAGAATCTTCTATGACACCATTCAGTCATTATGAATTAGTTTAAGGCGGACTTTGAGTAGAGAAATTCACTGTCCCCACCTGGCAGGTTCTCTACTTCTGACATTTTGTAACTTATTTTAGAAGTGTTTCCTTCACTCAGTCACTAGTTGGGCCTACCACTGCAACTGCATTGCTAAACTTAGGCTAACTTTTTCTATTAAAAGATTTCCTGGTCACATTATGCTTATAATTTCACTGTAAAATCAAGTGGAAAGAATATAGCTGTAAAGGAGAATGTGCTTACTGGAACTTCACTGAAACAGCCTTCTAAAGTGGAGGGATTCGGTAGTCGCTGTAGCACTTTAAAAGCCTCATGTACTGTGGTGATGAATAGAGTAAGAGAACTAGGACAAGACATAAATTATTAGCTCTGATTTGGACTATGAGTGCAGCACAGAGATAATGGTGTATCAGATTAACTGTAAAACTGCCATAGATATAGACCAGACTTACTTAACATTTTAATCGCTCTTCACTTACTCTGATGAATTACTAGCAGTGAGTGGCCTGCTTAAATCTCATTGTTAATATAACCAAATTTTTATTTTTCTTACTTTCAGCTGGCGCTCTTTGATCAGATTGTCGAGACTATGCCTGAGAAAGCTACTTACTTATCCCAGCCAAGAGTCATTAAAGGAGGAAAGAGCACATGTGTTTTGAGACACATGTCAGACAAAGAAGCTAGTGCGTACAGGAAAATGGAAAAAGAAAAACAGACAGACATTCTGAAAAAGGAGAGTGGAAATGAAACTACTGAACCAAGTGAACTGCAATGATTTTAATCAAATACTTGAAGTGACTATAAAACAAAATATTCAGTTTTCTACATAAACCATTATAAACTGACCCATGTGATAATAAAGCAATTGTCAATTCTGGCTGAAGTTGTCTCCAGAAGTCTCTAGTGCAGAGTCAATGTTTCAACAGCTGGTAACTCATTTTCTGCAGGTTTATTCAGAGCCTTATTTTCTGTTGCCACTTCAACCTTTCGTCGCTGTGCTTTAGGAGGAATATATCCACTCAGACGAGAGGCCAGACTTCGTTTAGGACGAGTTTGTTTTGCCTTAGAAAAGATTCACAGTACAGTATTAGCAGCCTTTACAGATTAAAAAAAATCCTGATCTGAACACTCAAAGTTTTTCTTTGGCCTCCTTTACAGTATTTAAATTCAGAAGTCTGCAGCGTGCCTACATAAAATAAAGTAGTAGCTAGACTAGCTTCCAATTTTAATACTAGTTTTAAAGACATCTTTACATTATTGTATGTGTTAAATTAATTTACTCTTTGCTCCTGGAAGAGAGAGGAAATGGCTCAGAGGTGTTTGTAGAAGTACTTGACTTACTTTTAAGTTCAGCTTTCCCTTGTCAGGATCATGTACAACAGCATGCCTTGCAAGACTTTGCTGCAATTGAGAAGAAAGTTATGTTGACATGACCCAAGAGAAGATACTCTGGATTTTAAGGCAGTCTACAATACCTACTTTCATTGCAAACACTTTTCCACAGCCAGCATAATCACAAAAAAATGGTTTTTTCTCCTCATGAAATGAAAGAATATGACTCTGAAGATTGAACACAGTTGTGTAAGTTCTCCCACAGCCTTCTCTTGGGCATCGACATACTTCTCTTTCTTCAGCATGTGTTTTCTGATGTTGTCTAAGGTAATCTTTGCGTTTGAATGTTTTGGAACATACACCACAGATTACTGGCTCTAGGTGAAAAACAAGAAGAGAGCAACTTACTAAAAAAAAAATCCAAATGAAGGTTCTGACTTAAATAACTCAAGTCAGTCCTTTAGAATGAGAGTCTGCAATTCATATTCACTAATTGAAGGAAATTCAGGGGCTGTTTCATGTTGTTGCCATCCTAGAGTATTCATATCTTGTGCTAAGGAACTATATCCTGTTACACATGATCAGATCAGTGGGCAAATGGGACAGACTTGAGTAGTATTTTTCAATTACAGATTAGCCAGAATGGTGTAGAACAGGGGTAGGCAACCTATGGCATGCGTGCCGAAGGCGGCACACAAGCTGATTTTCAGGGGCGCACTCACTGCCCGGGTCCTGGCCACCGGTCTGGGGGGCTCTGCATTTTAATTTAATTTTAAATGAAGCTTCTTAAACATTTTAAAAACCTTATTTACTTTGCATACAACAAAAGTTTAGTTATATATTTTAGACTTACAGAAAGACCTTCTAAAAACGTTAAAATGTATTACTGGCACGTGAAACCTTAAATTAGAGTGAATAAATGAAGATTCGGCACATCACTTCTGAAAGGCTGCCAACCCTTAGTATAGAAGTATCTCATATTAAGCTGTATTAATTTGTAATAAATTATGTAGAGAGAATCATTAAAGAAGGAATTTATAAAAATAATAAAGAACAGGTTGGCAAAACGTTTAGTGAGATTTCCCTTTAAGTTAGTATTTGGGTTCTTATCCAATACACTAGGGCACTGAACTTAAGCCACTGTATAGAACTGTAAAAGCAAGTTTTACTGAACTTACCTGCATGACAGTCCTTCAGGTGTTTTAGATGCTCTGTCCATGTTTTCCCAACAAATGAACAGTTGTCTTTTTTGCATGCATATCCTATTAAACACATTGTTTAGGTTTAGAAAATACACTAAAACGTGTGAATTTGCCAGAGATCAGTCAACTAAATGTTAGATACACATATACACCTGCTCAACAGAGGTCTAAGATAAGTGAAACTAAGTCATTCTTAACTTCCAATGCTTGAATGGTTAAGGAAACTCGTCATCTGAGTGTGAGGGGTTTTTTGAGCACTCCGATCTTCTTCCTGACCTCCTCTTACCTCTCCCTCCCACAAAAAGGAAAAAAATTCTACCAGTGTAAGCCACATACCAATCTTTGATTTGCCAAGATGCAAGTCTGCATTAGGTATGATTAAATTAGTCTTAAGTCACTTGATTTGGAGTTAAAACTGAGCACAATTCTATCTTATAATAGAACTTAACTTTTTCAGAGAGGAAGAATTTTGAAACTTGGCATAGTGATATTTCTGAATCTTGAACAATTTGATTAAGTTTTATGATTGAGAAGTGTCACTAAGTGGATGAAATGGTTTTTAGCTAAAGATAATGAATCCCTTTTCCATTTGGACATCACTATGCACTCAAACAGCCTAACAGGCAAAGGCAGCTGCTGAGATAATGTACCAGGAGATTAACATTGCCCCACCCCACCTCCAAAATAAAAAAAAAAAAGCTATCATCTGAGAGCAGGAAGAGAGTTGGACACAATGCAAGTCATGATTTTGCAAATTTTCCCCTAACTTGCCAAGGTCTGCAAATTCTTTCATTTAGAAAAATGAAATTTGCTACCAATATACAGTTAGCGGCAAGACTCTGAAGTTGCCCCTCCTTTCCTCAATTCAGTTTTCAAGGGAGGAAAATTGAGTGCAACACAGGAGTTGTACACTTACCAGAAGATGTAAAATTAAAGTTTCTAAAATAATGCTAATACAGCCACACTGTTTTCATGCTAAGTGCACAAGCTATAGAAAGAGATCTGTTTTGTTAATGTATACCTAAAATCCACAGCATGCCTCAGTGTGTAAGGCTGCTAGAACATGTTCGTTTTAATTTGAGGGCTGCAAGGGTTCAGAAAATTAGCTAGGATACACAGATATGGCATCAATTACCTATATATCATACTTCAAGTTCATAGCAGCCAAAAGCCACTGGCTATTTGTCCTATGTGAAATGAGTAGTTCAGTCCAGTTCTGAATTAAGATACCTCATTATGAAGTGGCATTGCAATTAGCTCCTTTGTTGGCACTCAGCAGAGAGTGCAAGGCCCACAGATTATCATCAGTTCTTAGATGGCTTCCCACTAAGAACTGAGATGGGGCAAAACAGCATACTTAAGCACACTGTAAAGCTGACGGGAACCAAATATTGGACCTACAATACTTAAGCTATTGGAATTGTACCTAGATTTTGTGATAATAATTGTCCTCTTACATTCTACCAGTGTAAGCCACATACCAATCTTTGATTTGCCAAGATGCAAGTCTGCATTAGGTATGATTAAATTCGTCTTAAGTCATTTGACTTGGAGTTAAAACTGAGCATAATTCTATCTTATAATAGGTACTTATATGGCCCCCATTAATATCTGAGTGCCTCAGGACCTAATAATGTATTCGTTCTCAGCCTCTCTGTGAGGTAAGCAGGTACTATTATCACCATATTACAGATGAGGAATGGAGTCAGAGGCTAGGCCCAGATTTTTAAAGGTATTTAGGCACTTCTCTGCTCAGCATTGCAAGGTACAAATGACAGCCAACTAAGTCTCATTTTCAAAAGAGAAGGCATATCTGCACTGCCCTCCAATTTGGGCTAAGGTGGTGTGATTAGCTGTGTGCACCAATGTGCTGTAACTCCCCTGTATGGATGATGTGGGCATGAATTTAAAATTCCTAAATTTGCACGAGATTAAATCTTACTGAAAATTAATGGAACTCAGAGTATATACATAAATCACTTTTGAAAATGAGGTAAACTGCTGTGTCACTTATGCCTTGCAATGCTGAGCAGAGCAGAATTCTAGAGGTATTCAGGTGCCTAGTGCAATTTTCAGAAGTTGGGAGTTAGCACCTGGGCATTTTTCAAAAATCCCACATCTGCATTTTTAGGCCCCTCTGAGTCCTGTGTGACTTGCCCAGGGTTACACAAGAAGCATGTGGCAGAACAGGGAACAGTATCCAGGTCTTCCAAGTCCTAGGCTAGTGCCTTAACCACTGGACCATTGTATCAAAATAATCTCAGAGGAAAGGAAAGTATGATCTGGGAAGGACCTACCTGAACAGTATGACTAAAAACACTTGGAGCTATTCTGCCAAGCCTGTGAATGTTCTCACATTAAAAATGAGGTTACACACTGAATGCTGCAACACCCTATGATTAGACCTCAGCCAGCTATTCAATTAGTCTGTGCTGTTTTGTGTCAATTTAGACTGTTTGGTTCGTGAAGTGAGGGCCATGTCTCAATCTAGTTGTAGATCTCCAAGCCTTCAGGCTACACTGAAAAACAAGCTAGTTTTGTGGTTACTTCAGGGTGACTGAAACAAGAGGGAGAACTAGATTACCTTCATGTATCTTCTCATGCCGTTTTAGTCTACTTGGAGTCAGAAAATGTTTTCCACATGCTTCATGACTACATCTAGGTGTTAAATACATTAAAAACAATCAAACAAGGCAAAGCAAAGACACAAATGAGCCAAAAGCAATCAGAAAGGTGCAATCAAACTTATTTTTTCAAAAAGGATTCTCCATATTTTTATAATAAAATAGAACACTACACAGTGCAGCTCTGATAAGCCTGATCCACTCAACAGCTACAACTTTATGTTGTAATTATGAAACATTTTCTATGTATATAGCAAGTATCATCCACAACTTTAAAAGCTTAGTTAAACCTCATGTCATCCCTGTGAGGTAGTTTCTCTTTCTGTAAAATGGGGCTAGGTGAAATGATACATCCAAGGCAATGCAACAAGTCAATACCAGAGCTGGGGGTGTGGTGGGGTCTCCTGTTCTTGTAATCTAGCCACTGGACTGTGCTGCCTCCTTCAGTTATGCAACATATAGTTAGAAGTAATAATGAAACTCATAAGAAAATTCCACCTATAAGAAATAAAAGACCTAATTTTGCTTCCTTCAGTTAATATGGGTTTGCTTTGCTAATGGAGATGTACAACTCCACAAAGTAGTACTTTTCAGTCAAGTCAATTGTGTCCTTACACCTAACTCACTTTTGCTCACCACTCACCTGTGTTAATTAAGCAGCTACTCCCTGATAAGGAAGCAGGCAGGGGAGCCAACCTGGTAAAGGAAAATGCTATTCTACCTATGGATTACACTTTATATGTAAAATGTAAACTATACAATTGGATGATGCTGTAACAAATCCAAAGCACTGAATGTACAAAATATTTCCAGTTATAGAGCACAGGACTGCTGCTCAGAATAGACTGGCAAAGTGAAGGGATAGTTCAACACATGCATTTGTATGTATGTCTGTAGAGCAGAAGTAAGCTGTTAAGCCTGAAGTTAACCTAGCAGCATCCCTTAAAAATAATTATTTGTATCCTGTATCATCCACCTACACTGAAGATCTTGTATCTTATTTCACTTAAATATTGTATATGGGAACATTTACAATTTATTAAAATTATTCACTTACTTGAAAAAAGGTTCACTGGTGTGTTGACAATGATGAACTTTTAGCTGTTGATGTTTTCTAAAAGACTTGCTACAACCTTCAAAGTCACACTGTTTGGAAAATTAAGCTGGTTATGGTTATAGAGAGGCCAATATGATCCACAGGTTTTTGCTAATATTACAAATTCAGTACCAAATATGCAACTGTTTTATAACAACATTTGAACATGCACTCATGTTTCCAGGGTCTGAAATATTTGGTTAACTAAATTAAGTGAAGGCTGTTTAATGCTAAGCATGTATTAGCAAAGAATTACTTACTACATACTGCTTTTGCTGATTTTCATGCTTGCGTTCAACATGCTTCTTCAAGTTTGATTTTGTTGTAAATTTTTGATTACAACCATCAGCTGTGCACCTGCAAATAAATTATATTTTCTTAATACTGTATTCAGATAATCGGGAGAGTGAAGGGAAAGAGCTAGAGCAACAAGTTTAATTCTTTATATACACAAGTAAATATTTTTTAATGAACGTATCAGTGTCTTCAAAATATTGCACATACATTAATCAAACCTCACAACCATCCTACAGAGTATTACCAATATTTTAAAGATAAAATGGCAGGATAAGTGACTCATTTAAAGCTACAGTGGAAATCCCTGTCAGCACAGAAATTAAAGACCACCACATACCCACACCAATTCTTGGAAGTTTGTACTTAGCATTAGAAAAGTTGAAGTACTTTATAGTATTATGGTATTAAAAATTCCTGAAATCTTTTAATAAACAGTCTTTGTACAGTTTATTTCATCCTGAAGGCTCCAAGAGAGTTCAACCCACACAGAAGTCACTTCACACACTGAAATGGGGCAATATGTGATAGTTCAAACACCCAAGAGTAACACTACAAATTTACACAATCAGCAGTGTTCTCTGTTTTATGTCTCGTTTGAAAGAGGGGCCCTTCAGCAGCAGTGCTCCCTAGCTATGTTGAGACATTCAATTAAGAAGTGAGCCAAAGACAAAATACTAGCGGCTGAATCACCAACATCCTACAGAACCTGTTTCTCTTAGTATTTCAAGTTCTGGCCATGCCCAATCCTGTTTAGCACAAAATACCTGGCTGACCAAGTTAATATGGTTTTGCATTTTCAATTTGGTTCATTTGCAAAAAATATAAGAGAATTACTTGGTAACTTTATTTACGCAGTTGCTTCAGTGACCTCATTAAGCATAAAAAATACATAGCTATATCCTCCCATTTGTATTAGTAATAGAACTAGCTGGGAATTTTTTGACAAAATGATTTTGTTGTCAGAAAATGTCATTTTCTCTAAACCAAAACCTTCATGTGAATTTATCAGATTTGATTAAAAACTTTCCTTGGAAAGTGGGAGACCAAAGGTCAAGTCCCTGCTCTGAATCAGGCAAAGGTGTCTCATTTGGGGGGGGAGGAGGATGACAACAAAAAAGAAAACACCTGTAAAACATCTTTGTTTCATCTGCTTACGCCACAGGAAAAATTTATGAAACCTCAAAAATTCTCCTGGGACAGGAAAACAATTTCCCACCCATCTCTAGTTAGTCAGGCATGTAAAATGTTGTACATAGCAATATGCATTTTTAATATATTACAAAAATAAAGGAGTGATTGCTGAAGATTTTAGTAGTACAGGAAAGTTTAAATGACAGCAAGGAGAGGCCAAGAGCTTAGTAGAATTCCAGTAAAGGATTTGGTATTTGTACTGAGAACATGCAAAGTTACCTTAGATTAGATAAATTAGAACCCTCAGGCATTATTGCACAAGCCAACTACTAACTGCTTGATGCTAGAAGGACAGGGTATTCCATAAACATTTACTATGGATTCCTCCCACCCCACCATCCTCTGAAGCATCTGGTATGGGCCATTGCCAGATATAGGATACCAGGCTAGATGGCTCACTAGTCTGAAGCAGCATGCCAGCTCATGTTGGTTTCTATGGCACTGAAATCATACTAGTGTTATACTTTGTTTGGCTTTCCTGAATGTACGTTTTCTTTTTCAGTTTGTTTCTATAGGACAGCAGTTGATCATCTTTTCAGTGCCTGAAGGAAACAAGTACAATACTTACTCAAATGGTTTTTCTCCACTGTGCGTAAGAAAGTGGCGAGTAAGATGGAAGTCTCTGGTGAAACCTTTACCACAACCATTATAATTGCAAATAAATGGTCTCTGACAGAAAGAGAGAGAGAGAGAGAGACTGCTTAAAAATCATAAAAGTAAGTTGTTCTGGGAGACTGATTTTCAGGAGAAGCTGCCCTTATATGAATGAAACCAAGTGATTTTTTTTTCCCATATAAACAGTGCATTTAAGAACCACGAGGAAAAAAATCAAAGCATACAGGGCACAGCTTTAGTCGGTGTTAAACCATTAACAGTGACAGAAAATGTTTAAAATATTCATTAGTGTGCATAAGTTTTCTCTTTATAAAATTAAAGCACTTTTATATCCTCAGGTTGCACACACTGACTGTTATGGGAACCCGTTTAAAATATTTTCCTAGATAAAAAGAAGAGTCTCAAACTTTAATCTGGATTATTTTTTTTAATTTAAGAAAATGCCAAAAATCTGTACCCATAAGCCTTTGAGTTTATTTCTAGAGTTCAGACAAGTTTCTTACAAGATGATTAATGTTTCAGAATTAGCACAGGAGGGTGATCCTACAATAGTTTAACTGAAAGAAAGAAAAATACTAATGCAGTTTTTGTTTACATTGTGTATTTGACAGCATTTTGAGTATAGTCAATTTTACTAAAGTTAGTTTCCTCTTTGTGTGTGGTTTTTCCATACAGCCACACGGGAAAGCGCACACACTTTAAAAATAAATTAAATAGGGAAGTTTGATGGTTAAGCCACAAAATTTGGTAGGAAGGCAGACACCTGAAGGACCTGGATCTACTTTTAATTAACTAGATTTCAAATAGTTTAGGTAAAAGTAGATCCACCTGATGAAGTGGGTATTCACCCACAAAAGCTCATGCTCCAAAATGTCTGTTAGTCTATAAGGTGCCACAGGATTCTTTGCTGCTTTTATAGATTTCACCTGATGAAGTGTGTATTCACCCACAAAAGCTCATGCTCCAAAATGTCTGTTAGTCTATAAGGTGCCACAGGATTCTTTGCTGCTTTTATAGATTTCAAATAGATAGCGTCCTTTTAAATTGCTGGAGGCTATTAACGTGGTACAATGCTTTCTATTTCTATAGATTCTTTCACCCAAGGAGCTTGAGTAATTATCAGAGGTTTGTAAAGTGCTGTGGAGATATGTTGCCAATCCTGCAATTGACTATGCAATCCCAGGGAGCCCCAAATGATTTCACTAGGGAAAAAGGACAGGGAAGGGAATCTGTTCAAAGTCAATTGAAGGATCAGAGTCCAAGTGAAGTGTACCACCACCTCACAGATAAGAAGATTAAAGCACAGAGAGGTTAAAGTGTAATGTGAGTGGGGGCTTTTTTTAAGTGACAATTTTTTTAAATCAATTTTCTGAGAGAACATCCTTTCTTATACCAGGATTTTTTTAAAATCCTTTTAATTTAAAGGGCAATTTAGTGTTTGTGTTCTTCTGTTATGTTTAGAAAGGGCTTCTAAACCAATCTGAGCAGACCATCACCAAACATGCTCAGTCACTCCTTCCCCTTCCTCCTTCCCCTCCCCAATTCACACTCTTGTCTGTGACTTGGTTACTTCCAGTTTAAGTTCTACTGTTACTACGAATGGTAAACATCCTCTTGCGGAACTTAGGGAAGGGTGTGCACCCTCAATAAAAGTGAAACCACCTAGACAGTGTTGCCAAATCTTCAAAATAAAATGATGAGAAAAACAAGGAGTTTTTTATTCTCTCTCACTCACAGTAATCACAGCGGTTGCTTGTGACAACAGCAGACACCAGATTTTTCTGATGAAAATTGTGATTTCCAACTTGATACTGCCCAGCAAAGTTGTAAATGGTACCCAGGAGTCCCAATGCCCATTTACACAGCTGTGCTCAGTAGAGTGCTGCATGTCTAGTGCATCACTTCCTCTGAACTGTTTCCTGTTGAAATAAGTTACCGCCTTGAAGAGAAGGCTCTGCTCCTTGCCCTAAAGTTTCTTGATCTCCCTCAACTCCTGCCTTATGCCACTGCAAAATGCCCAGTTAGTCACTGCTGCCCCTTCCCAGGGTTATGTTACAGTGGGGGGGAGAAGGGTCCCATAAAGCACACAATAGGGCAGCTTGCACATCTGAGGCACAGGCCCCTGGGACACACTAGTCCTGGGGGCTCTATGGGACTAGGTGAGCAGTGCTGGCAACTTGTCTTCAAAGCACTTCAGGCAGCTTGCGACAGTTCCTCAGGAGGACAGAGGCATGAGGCACAGAGCCCATGTTTGCTAGCCCCATGCCAGCTGCACCATGCAGACTGCCAGCTTCCTTGCCCACTGGCAGCCCCCAGGGCCTCATGTGCATGGCCCCAGGTGGCAGCAAACCAGGCCTGGTTCATCTGGCAGGTCGGCCCAGAGCCTCACCTTGCCAGGGCAGCCCAGCAGGCAGAGGCTCCCACAGCCCTGAGATCTTGGGGTGAGAGACACTGATCAGATCCCAGCCCAGGAGAGGAGGGCTCCACAGCTGGGCAGCTCGCCCTGCCCCCTCCAGTGCCAGCCCCGGCCCCGCCCACTTCCCGGCCCCGCCCCCTCACCTCCCCGGTGTGCCGGCAGAGGTGCGCGTTCAGCCTCCAGGCCTTGCTGAACGTGGCCTCGCAGTCGGGGAAGGAGCAGATGAAGCGCTTGGCGCAGTCCGCGCGGGGTCTCGACTCCCCCATGAGGCCCCGCACAGGCAACCGCCGGCTCTGCACACACTCGGCCGCCGCTCCCGCCGCAGCCTCCTCCTCGTCCCCGGCCATGCTGACACCACGTGATGCGCTGTTATTCTTGGCCCCGCCCAGCGTCGCCTTTCTGTCCCCTCTCGGCTCCTATCTTCCAGCGCGCGCCCCCTTCACCTCTGTGCGCTGCTATTGGTTTAGCCCCGGCTGTGCTGTGTGCAAGTGCCAACGAGGCGCGTCGGCCCGCGGGCGTCACGTGTTCCCGAGCGAGCGTCAGGACGCAGCCTGGAGGCGGTGCTCCCTGGGAAAGCAGAGTGTGCGCAGGCGCTATAGTGTGCTATGCTGCTCTCCAGTGTGAGCGGGAGGGGTAGGTTGAGGTTAAAAGAGGGCGGGGGAGACCTGCCTTAGGAGTGAGGGTTGGGAGCCTGCAGCTGCGGGTTCGAATCCAGTCTCCGCTGCTCTGTGCCCCGACTGGCTATAGCAGTCGGAGGAGGTAGGAAGCGGCCATGGGCAGCCTGTGTACAGAATTCGCTGTGGCTCCCTCTGTCAACACGCCTTGTAACAGTTTCTGGGTGAAGGTATGTTAACAGTAGTTGGAGCAATAGTTCATAAAGTTAAGGTATGCCTAGTTCAAGAAGGGGCCTGATTACCTGCTATCTAATCCTTGGGCAAACTCCCTTCCTTGGGTGCAAAATACAATACCTGAGGGGTGTGTAGGTATTTATTTATACAAACAGCCTCAAACACTAGTTACCACCACAAGTTAGGATAGCTGTATGGGGTAAACAGTGCCATGGGGCACAAAGGTCTTTCACATAAGAAGATTTGAGGAACCATAGCTGAATGTTTAAGATTATTCTTACATTGTTAGCATGTACTCAATTTTAGATGCTATAAAACAGAAACAAGTGTTGCAATTAAAATGTTGTATGTTCTGAGCTGTAGATAGTAAAAATCCACCAGCAGAGATTTCTTTCTTGGCTGGGTGTTTGTTATGGAGCCCTAGAAGAGCTCATGCTGTATTGAATAACCCTGGTTGTCACCTTAGTTTCCTACTCATGCATATAAACAAATTCTGTTTGTCTTCCTATGCCTTGCTCAGTCTGCTCATGTATTAGCTATCTTGGATTCTAATCTGATTTTGCAGTTAGCATTGTTTAATCTACTGACAAAGTCATTCAGTTCATTGTCAAACTTTAAATTGTAAGGCCATCCTACTCATATACCTAATGTTATATCTCTATATAGAGACTTTTAAAATCAGCACCAATACATTTTTTTGTTGGTGAATAGATAGGTTGAGTGTATAACTCATCTTCAAAAGAGGACACAGATTCTGAGTGTTTAAACTCATCCGTTTGTGGTAGCTTGGTTTTATTGATAATCCAAAAATAATAGCACAGCATAAACCTCAGCCTAAAGTTCCTTGCATAGCTTGGCTGTTTCTCCAATTGACTTTCTCCAGTATTTGCATTGTCCTAGTTTTCACAGAGCCTGTCTCACATCCCTTATATGCAGGGCAAGCTGCACCTGCCACAGTATCTCAATAGCAATGAGTCAACATGTCCATGTATGGTTCTAACTTCTACTAACAAGGTGAGGCAAAAGAAAACCCTACTAGAGGAGGAATGATCGGAAGTCATTAGTATAAATGTTCCTTTCTTGTCCTATTCCAATAATGATGACTAGTGCAATATTTCTAGAAGTGGTGTCTCACAAAGCTCAGGGGGAATTACTGAACTGGTCTCTGAGAGGCTCTTTCTATTAGCCAGTGATCCACAGAGGGAAAACATTGGAAAAATCTGTGGAGTACGTTTTTCTCATCTGAAAAATGTGTTCTAAATCAAAAGACTTCCAATAAGTCTGCCCCTGCCTGTGGAGGACCAGGGTTTGGTTTCTACCTAGTCCCTCTCTCTGGAGTTTTGAAGCACTTAGCCCCCAAGGGAAGGGTATTCCTCTTGTCATGCTACAGTGATTGGTTTAGTTGATTAGGCATCACTGTTCACAGACTCCAAAGTGCATCCCATTCTGTTGTTTCTGGACTGAGATTTGTGGCTGCCACATAGGGCCTCAAAGTGTGAAGGAAATGACAAAACTCAGCATTCCCTAGGTCAGGCTTAGGTTCTTGACTGGGACTTGGGAGACCTGAATTCAGTTCCTAGCTCTGCCACTGATTTCCTGCATGACTTCGGGTGAGTCATTAACCTCTCTATGCCTCTGTTCAGGGATGATAATACTTCCTTGTTTTTCTCACCCATCATCTGCCTTGTCTGTTTAAATTATAAACTTTTGGGGTTATGATTTGTCTCCTTGCATGTACAGTGACTAGCACCACATGGGGCCTGGATCTTGGTTGGGATTTCAAGGTGTACAAATAATACATTATTATTTATTTATTTATTATAGAAGTTCCTAGAAGATAGCGAAGAAACTTACTGTTTCTCTTTACGTGCCAAGAATAATATTTGTTTTATTAAAACTTTCTTTCTGTTCCACACACCATCACTTTCCAGTGTATTTGAAGTAACATCTCTGAATAGTTAACAGGAGATTTAAAGAATACTGTAGGTACTGAAACAGTGAATATAAAAGGGGAGAGAGTAATAGAAGTAGGACAGAGCTGGAGAAGATGAGATGAGACTAATTATGTCTCTATTTGCTTACATGAGATTAGATTACATACCAGTATGCCATTGATTAAGGGACAAAAGGCTTTACATTAAAAGGCTTCATACTGCCAAGTGAGTACAAGCTCTGGCGGGACCTTCCTCTATATGAAATATTAAAAGGGGAAAATATTTTTCTGACGGATGGCAGCAAGAGAAATTGTCCATCTCCCAGTGCCTAAGGTATTTTCCTGGCCTTTCAATGAACTGATCCAGCACAACTCAGCATAGAACTTTCCCCTTTCTGAATGTTAAAGGGGAATTGTGTTTCCCTTCTGCCTGATAAAGAAAGCTTGACAAATATTTAAGGCCTGATTCCCCAACCCTTACGTTGAGTAGCACTTGAGGGTGCCATTGAACTCAGTGGAACCACTTGTGTGATTAAGAATTGTGACAGACTGACAATATCCTAAAGAAACCTTATGGAATTAACATACACTTAATTGAATTAAGCTAAACTTTACTGAATTAGAGTTAATACCTTTGGGTACATTGTATTAAAAATGCAGTTGTGTATGTGGTGCACTATGTGTACCTTCTCTAGTTGGGAGGTGATGAACTTCCTTCCTTATCAGCCTTTGAAGCATCCCGTGGGGAGATATCCATATACCAGCTCAAACTGGATTCTCCAGAGACCAACAAAGAAAAGATTTTTGGATAAAAAGTCTCAGTTTAAGATGACTCAGGGCCTTTTTCCTGATCCAGCAAACAAATGGGACCCCTGGTCCACAGAAGGCCAGGCCCCAATTCTTAGAGGATTGAGCCTACTGAGGCCTCATAAGATTATGTGGTTATTCTCAGCTGAAGCTGTGATGAACTTGTAACTGCAAAGAAACCCCTAGGATGGGATGATAATTAATAAGCTTATTAGCAAGCGTGTAGGTTTTTAATGTTTTCTCTGTAATGCTTTTTACCTTAAGAATAAAGTAGGCTTGTTTAGAAAGATTTGTATTGTAACTTATATTTTAGTTATCAGTCTCTGCAGAGAATGCCCAAGGACACCTGCTTGCTATCTGCCAGGGCTGGAAAATACACAGTGAAGGCAGGGAACTGTGCAGCCTGGGAATGGCCTGTAGAGAGATGTGGGTGTCCACCCAAAAGCGGTAACAGTGGGGACCCGGAAGCCTGAGATTGGGCGCCCTTGCTGGACCACAAAGGGGACATACAGGTGCAGTTGCCCTGATCTGTCCAGAACTACTAAGCATAAATGAGAATTTCAGAATTGGGTCTTCAATGAATTTGCAAAGAAAAACCAAGATGAAGGTTGAGAGTAAATGTCAGTAACTTGCAGAATACATTATAGGAATATTTCCAAAACCAGGTATTAGAAACCAAGAACTTCAGAGTTAAAGTTAAATTGAAAATAAATCAAATCATTTTGAGGTATGGAAATGCACCATTAGGACACCAAAATAACCTTTAACTTTGCTCTTCAGTGACGCTATGCAATAACCATCTGTTTGATTAAGATATTTTAGGGTTTGTGGTTCCAGGTTAGATTGACCTGCTTTGTAAAGATGCATTCATCCCCTCCCCTAAGACAATGTGCCTTCTTTGAAACTGGCCACCACCTCTCATTGTTTCCAGTGAACATGAAACCAGTGGCTATTTTTTAAGAGCAGCTTGTGACCTGCATCCCCTTGAGAACAATGGAAGATATACACCACACTCTCAAAATGGCCACTTAACAGTGGGTAAATTGTAACCCCCAATTAACTGAGAATGATGGGTGGTATCAGCCATTTTGAAAGCCTGCAATTTTACAGGGTATTCTGTTGTAGATATATTATTCATCAAATCCCGCTGATGGAAAAACTTTCCGTTATGAAGAGTAACTTGGAAAAATTATCTGTAATCCTGTTAGGAAAAAAAACAACAAAGCCCCCTGCGCTTCAATGTGGCCTATGCACAAGATTACATTATAGGGGAATTCTGAAGCATCTGTGGTGTTCTCTTACAAAGTTAATTCAGAATTCCAGACAAAGGAACAAAGGGCTTGACACTGGGTACTAAATTTCATAATGGGCCAATTTTAAAATTAATTTTAACTAATAAAATATTAGCAGATTTACTTGTAAATTCTCAATCTATTTGGCTCAAAGATTAAATGTTGTAATTTTAGGGATGATACTCTTTCGTTTTCATACATAATCAAGTGATCAAATCCCTGCTTTCATTGCAAACTTCAACTTACCCTTAACTATGGAACCATGAACATGTCAATAATTAATTTTAAAGTGCTGTGGAATGAGAGCCCAAAATTTGACCCATTACCTTTTTGTAAAGACCATATAATTCTTCACATTTTCCCCTCAGATTCTTCAGCATAATTTTTTATTTTGTAAAAGATCAATGGCATTAGCCTGACACTGCAGTCCTGCTCTAAGAAATCACTGCTGTGTGTGTGTGTGCAGTAGAAATGCTGGATTGGTGGATATCAGTATGTAGACTGGCATAGATCGGTGTAATTTCATTGCTTTCACTGAAGACATGTCAGTTTACACCTGCTAATACATTGACCCCTCATGTTCATGCCTTGGGGGGGGGCGGGTTATTATAAACATATGTGAGAAACAGAACACTCTCTGAAAAAGCTAAGAAAAAAACCAATAGCATCCTTTTAAGAAAATACATATAGAAGAAAGAAGGGGGAAGAGATGTGATTATTTACATTGAGAGGGATCAACTTGGCTCTGATGTGAAGTGCCTCCTATATTTATTATGTTGCCTTAATCCACTGCACTGTTTTCTACAGCTTAGATCTGGCTGTGAGGTTGGAGAACTCCCCATCACCCTCCTCCCCCACCCAGTACTATCATTTTTATCCTTCCCTTCATCAATGCATTGATTCTCTCTCTCTCTTTCTATATTAGAATACAGGTTGTTTGTCTCACAGGTAGGTGATGGCAGATGAAATATATTTGAATTGTGTAAACAAGATACCGTTGGTAACTAGTAAATAGGGTGATATTTCCTGGATCTCTCTGTTTACAGAATTATGGCTGGCTGGTAATGTCGTCAGTATCCTTAAAAGACCTTTATAGGGATTTGTTAACTACAAAAACACATTAGGAAGAGGACAGAGTTAATCAGTTGGGCTTTCCTGCTGCTATATTCAGCCAAGCAAGCTGACTCGAACAGATGTTTCTGTTTTTAGGCCACCAGGATCTTTATAGACTGGCTTTCTCCTGTGCTCAAGAAGCACATAAGTGGAGTGAATGTGTATTGAAGTCACATTTTCACAATAAAATCTTTCTGGCAGGTTTTTCTACTGGCTCCTGCCCAGTAGGTAGGTCTATTTTAAGTATTTCTAGATGTACTGCTCCCACTTAGAAGAAATCAAGAGTCAGAAATCACAGTACTTTGTGTGACTGAAGATATGTATTTTTCTTACTATCTTGTCCCTTTTAAAGAGATTTTATCCTAATTTCAACCTAGTATGTGGGTCCATAATCTCCACTGCTGCTTACAGGGCTGATGAGAAGGCAGATAAAGGGGGGCAATTATGTCAGGGTCCCAAGTTTGGGTGTGGGGGGGGGTCAAAATGTCTGTAACATCTGTGTAAATAAAGTGAAATGGGGGAGGAGCAGTGAACATGATGTACCACCCGCAGTCCCAAATTTCGCTTGACTGCCCTGGCTGCTTTGTCTTGAAGACAGCTCCGTTTAAGGAGAAGAAATTGATGCTTTCTCCACTGTCCTGTTTGCAAAATGTTTTCTCACTTATATGAGAACAAGTCACAAAAACAGTAGCTTCTAAAATATATAATATATCATGCAAAGTCTTAATAAAGAACCTTAGAGAGATGTAAAAGTACCAACAATGGGGAGAATTGCATCTGATTTTGAGTCTGAAATTGAAATTTGAATACCACTCACATGTTTGAGGTCAGAAATATTATTTGTCTATATTACAATAACACTTCTTGGCCCTAACGGAAATCAGGAAACCCTTGTGCTAAACACTGAACAACCTATACTATACGACCATATACTAAGAGGCCTCTCCCACCATAGGTGCTGGAATTAGGGTGCTGGGGGTGCTTCCTCACCCGCTGGCTTGAAGTGGTTTCCATTATATAACTGCTTTATAGTTTAGTTCAATGGCTCTCAGCACCTCCACTATACAAATTGTTCCAGCACCCCAGCTCCTGCCCCAAAGAGCTTACAGTCTAGACAAAACAGAGGGAAGGGGAACTGGCACAAAGAGATTAAATGTTGTGACCAAGTTCACACAGCAGGCAGTGACTGAGCTGAGAATACAGTTCAGGTCTCTCAGACCAGTGCCCCATCTACTAGACCAGGTTGCCTCCTTTGTTTGGATGTTCATGTCTCAGTGCCTGAAACCAGAGACTTGTGTTGTATCTTGAATGCAAATTAATCCCAGTGCCCAAATGATACTACAGCTTGTCTGAAAAGAATGTATCTAGTGCATCCAGCGCAGGGGTGTTAGAGTCTTGTGACCTAGAATAACGGGCACCAGACTGGGTATCAGGAACTCCTACATTTTAACGTTGGATCCTCCATTAACAACTTCTGCAGCTTTGGGCAAGTCACTCAATTTCACTGTAAGCTTGTTGAGCTACAATAGTTTTGGGTTTTGGTGCTGTGTTCCTTGCACACACTGGACTCCTGCAGATTTCAGTAGGACTTTTAAATGCAGGATTGAGAGCCCCTAGTTCCAAATGTGAACAAAGGGCTGACTCAGCCATGTTTTGGGAGGGCGTTAGGTCAGGAAGATATGGATGGTTGGACTCAGGCCCGCAGGATACAGTGTAGATGCTGGAGCCCTGGGTTCCATAAGGAACAACAATTCCTAACCGGGTTACAAATGAGTAGATGCTCAAGCCCTAGGTTAACAAACTGTGGTCTGCTAACTCAAGTTCTTCTAACTGGGCTTACATTGCACTGTAGACATACCTACAGATCCCCGCCCACACCCAGACCCCCCACTGAGCTGCCCACATGCAGATTGCCCCACACAGAACCCTCTCATCCCACATCAGGATCCCCCTACCAAGCCCCTCCACACTTGGATCCTGCTGGGGTGAACCTGCCTGCCCCACACCTGGATCAGGGGGGCCAGGGCTGGGCATGTGTGTGAGTCTCTGTCCCTCTCGCACTCAGTCTTGGTACAACTGGCACAGAAAGGCAGCACCCCGAGGTGTTTCTGGGGCAGGCTCAGCCCTTGAGCTGTGTCAGGGTCAGGTGCAGCCCCATTGCCAAGGATGGGGCCACTGCCAGTGCCCTGTGCTCCCCACTGCCATGCTGGAGCCTCCACATTTATTTATTAGCAAATAACATTTGCAGAATTTTAAACTGTGTGCAGAATTTTAAAAAAATTTGTGCAGAATTCCCTCAGGAGTAACCCTGCTACACAGTCTGTTTACTGGAGAAGCATTACAATTTCACACATCCTTTCATGGCAGTACTGGCTTCCCATGATGATTATTCTGTTGGACCATAACATTATTATTATAACTGCTCCTTCATCAATTGGAATTATGTCAATAATATATTGTAGAAGCAGATATCAGATGCTTGTTAATTATCTAAATAAGCAAAGTTGCTTCCCTTCCCACCACAATTAATAGACACTTGTGTTATTCATTTAACTGAGGGTATAACCCTACAGATACCTACTTCTGCAAGTAGTTGTTATTTATGTGAGTTGTCTACCTAGTAAGGCCTACTCATGTGAGAAAGGGCTATGGGATTGGACCATTGGAACCTGATCCAAAGCCCTTTGAGATCAATGACTCCTATTTTTACTAGGCTTAACTTGCAGCCTTTTCAGGGCAGGAACCTGACCATGAAGATCTATGGGCCAATAAAATATTCATCCTCACAGGAAACTAATACAGCCACAAGAGTATGTGAATTTATATTGTTTCTTTTTAATGTGCAGACTTTCTCTTTGGAAAGACAACCTTTCTTGACAGATTTGATCAGCTGTACTCTGTGAGTCATACATGCAGAAAGTTTGGAGTTACATAAATAACCTCCCCCAGTAATAAAGATAAGAGCTCATTCCAAAACTGAATGGGGCTGTAATTTCAAATGTTTGTAACAATAAGCATCAAAATGACAAGAAAAGAACCCAAATGAAAATATGGGAGAGGGATTTGAAGAAAGAAATTGATCTGGATCATTGGGTCTCTATATGTGAAAGGGGATATCCATCTTCAATTTGTGTAGCTCATAAAGAAATTCTTTTATAAATTGCCACATAGGTGGCATTTGACTCCAGATAAGTTTCATCATATTTTTGCTACTAGGGAGGTGCTGTGTAGAAGGGATTGCAAGAAGAGGGAAACATACTTGCATTTGTGGTAGTTGTTTCCAGGAATTGGTTTTGGGAGGAAATTATTAATGAGATTAACATTTTATGACAAAGTTACAGGTTCCTAGAGATCCCCTGACCTGCTTACTTGGTGCTTTAGTAGAAGAGCTACATTTTTTAAACAGAGCAACAAATTACTTTTTTTTATTTTTGGCAGCAAGACTTTGACTTGCACATGACTGGAAAAATGTGACTCCTCTTCCTCCTATGGAATTGTGATATAGTAAAATATGGACTGTTTTGTCCTTGTGCACATACTTGGCGTGACATCTTTTCTATTACAAGAGAAGCTCCACAAAGTGCAAGTGTTTAGAAGTGTGGTCACCGTTTTTACCAACTCAGAGGAGAAGGGCTCCCCAGCCAGCAAAACAGAATCTTTAGCCAGATTCTTTGACTATTAACCTGATCCTGAATAAGTAGTGTGATATAGTATATTAATGTTTTATTGTAACTTTGCCTTAATAAAAAGTTTCAAGATGATCTCAGTATATTGTGATAGCATTCAATTTGTATTTTTTCCTTAAAGTCAAACATACATAAGAGCTGTAAGCTTATTGAGCTACAACAGATTTGGGTTTTGAAGCTGTGTTCCTTGCACACACAGGACTCCTGTAGATTTCACTAGGACTTTTAAGTACACTCTAAATGCAGGATTGAGCCCTAGTCTTATAAAGGTTTTCGTTAGGTATAAGAATTGTATTCATCTTGGACCGGGGTGCTGGAACAATTTTTATAGTAGGGGTGATGAGAGCCATTTAACTAAACTGTAAACCCTGTATATGATGGAAACCACTTCAGCCCAGAAGTTCTGGTTATTCTTCAAATGGTAGTGTCTCATACCAACTTTCCCAAAATAACCAGGATGATATTTGTTAAAGTTAATTCTGTGGTGGTGCATACCCCTGGCATCCCTAGTTCCAGCACCTAAGTCTTGGACCCAATCCTGCTTCCATTGAACGCAATAGTAAAACTCTATCTGGCTTCACGAGTAGGGTGGTAACATTTGTACCCTCATGTGCCCAAATCCTGAGTAATTAGGCTTTGGGCAGGGAATTAAGCAGGGACGAGGCAATGGATGCAGACCATGGGACACTGACCTTCCCAGACAAGGTATTTTTAAGGTGTCTATCACATTTGTATCAAAACACCAATACCACACAGCATCGAAACCATGGGCCAGCTGTTTAGAAGGCTGTCTCCCACTCATGAATGATAGCAGAAGGTTCCAACGATCTTGAAGAATATGGCTATTATGGAAGGTCCTGAGGCAAGAGAGGCAAAGTCTGAGCTAGTTGTGGCACAGTGTATTGAGGGCTTTGAAGGCTAGGGCCAGAACTGGAATTCAATCTGGCTTTCAGTGGGGAGTGTAGCGTAGTGTTTGGAGCTCTGGGGTTATGACTCTGTGGACAAGCTGCTGCATGTAGAAGCAGCTGGAAATTTTCCAAGGCTGTCATTGTCATTCCCCGGTACAGTGTTCTGTAGTTAAGCCTTGAAGGGGGGTGGGTCACAAATTACTTGATAATTGAGCCCGGTCAGCACCTGGCAGGATGAGGCATAGCTTCCAGGCTGGTTGTAGATGGAAGAAGGCATTTCTGGCAGCTGCTGCTGTTTACGAAGCCAGGAGCAGCAAAGAGTCCTTGAGAACCCTGAGGCTGCAAACTGTTCTGATATGGCTGCAGATTCTAGTTTGTGGGCTGGAAAAACAGCTTCTGCCCTTCTGTTCCCCCTCCATGTGGCTTTCAGGCCATTGGAGCTGCACAAGCCTACATCTTGGGGCCATTCCCCTGCATGCCAGTATAGTCAGAGCTGCTGCAGAGACCCCTATGCACAGCTAATTTACCTGTTGCACCCACCCCAGCACAGCCTCTGGCTTAACTGGTGCAATGAGTATTGTACAGGACCCATGCGCCTGCATGAATTTCACCCCTTATGAATAAAAAGATTTTCTCTGAAACTCAAAAGCAGTTGGTTGAACAGCATATCAGTTTAGCAGTGACCAAATGCCTGTCTTTCTACATCTAGTTTGGGCCTTAGAGGCACAGCCTTGAATAAGCAGCAGCTCAGAGCTGCTGCCACCTCACAGACAGGTCAGGGTGTGATTGTGCCTGCTGTGATGGGCGTATGCTATTAGAATGGTGCTGGCTGTTCCCTCTGGGCATTTGGCCGATTCTGCACCTTTGCCCACTATTGGATGAGGTATGCCAGTATATGCACATGCAGGGAGCAATTCTTGTGTCGGACATGTAAGGGGGAAATTTCTTGGGCCACCATCCAATGCAACTGAGCAAGGGTCTGCCACAGTTTAGCCTACTGTTTCTCAACCCATTTACTATCCTGGGCCATATATGCAGCTCTCCATCTGTTATGTGGGCCGCATCCACAAAATACATATACTGCTTGTACGGCCCTGAGGATGTCACATGGCCTGCAGCTATATGCTGATTGGGCCACACACGGCCTGCGGGATGCAAGTTGAGAACCACTGATTTCTAGCCCATAGAAGATTGACACCTAGTGTCTGTATTTCCAGGACAAATGCACGTCTGTTGGTGATAACTTTGGGTTCAGTTATGGACTCCTCACAGATGCCAAACTCCCTTTGGCTTCAGTGAGAGTTTGGCATGAGTGAAGCCTGCAGGATTAGGCCCATAACTCTATTCATGAAGGGCCAGTTTTCTACAAAGACAGAAATGTGGTGCCATCACAACGAACAACTGGAATTTATTTTTGAAATTTAAGAAAAATATCACTTATTCAGTAAAATTCAGGTAAAGGTTTCCCAGCTGTTCCTTCAACAGATTCACCTGTGTGGTTTCATTGAGGGCCCTGATGCATGGCAGGCCACTCCCATTAGGGTGAATGGCATGAGCTCCTCCTCTGCATAGTTGTGTTTGTGTTTGACCCAAATCCTGCAACTGGCTGAGCACATGAGGCAGCGTGCACACAGGGCCAGCTTTAGGCCAATTCAACCAATTCCCCCGAATCGGGCCCCGCGCCTAAAAGGGCCCGCACCCAAGCCCTGCCAGTGCGCTGTACCAGGGTGGCCCAGCTTCCCCAGGGGGCAATTTAAAGGGCTTGGGGCTCCAAGCAGGGACTGGGGCCTCAGGCCCTTTAAATTGCCACCAGAGCCCCACTGCTGGAGCCTTGGGGGCTATTTCAAAAGTGTGGGGCTCCCCTTGCTTCTACCTCCCCAAACCTTTAAATAGCCTCCGGAGCCCTGCCACTTCCCCAGGGCTCCCGGAGCTATTTGAGGGGCTAGGGCAGTGGAAGCAGGGGAGCCCCAGGCCCTTTAAATAGCCCCTGAGCCCTGGGCTGCTGCTGCTACCATGGTGGAGGAGAGAGAAGGAGGAGGGAGCACTTACTATACAGAGTAGGCTGTACCCCCTGTACCTGCACCCCTGTCCGCAGCCAGCCCCTGCTACAACCCCTGCCCGCACCAGCCCCACACCCGCTGCCCTGCCTGCAGCCAACCCCTGCCCGCACCAGCCCTGCACCCTCTATCCTGACCGCACCAGCCCTGCACCCCTTGCCCTGTCTCCAGCCAACCCCTGCCACACTCCCCTGCCTGAAGCCAGCCAGTCCCACACTCCTCTGTCTCCAGGCCTGCCAATCCCTGCTGCACTCCCCTGAGGCCCTGCCTGAAGCCAGCCAGCCCACCCCCGCCCACATCCCCCTGTCTCCAGCCAGCCCCGCACCCTGTGCCCTGCCTGCAGCCAGCCTCTGCCTGCAGCCAGCCCCGCACCCCCTGCCCTGCCTGCAGCCAGCCCCTGTCTGCAGCCAGCCCCTGCCCTGCCTCCAGCCAGCCCCATGTCCACTAGTGCCTTGCAGTTCCCAGGGCAGTAACCCTGCACATCTGCTTCAATGAGGGGGGCAGGGAGCAGCTGGGACCCAGACGTGCACACCCTAGGGTGACCAGACAGCAAGTGTGAAAAATCAGGATGGGGTGGAGGGTAATAGGAGCCTATATAAGAAAAAGACCCCCAAATTGGGACTGTCCCCATAAAATCAGGACATCTGGTCACCCTAGCACACCCCCAGGGAGTGGTGGGGACCTACACATGTGAAACGGAGCTCATTTCTAGTTCAGGCCCATCTTTTTGAAAAAGAACTTTAGGTAGGGTTAACGTACATCCGTATTTTCCCGGACATGTCCAGCTTTTTGGTTCTTAAATTGCCATCTGGGAGGAATTTTTAAAAATATGGACGTATGGTAACCCTATTGGTAGAAAAAATACCTACTGTGGCACATCCATTAAATCAGTACTTTTTACAGGGAACTGGCTGCTAAGAATTGAAAGGCTTTTTTTCACATGGTTTTCTTTTTTTAGTCATCCCTGCCGGGGCCCTGCCAAAAATGTTCGAATTGGGCCCCGCACTTCCTAAAGCCGGCCCTGCGTGCACATGTGCAGCCAGCTGCTGTATTGGGAACTTACATGTTGCCCCCAGTGAGAGCAGAGTTAGGCCAGTGCTGAGTGCTTTTGAAAACCCTATCTTGTAATCTTAACCCTACTGTAAATCTTACTTTATTTGTAGTTATAAAGGGGAAAGAACATAGTTTCTTATCAAGATCAAACAGAGGCACCTAGTGGCAAGAAAATGAAACTCCACTTCTAACTTGGAGTTGAGTGATTTACTGCACTTAACAGCAGCTGGTATCTAAAAAAAGAAAAGCCTTTATCCTGTTTTTCCCTTTGAACTGGTTTAATCCACATGGCAAAGAAACATTTATTACTAGCTATCAAGATTTTATAGTTCTCTAACTTGTTCTACCGACTCACAAACTGAAAGTAATTTACTTGTATGCCTGGTTTGGTTCAGTTTTTTAAAAAAATCACTACTGTCTGGACTGCCAAAATTGATCTATATTGACATGGTTCCACTTTTGGTCATAGTTTTATTCTAGCAAGACTTGGTTTTAGAAATATAGAAGCAAGACTCCCGTGACATTGCAGTGTCAATCAACTGCATTCGCTAAGTAATTTTATTCCATGGAGCGAACTGTGACCATGCACACAGGTTTGGAGAGCCCAGACTGCAGTGGAGCTGTTAGAGGCTCAGCCACTTGAGGGTGGGGCAGGACCTTGCACAGTGGGTTCCCTGCACCCAGTGCATAAGGAAGGTTTGGGAGGGGGAGGCGGAAGCAGCCAAATGCATGGATAATTGATCTGCAACTGTCAGTAATAATTGATGCTTTGCCCTTACATAAGACATCAGTGTGTGGCTCAGTGAGAGTTGAGTGTGTTCACCATCTCACAGGTAGTGCTTAGCACTGTGCTGTATCAGTCCCCTTCTGCACATAAGCATCATGTGGTCCCATTCTCTCATTTGATTGCATGTGCTATTTTTCTGGCTAATTACGTAGCTGTAACTTGGTTACATTCATAGCAAATTAAGGTCCAAATACTGCTGTTCAGGACACTTTCTCCGTACAGTGGATAAGCAAAGTACTCAGAGTTTGTCTTTCAATTTGTCTTCAAACTTCTGTTAGAATAGTCAGTAAAAGATAAAGGGGAAAGTGTTGTTATTAGTACTTCTGTAACCCTTTACAGACATTTAAGGAATCCTCAAACAGCCTTGGGAGGGAGGCAATTATTATCCCCATACTGGAGATGGGCAAACTGAGGCACAGAGGCTAGGCAATTTGCCTAAGGTTACTGAGGAAGTCCATTGTCAGAGCCAGAATTTCCTCAGGGCTACCTCTCTTTGACTGGAATACAAAGTAACTCTGAGCTGCATAAGATATGATTGAGATGAAAACAGTCATGCAACAGTCTTATGAAATATAACAGAAAACTAATTTGTCTATGCTACTGAACCATTGTACAATATTTAATAGAGACTATGTCCCTTCTATATGATTGTTCAAAAACTATTGAAATTATAGCACTGCTTTTAAAATTCTATAGGTGCTCAGAGGGATCTCTATAGAGCACTTAACTTTCTGTACACCCACTTACTTGAATCCCTATTACATTCAATAAGACTTTTTGTTCATAATAGAATATTCACTGTAATGGCAAGAAGAATAGTTAGTGGAGGGAGAATGATTATTCCATCCTCTAAATGCATAACTTAGAGTAACAGCATGTGTGTTCAGGGAGTGTTCTCATGGCCATGCCCGGTAGCAGAAACATGCACACAAATATAATTGCGAGTTAATATACAGCACTTCCCTTTTGTATGGAGCTCTCTAGTGGCAGGTGGAAAGGGGAAAGCTAGAAATCCTGCTGGCCATTTGAAATGCTAATTTGAACTTGGTAACAAACACGGGGCCAGACCCTGCAGTAGTTATTACTGCTCTAAAATTGTACTGGAGTTTTACTGCATTTCCTGAGTGCTAGAGTGTGTGTCTGATTGTGACAGCCCAGAGTAGGGGGAGGTACAAAGCCACCCTGCCCAAGGAGAATGTCTCTAGGTGCACCCATCTCAGAGAGGCAATGCCAGTGCACCCCCACTGCACACTCAGCTTGCATCAGTGCTGTGGGAGAGGTGTGACAATGCCCCTGTCTCTTGTCCAATCCCTTGGAAATATTGCGCACCCTAAGGAAACACAGACTGAACATTCCCTATGCACTCTTAAGAGAGTCAGATGCAAGCTGGCTCTGAGCAGAGACTGCAGGGTCAGGCCCATAGTGAATGAGAGGAAGCAAATGGGATGGTCATACCAAGTTGTGACCTTGTTGGGAGAGAAGGAGAATGAAAGGATTTTAACAATATTGACTTAACAATAGAGCTGTGCAGGACTCGGAATTTTTGTTTGTGGGAAATCCTGTGACTATGATACTTGGTTTTGTTCTGAATTAGAAGGAACATAAAAATTTCAAAACTTCCTGCAGAATGAAATGTTTGATGAAGAAAAATTATTTCAGTCACAGTTTTGTTTCAATCCTGACTTTTACAAAAAATGTAAATCTTTTTTGATAAGATCAAATTTTGGGGAAAAAAAAGAGTAAACTTTCTGTTCAAAAAATATCGATGAAATATTTTGAGTCACCTTATCAAAATGCTTTTCCAAATTTTTTCTAAACAAAATTTCATCCCTGTTGATACATTCCTGTGGAAAAATTTTGATTTTGACAAAAAGGCATTTCCTGGTAGAAAAATGTTGTCAGAAAACAGCTGACCTACTCTATGTAACAGTGTATTAATCTATAGCTTTGTCTACACTAGCACTTTCGTCTGTCGAGGTGTGAAAAAAACTACCTCCCTGACCTACATAAGCACCAGTGTGGACAGCGCTATGTCGGCGGCCCAGCAGGAGCCCTTACAATGGGGCAGCTGCATTGGTACAGCTGTGTCACTGTAAGGTCTCTAGTGTAGACATACCCTCTGTTGAAATGCAGTCAGCATACGGGCTCAACAAGCCCCTACCCCAAAGACCTCATCACCTAATTAAGGCAAGATAAGGAGTGTGGGTGGAACAAGCAATCAGAAGAAAGGGTGGGGGGAAGAAGGAATGAAACAGTAATAAAAACATGCATTTATATAGGCTAGACATCTTCAGATAACAAAGATGTACCTCTGCTATGATGCCTGCAGAACACAACCACCTGACAATGCCTAGGCAAGTGGTGAATTGAGACTTCTGCTGTCACACAGGCATCGCCCCTTTTATTGTTAGCTCATCCTCCCAAGTCCCCTCAACCCGTTTGTCTGTTTCAGCCACCTGTTTTTGTCTGCTGCTCATCAACCTACATTCCAAGGTGTCTGAGGGCAGAGGCTGTCTTTTTTTATTAGTGTTTGCACAGCACCCAGCACAATGGGGCCCTGATCCTTTTTTGGGGTTCCTGGTTCCACGTGTGGCTATAAATAAATAATAATGGATGAGTATCTAATAGCAGGGCCTGAGTCTGATCTTGCTTATACAGATGTAAACCTGGAGTAACTGCACTGAAGTTAACTGCACCCAAAACCTAGACCTTGTGCACGTGCTGGTTTATTTTTAGACCAAAGGTTTCCTTCACGTTCTTCATAATGTGCCTTATTCCTAGAACGTGTGTGATCCAAAAACGAAGAGGAATGCTGTTTTCTGAAGTTCCCTCTCCTGCTGTAATGGCTCTGTCTGCCAACCAACCAACTTAGACACAATCAAGATCTTTTTTTTAAAAAAGTCCCCAAAGAGGACTCTTAATTCCCTAGTGCCTCAAGTTGCTCCCCTAGAAAGCTGGTGAAATAGTTTATATGTTTTCTGCAAATAGCTTCAAACCAACAACTTTTCACTTCGTATGACATTTTAGTTTTTAACAAAAGAAAAAAAATCAGTTTTAACCCTTTCTTAGTGTTGCAACAACAAAAAACCAGATTGACCAAAACAATTAAGTTATTTTTCATACAAAAAATGTCTTGATGAAATAATTTCCTCTTGTTCTAGTCCCCAGCTGTTACGGGGGTAATCAGTTCCCTGATCTCTCAGAGAAGTTCAGCTCACACTTGGGAATTAGCTTGCTTCAGCTGTCCCTTAAAACACACAATCCACTCACAGCAGGAGACTCCTCTCTCAGGGTGTAATACAGCCTTTTCTGGCTAGCTACTTCAGGTTGTGCAGAACTGAGCCCTGCTGCTCAATAAAAACATCCTTTCCCTGACCAGAATCATTTCCTTTGGAGAGCGAAGTATTTTTATATACCTTCAGTTATAACTAGCTCCAGCTGGAGCATTTTCCTGTTTCCCTCAGGCTCTCCTAACACCTCCCCTGCCATGCCACCTGCTATGCCATTCCCTCAGACCTGTTTATCTGCTGCTTTTCTCTGAGATTCACTTCAGCCCTAATAACATATTCAATCCCTCTCCTGTTCATAGATGTTACTTGTCCAGTCAAGCAACACAAACATTATTATGTGATCTGTGTATCATCATTACTAACCAACGCAGTTTATATTTTGAATATAGAATATTGAATTCTTGTAGCAAACTATTTGCAATTGGGCTATAGAATAAAAATGTTGCATTGAGTAATGTCGAACAACGAGTCAGTGCAAGAGAATTACAATTAATTTAGGTTTCAGAGTAGTAGCCTTGTTAGGCTGTATCCACAAAAAGAACAGGAGTTCTTTGTGGCACCTTAGAGACTAACAAATTTACTGAAGAAAGCTTATGCTACAATAAATTTGTTACTCTCTAAGGTGCCACAAGTACTCCAATTAATTTAGGGACAGTTTGCAAGCAGAAAAAGAGGTTAAATTTATCTAGCGAGCTTTGTGCTGTAAATGACACATTCAGCTCTGTTTGTGTATGTTTAATCAACAGTACAGAGAATATTCCATAGTTCTTCATGAGCTGATGGATTACAAATGGATTTAGCCATGCACTTATGCTTATCTCTGCTATACTCTCAGAGATTTCATCCTAATTCTCACACTTGTATGCAGTGATGTATTATGACTTCTTAAAACTCAATGCATAATAGCGCTTCTCTGAGCATGTAGTTCAGTCAGTCAGTCAGTCAGCCAGTTTCTCATTGAAGAAGAAAAGGTATTTTACAATTTCGTTCAGAGAGAATTGAACTATGAGGCTGTGTGGTGCCCCTGTCTGACTCCTCTACCTGTTCTGTCACGGTTGAGGCAGTTGGGCATTAGAAGTGGCTGCCATAGAAAATGTATTTGTTTTTCTCCATGACCCATAAAGGGTATTAGGAGCAGTAGCTGGGGTCGACTGGAAAATAATAATTCTGTTTTGCAAAAATTTGCAGGGTTTTAAAGTTTATTTTCATTCCTGTGCAGAAGGAAAATGAGGCCTTTTGACATTTGATGTGATAAAACATGCGAGACAGAGACCCCAGAATAACCAGTAGTTGGGACAGTCTTCTTGGATGTGGAAGACCCCAGCTCAGGTCTCTGAACTGAATCAGCCAGCACTGGGACTTGGTCCTCAGGATTCTACCCACCGGGTTTTAGAGTCAATCTTTGTTTCTGGCTCAATGAATATTTATACAGAGTGGAACAGCTCCAACAGGAGATACTGGCCGTGTCTGAATCCAGCATTCTAGCCTTTTCTTTGGATTGTATTAAGCAAGTGGCCAGAGGTCACCTTGGAGCTCATAGTTGAGCTTACAGTTTTCACAGCCTCACAGCAGCAGTGGTGCTAACTCTCAGATCTAGAGCATGGTGGGAATTTCTTGATGAGAGTCTTTTTCATTGGGAAAATTCTGATTTGTTGAAACAGAAACTGTTCATGGGAAAAGAATGGTTGTGACAAATTTCCTGCTTAAACAAAAAATTGAAAAAAATATGTTAAAAATTATTGAAACATTCAACATTTTTTAAACAAAGAAGTTCTAATTGTTTGGAGTTGGTACAACTTCATTTTGAAATTTAAATTAATATATAGTAAAAAAAAAATCTTTACTTTCGCTTTTCTGATTTACAATGAAGCTCATCATAGAGATGTCTAAACTCCGGAATCCTTCACTTCTCTGGCTGGCCTGAAATCCATTCCAGACATAATCAGAAGGGTGATAAATGCCTTACCATAGGATTAGCCTTTAGAGTAGACTCTTCTTCTACAAAGTACCTCTTGGAAAGGTCTGATCAGGTTATGATCTAATAAGGCTATCCTTAATACTTATAGGACCGGTGCCAACACTCATTGGGAGTCTTTCTGTCAACTTCATTGACTTCACTGGGTTTTTAATCAGATCCATGAAAGAGGAATCATTTTGTCTTCTTTTGAAATGCAGCTACCTCTGGGGTGGAAAGTGATAGCTATGCAGCATTACTATGAGCTGTTGAAAAACTATTGAGGACAGGTATTTAAGAAAGCATCCTATATTCAAAGGAGGTTTGGGTATGCAGATTATAGTTTTTACATTGGCATCTGGCCAGGAGACTGGGACTTGGATTTTCAAGCACCAGAGTGCTCAATAGCATCATTTTCCATCTCTTCCAAAATGCTGCATGTGCAGCAGCACCTTGATTCCAAACTGACTCAAACAGAAATGTTTCCTACTAAACCATCCACAGCACATTGTTTTCGTTAGAGGTCACTTATCCAAGCACCAGCCATCCCTGATGCTGCTTATCTTGTGAAATATTACAACAGCCCACCACTCTATGGATGCAGACAACATGTAATTGCTTTTCCAGTGCTAAATATATGCACCCCTTTCTGAGGTTGTTCCTTAATAAAGATAAACAGAGACTGTGTATCTGCTGCTAACTTACCCTATCTCTCCCATGCTCTCTTTATATAATTCTGCCTGCTTCTACCCTGTGTTACTGCAAATTGCTGTAGTTTGTTAGAAGAGAGAGTGGGGAAGAAGGTGGGAAAGGAGGCAAGATAAAGCATGTGCTCAGAGAAAGAAGAAGAATAATTTGGTGCTATGGATTAGGAGCCAATACTGGATAAATAAACTTCCTGGAGTAGAGTGTGGTTGTAAGTATTGCTTTATTACTCCAACTGAAAGTGAATAATCGAAAATATGACCAGAGCTATCTTACTCACAGCATAAAAATGTGCAGATTCATAAATTTTAAGGCCAGAAAGGACCATTATGTCCATCTAGTCTGACCTCTTGTATAACACAAGTCTAAAATGTCACCAAGTGATTCCTCCATCAAGCCCATAGCAAGTTACTGAGCCAGAGCACATATTTTGGAAAGGCATCCACATGCATTAAAGCCAGATGGCTAACAAAAAATCATGCTTCCTGTAGTGATGTGGAGTTAAGGGACACAGAGAAGAAGAAAACTTCTAGTTGGACTGAGACTAAAGTTAGAGCAGAGAGGCCAGGATAGTCTGAGTAGCTAACCGCGCAGCCTGACTTTTAAAACTTCTAAGCATAGGCAGTTCCTACTCCTTGTACTTCTAGTACTTACTTCAGTATAACTTTAGTCGCTCAGGGGTGTGGAAAAGCCTGAGGTAATCTACACCAACCTAAGAGCCAGCGTGGCCAGTGCCATGTCAGTGGGAGAAGCTCTAGGGGAGATGGAGTAATTATGTCGATGGGAGAGCTCTCTCACAGAATCATAGAAGAATCATAGAATCAGAGAAGATTAGGGTTGGAAGAGACCTGAGGAGGTATCTAGTTCAACCCCCTGCTCAAAACAGGACCAACCCCAACTAAATCATCTCAGCCAGGGCTTTGTCAAGCTGAGCCTTGAAAACCTCTATGGATAGAGATTCCACCACCTCCCTAGGTAACCCATTCCAGTGCTTCACCACCCTCCTAGTTAAATAGTTTTTCCTAATATCCAGCCTAGATCTCCCGCACTGCAACCTGAGAACATTGTTCCTTGTTCTGTCATCTGGCACCACTGAGAACAGCCGAGCTCCATCCTCTTTGGAACCCACCTTCAGGTAGTAGAAGGCTGCTAACAAATCCCTCCTCACTCTTCTCTTCTTCAGATTAAATAAGCCCAGTTCCTTCAGCCTCTCCTCATAAGTCATGTGCCCCAACCCCCTAATAATTTTCATTGCCCTCCGCTGGACTATCTCCAATTTGTCCATATCCTTTCTGTCGGGGAGGGGAGGCCAAAACTGGATGCAATACTCCAGATGTGGTCTCCCCAGTGCCAAATAGAGGGGAATAATCATTTCCCTCGATCTGCTGGCAAGGCTCCTACTAATGCAGCCCCATATGCCATTAACCTTCTTGGCAACAAGGGCACACTGCTGACTGATATCCAACTTCTCATCCACTATAATCCCCAGGTCCTTTTTTGCAGAACTGCTGCTTAGCCAGTCGGTCCCCAGCCTGTAGCGGTGCATGGGATTCTTCTGTCCTAAGTGCAGGTGCAGATAGGAAGTGTGAAAAATTGAGGCACTTTTTTTAGAAGGGAGAGGATAGTTGCCTATATAAGACAAAGCCCCTAATAGCGGGATAGCTTATCATGCTAGGACAGTAGGGTTTTGTACATTCCCCCTATTTTATGAATCCTCCATTTCACAACAGCTTTGGTTCTCCATCCCTGTATATTTTCCCAGCACTGATGCAGCCTTCTGTTTCCATAGCTGGTGGGACTTGGGGCCAGCAAGCCACATAACATAGGGGTTACCATAGCGGGTCAGACCTCAGATTCATTTAGTCCAGTGTGTTGTAGTGGCTTGTACCAGATGCTTCAGAGGAAGGTGTCAGACCCTATGGTAGGCAGAGATAGGGTAATCAGTAAAGTATCATCCCAGTCTCTAATCACTAGAGATTTAATAGCCCTTCCACAAAATGTTATCATTATAGTAACTCTGGGTATTCTTGACACCCACATAAATAGCCAAACTCTTTTCTGAATCTTGGCCATCTGCCAATCTTGTTGCCTGGTGAAGTCATCAGTGGAGGAAGTTGCCCGCAAACTGTAGACCAGAGACTTATCTCTGGTTTCTAACTTGGGTTAGATCCAACATTTCAGGGAGTGGGCCCACTTTTGGTGCCCTAAATCAGAACACCCATGAGGGAGACCAGTTTGGGTCCATCTCTAAACCTGTCTCCAATATGTACATCGTACACACATGCATATAGTATATAACGTCTATATGTAACACCGACAGACCTTGGTTATTGGGATCAAACCTGGGCCTCTGGAGCTTAGTGCATGAACCAAAAGTCAGCTGGCTGCTAGCAGACTCATCTTATCTGTCTTAGTGCCACTAGATGAGACTGAACACCACACCCAAAAGGTGTGTGAGTTACATACTTCCCCTAGCTAAGGAAGCGGATCCTGAGCTTCAGAGACTTACCAGTTGAAATCCTGGACAAGCCCCCACTTGTAACACTGACAGACCCCAGTCGTCGGTGGGTGGGGTCGAACCAGGGACCTCTGGAGCTCTGTGCATGAGTCTCTACCACATGAGCTAAAAGCCAACTGCATGTTAGCTAAAGATGTAGCGCAACCTCATTAATCACTCTCTCTAAGTGGTCTCGGTGCCACTAGAGCGGACAGAGCACCACACCCAGGAGGTGTGTGGGTTACATATATACGTAATTGGTTTCATCCTCCTTTACACTAAGGCCTCTTTATAGCACTTTGGCAGTGTAAAGAGGCTATAAAGCAGGCAGAAATGTAATTTACACCCACTTTGAGGCCAGAACGGTGTAATGTGGCTTGACTGTGAAGGAGAATTTAGGCCAATGTGTATGTGTGCTAATGTTAGCATACATTCCCTAACTCAGGATAGCTACTGATCAGCAGCATAACCGAAGTGCACAGAAACCCCTGGTATTCGACAGCATGTTAAAGAAAACTCAGGAGCAACAATAAACAGCGAAAGAAAAGTGCTGTACTGCAGGAGCTGAGTACAGTAATGTACTTCCATACTGGGAAGAAATCTAAAAACAGAGAATATGGGAAAAGGTATCAGTGCAGCCACCAGAGCTATCAAGATCAGTGTAAGTGGGCTGCATTTGATAAAGGGATGCCTGCAGACTCCTTTCCAGAAGCTCTGTTCAGTGTGTGAATGCTTTGCTGGCCATTCTCTTTGAGCCTGAATGAAGGCAACATTTCTATTAATTAATGCTTTACATAGCAGTTTAAATCATCCTTTGCCATGGCAAATAGAGATATGCAAGTGGCCAATTATCTGTGAAGGTAAACTGTGAATAATTGTAAATGCCCCCTTAACATGGGATTGAGGATCTGTCTTCTGAGCATGCACTGAGTGTGTGCCTTGTTAATGTATTTGTAATCTACCCCAGAGATCAAGTTCAGTGACTGCAGTAGGGTTACACCAGGGATGAATATGGCCCAATGTGCCAGGGGGGTTCTGCTGTTACCCAGCGTAAACCCCCCAACGTCAGCAACTCTGGTCATTGTGAATGTTTACATACATGGGATCAGACGAAAGGGTTTTGCGTGTGCACTACATCTACACTGCACACCACTGTCAGCGGCATGTCGTGTACATGTAGCTACATGCTGTGGGGAAAAGCAGGCTTCATCCACACTGTAGTGTTTGGCTACATGCATCAGTGAAAGGCTCGGGACGAGGGGAGGCAGCAGGGAGGCAGTGGGACACAACACTGCTCAAACTAGCAATGTCAGCAGGGAGACACAGCTTGGATGAGTAGAGAGCCATGTAGGGTGTGTACTCGGGTTTATACCCAGGCCCTTGAGAGGTGTCTTTACTGTAAACCCTGCCTCATGGTCTCCGCTGCTCTTTATACCTGTGCTGGAGGGGCTATGCATGTAATAGAGGCATGCAGTGTAGACGTACTCTTAACCAAGCAAATCTACATTCAGATCCTCATTAGTCTCCTAAAGTCGGGTGATATTTTTCAGCCAAAACTTTTTTTCAGTGAAAAACCCAGATTCTGCAATTCTGGAATGTTTTGTGAATTTATCCGTTTTGCTGAATTGTTTTAGGTGAAAAGAAAATCTGAATTTAAATGTTTTGGTGAGCATTTACTCTTTTGTTTCAAAATGTCCTTACTTTATTTTTTTAAATCAAAAATATGTAAAAATGGTCAAAATTGAAATGAAACGTTTTGATTTTGTTGTAAGAAGACTTTTCATTCAACCAGCAGTGACATTTTTTTCAACTTTTCCATATGCTGGAAATTTTGAAAAAAATTGAGTTTGGTTCCAAAACAAGTTGTTATTTATTTATTTATTTATTTACATTGGAATTGCTACTGACCCCCAAAAAATCTATTAGTCAGACAGCTCCATTCCGGCCTCCTGACTCTGTTAGTGGACAGCTGAAGTGGGGCTGAAAAATGGCTTCACTATATGGCTGTGTATTGTGGTGAATTTGGCCCAGATTCAATGACAATGACACAATGAACTAATGACATAGGAAACTTCTCTCTATGACTCAGCTCCATTTACATTAGATGCCCAATCTACTTAAGCGCAATATGATATCAAGTGATAGAGCCCAGCAGATGCTAGAATGGAAAGCTGACTGATCCTCATGAGGAGAATCAGAGATGTTAGAGCCCTTTAGGGAATTGTGTATATTACTGTAGTGCTGGTCTTCCAACCAGTTACTTTCCATGCCATTTAACACAGAGACCATCTTTCAGCTGGGTTTTGTTGACCCAGGCACATCTTGCTAAAGCGAAAAGTTTTTACATTATATTCCTTGAATTCTGCCTGTTATGTATTTAATCCCACTGAGACAAGAATAAAACATGTAACTGCCTACAGAGAAATCCAGTGAAGCTGCTGCCTAGGGAATCCTACAAGTACCAAACTGTCCTTTTCCTACTCTTCCTTTTTCCTATTTTTCCTTTTCCCCTCTCACTCTTTGATTTGGGTCTCTCTCTTACTTTTGTCCCTCATTCTGTTTAAATCTACGTAACATTTTCCTTGGGAAAAGAACAAAGAAAGCCAGTACATCAGATCAAAGCAATGGATCAACATCTCTATTGTACTGTCTCTCTAATGTTTCATCCCACTCAAAGACCTGGCCATCCAAAAGGTGGGAGGACATTAACAGAACTCAAAAGTAGCTGAAGACTAAGAAGAACCCTGTAAAAATAACTATTGAAAAAGAGCAGAGGAGAGAATGCTTGTAAAACGTGAACGTGCACAAATAGGCCAGCAGGTGTGATATGCATCCTAGAGTATTAATTTAATTAGCTCAAAAACATGCTCTGTGCCATTGGTATAATTAATTATGAAACATCATGGACACCTAGAGCAGTACCAGGTGACAGGAGAAAAGCAAATGGGGTACTGATCTTCACAAAAGGAAAGAGGGGCTCTCTAGCTAGCCCAACTCCCCTACCCGCCCCCCGTCGCATGGGACTGGCCTGAGCCACTCACCCAAGGGGCGTTTGCCCCACCCCCATGGGGCTGGGGCTGGCAATTGCTGCTTGCCTGAGCCCTGCCTGACCCCCAGTCAAGCCTTGCCTCTCTCCCTCCATGAGGCTGGCCTCGCCCCTACCCTGCACATTCCTCCACACCCCACTTTTTTGACAAAAGTGGGCATTTGATCAAGTTGGCAAGAACAAATGGAACGAATGCCCACTTTTGCCAAAAAAGTCAGAACGGCTGGGACAGGGCTTAAAAAAGGACTCTCCCAGCCAAAATGGGATGTATGGTCACCCTAAGCCAATATAATGAGGTTCAGAAAGTAAATTTGTTATCTTTGGGCAGAATTTTCAAGTCTGGTCCCTAAAGCTACTCTCCTTAAACCATATCTAGGTACAGTATCTAAATATCTTTAATCAGATGCTGAGTTGTGGCTTAAGAAGCCTAATTTAGATGGCTGTGTTTGAAAATTGTGGCCTTTATTTTACTTTTTTTTTTGTTAATGAGAAATCAGTCCTCAGTCTAGTTTATTTGGACCTAATTCTCTGATCACTTGTACCATTGAGAACAATAGAGTTATGTCAGTATAAAACCAGTAAGTGAGAGGAGCATCTAAAAAACTGAGCTCAAACGGTAGCACATTCCGAGATACTCTCTTTCCACACACCTCTGAACACCCCCCACCTCCTGAAACTTAAAGGTGGTAAAACTACATTTTATGACAAATGGTGAAAAAACCTTTTGGCGCTGACACCTTGTTCAGCAAGAGTCAGCCTGGGGCAAATTTTTTATGGCCAAGAACTTAGTCTTGTCTTAATTTCCAAACTGCTTCCAGCCGTTGGTCTTTTTGGCAGAGCTGTGCCTCCTGGTGCATGTAGTGCTGCCATGAATACAGACCCTGTGCTGTCAGGAGCAACTGTTCGGCTGGGCCAATGGCAATTGTAGGCAATTGAGATAAGAGGGAAACAAATGATTACGGCAGTGGAGAGCTTGAATTTGGGAAAAGATTAAAGGAATTAAAATATGTATAATTTAGCTAGTTGACAACTAAGGCCCTGATTCCTGCAATGAGCTCCACATGGGCAGGCCTCTGTTCTGAGCCCCTCTGATTTCAATGAGTCTGTGTGCAGAGGGAATCCATCAGTGCAGAGCTCTGGGTTGAGGCAACAGTGGTTGATTGTTCATATTTAACTATTTTTACTAATTCCTCCCAGTCCACAGTGATTTTTTGTTCCTCCTTTCAGAATTCCATCCAAACTATCCAAACCTTTCCAGTAACGAAGTATTCAGAACTCCACACAGCATTCCAGGGCCAGCTGTCTCAGAACCAGGTAGAGATGCAATCTGACTTCCCTGCTCTGACCCACGATGCCTCTGGGCCTGGTCCAGCTCCCACGGAAATCAATGGAAAAGTCTTCCTTTGACTTTGATGGCAGTTGGATTGGGCCCTCAGTGTCTGTGTACAAGATGACTAGCAATTTGAACAGACAGGTGAAAAGCAGCAGTCTGTGACAGGGTTACCATCAGATTTCTAGGCCATTACTAAGGGAATTTTTATGATCAACAGCCCCTTTAAAATGTAAATGTCCTTCTCACATCAAAAAGGAAAATATAAATATTTTCTCAAATGAAATGATTGGTCTCATTTCCCAAAATTAATGGGAGCCACACATGGATCTAAAGGCAGAATTTCACCCAAAATGTAGGTATGTGATTTTAAATATATACATTTGGGGGGCATAAGATAAGATGCTATAATGATGGGCATGGTATAAGAACCTAAATAAAATAGACACATGTCTCAGTTGCATGTATATTAGCATTTTCCCTTATGCCAATTTAACCTATATTTATACATTAAATATATACCACCCGTTACTGACAGCTAGAAAAGCCTCCCAAACAGTGGATGCAAAGATCCCTCACTCTTCTCCAAAATATCTCAATTTTGCATCTTTGGTCCGTCTCTGATTTGGTGAATGGGTTGCAGGGTGTATCCTTGGTACCATTTCTTCTCACTAACCTGGATCATCAGCTTAATTCTAGCACACTGAACAAGTGACCAGGCCAAGACAAACATTAACCAAAGGTATTAGAAGAAAACTTGATGGAAGTGGAAGTGGAACTGGAACTGGAACTAAACTCTCCTATAATTAAAGAGAAAATGAGAGGACTGAGTTTGGCTTTTCACCAATGAATTACTGGAGCAAAGCACAAAAAAATGACTGAACACTTTGTTAAACTTGTCTGTTCCAGTCATTTCAGTAAAGATTTTTCCACCAGCTAAAGTTTGGCTTTTTAAAGACTTCTTTTGTTCCCATGAGATTTTGCCAGGCTCATTTCCAAGCAAAGAAAGTACCATTTGTTGTATGTGTGCATTAAACAAGCAGCAGTTTGTTATTTCATTTATTATTTATTTACCTGGGGAAAGAAACTTCCAGGTCTAAGAATGGTCTGTTTTCTTTCTAGACAGGAGGAGATATGGGTAATGAATGGTCAATGTCTTATGACATGGGAATGAAGTAATGACTGTTTCTGATGTTACACACACGTTTAGACGGGAACAAAAACGTGCACAACTAGGACCTAATTCTGATGTTATTTATTCACTGAAATTAATGGGAGTTTTGGCTGAGTAGGGACTGCACAATTAGGCCCTCATACTGAATACATACTTTGAAATCAAGAACTTGTAAAGATAGCTGCCTAAAATCAAAGGCATTTCTCAGCACTTCCTATAATGCACTTGTGCTCCATTAGCATTACTGTCTATGAGTCTCACTGGTGCTATGGGGCACCATAGACAACATAGCTGGTAATCTTGGTGTTGAATTTTTTTCTAATTTAATTTCATCACACACGCTAACTGGCTGGGAAGACTGCAGTGATGTATCAGATTATTTCTAATGTGTCCACCACTACCATATTATCTAAGCATCAGGTACAAAGTTAAGATCTCTTTTTTCCTCCCCAGGGCAACACCCAGTCTCAACCACTCCTTGTTTTATCCACTGTGACTGGGGTAGTCATTGGTACCATGTATTTGTTCAAGAGCACATACATGTATCAGGGAGGCAGCATGACAGGTATATCCATATAGGAGTATTGGAGTAGCAGCAGTTTACTTCTAACTTACTATGGAAGAAAAGTCTCAGCTAGGCAGCTCCACCTTGTGCACCTGAAAATCATTTGTCTACTCATGATTTGTGTCTCTGTCTTTGAGGATAGGTTACACAGAAATTAGGGGACCTGGACATAAATGAGGATGGAGCTGGTTGAACTCCACCCAGAGCTCTGCAAAAGCTTCAGCTAGTCCTATTGAAACCCTTACTATTTCATTGTGCTTAAAAATCACCGTTCTCTTAAAATTGGAGGTGTTTAGCTATAGTCCACAAATTCAAGTGCAGAATATACGACATTGCCTGGCTTCTCCCTGTTCACCCTCTCCCAATAGGCTCATAGATACAATACAATATAACTTTAGCATGTTATTATTTATTACTTGTATTGCAGCAGGGGCTGGCATCATGGATCTGGGCCCCATTGTGCGAGGTGCTGTACAAACACATAAGAAGGAACGGAACAGTGTCTGGACTGAATTAAAACGTAGTGAAACATACTGTACTCTACTTATGTCAAGAGAATTCTTAGACAATTCTAGGTGAAAGTTTATTTGTCAGTAACAAGCAGCCCAAGGTGATGAAAGAGGAGTCAGAGATAAAAACTGGGGTAGGAAGAAACTAACCCATTTGTTATAACTGTTCCATTATGTATTATATAAATTATATTTTTCATCTCTGACAATGCACAGCTAGCTATTGAGGAGATTACCGAGCCTTTTCTTGCCATGTTTAGCAATAAATATGGTCAGTCTGCTGTGTAAATATTCACAAAGGGCTCAGCACTGTAGCTCTTAGTCAAATCTCTCACTGAAATCCGTGGGTGTTTCTGGGCTCACTGGGTACAAGACTGAATACAAATACATGAAATTAGTAACTTGGACCAGATTCTCAGCTGTTCTAAATAGCAGATGCCAATTTGCCTTGTACTATGTATTTCCCACATATGCACTGAACCCAAACCTCTTGTCACAACTTGTCATCTTTCAACTTTCTTCCCCTGTCTATATTCAGGTCTTTTTTATTGACTGATCACCTATTCTGTGTAGGCTCATAATTTAGCAACCTTTCCTACTCCAACTACACTTAAGACCAACACTGTGCACCTCTCTGAACAAATCCATGAAGTTCTTTAAACTTAAGCAGAGAGATTTGATGGTAAACAAGCTGCAGAAGACTCAAGCTATGATCTAGGAAAAAAATGAGAACTACACAGCAGTGAAGACATTAGAAATCACGACAACATGGCAGTTCTTCGGTGCAGTAAGAAACTCTCCTTTATGATTACATATAGACAGTGAGAGGAGGAGGTCCAGCTCTAACATATTTAACAAGTTATAAAGCTGTAGTGTCCTGTAAGGATTCTAAATTGTATGTGGTGACTGACTATACATATTTGACTTTGGTACCTTTTTAGCAGTGTAAAAGGGCATTTGTAAGGAACCATAAAAAGTCATTACATATGCAGAACAATTGACCCTCTTCAGCATCTGTGGTAGGAAACACATCTGTCTTCTGTCTGTTTTTTTCCTAAATGTCTCCCTGAATCCACTTTTATGGGGGGATTGTAAATATCCCTTTCTCTTAGAATCCAAGAGTTAACAATACCCCCTGTGACTATAAACACAAGATGTTTCATTCAGGAAAGAGGTGCACTCAAGTAAGCAGCGATCTTTGTGACAGTAGCTCCCAGTATGGTCCACATGCCCAGCTAATCACATTAGTGTGAGAGTGAAGAGGTGGCCAGTAGACAGCAAAATAAAGACGGAGAGAAAAGCAAGACTAATCTTGTTAAAAGGGAAGCAAAGATAGACGCTATTTTTACACAGCAGCTTATAACGTCCCAATTTTCCCAGGATTGGAATCACCTGTATGTCTTCTGGGACTGTGGGCTGCTTGGGGAACACTCCCGGCTGCGGCTGAGGCAAACAAGCACAAACCCATCTTGTATTTACAGAGGGTTATTTTTTCACGTTCTTTGCCCACCGCGTTCTCTGTGGTTCTTGTGTCATGGGCTAACTAGTGACGCTCTTTAAAAATGTAGGAATGTGTTTAACATGGAGAACGCTGGTGATTAACCCGGAGAATGCTGGCATTTTCCAGACTCTTCCAAGAGAGAAATAGACTCTCACAATTTGTACCCAGTATTAACACAAAAACAAAGGAGACCCCTTGTGGAGAGTTCTTATGTTTTTCCTGAACCTTTTTGGGAAACCAATCTGGGACATTTTTGGTGGTCTTCTCCCAACATTATGAAGTCATCTGCACTCTGATTGTGCAGTGATGGTGTAAGTCATATACCAAATACCCTTGTGCAATAGAACTTAGTTTAACAGTATGCCTTTCCTATGAGAGTAATCTCAAAGCACCCTACCGAATAGTGAGTCAGTTGCTGGTAGAACGGTGACTATGCAGGCAGTAATGATACCCATTATGTGGTCAAATAAGCCTTAATCCTACAAGTCCTTGAGAGGTTCACAACAAGGAGCACAAGCTTGTTGTGCTCCAACACAGGTGGGAGGGGAGGTTACTTGTGGGAGAAAATTAGGTTAAGCATGAGACACAACTCTCTGAACGAAGTATTAACAAGTTCTAGATCCCTTGAGTCCCTATTCTTTATTTACAAGAATACCAGGTAAAAAACAGTTGGGGAGTGAGGTGAGAGAGGAGTCTCTGAGCAGACATAGGTTTCGGTGTGATCCTCAGCATGAAGTGCTCCCTTCTTTAGTTGTGTTCTTGCTGCTAGGCGGGAGTAACTTGATGGCCAAGCAGTAGCAGGATCAGGCTCCTCTGCACTGCTTATCCTGCTTGACACTTTTCACGTTGTGCTTCTGTGCCTCACGTTATGCATCTGTGTTGATGTGGGGTCAAGCCCCCTGTACTGGATGTTAAAATCAGTTAAACTTAGAGTGGGGTCACCTTGGCTTGGATATTGATGGAAGATGGTCCAGTGGCTAGGCTCATAGGTGCCGACTCTGTGGGTGCTCTAGCCCTGGATCACCCATGGAAAAAAATAGTGGGTGCTCAGCACCCACCAGCCACCCACCGATAGCTGTTCCATGGTGGGCGGGAGGTGCTGTGGAGTGGAAGCAGAGCAGGGGCAATGTAGCAGGGTGGACCTCTGCTTCTGCCCTGAAGGGCTTAAAAACAGCCCTGGGAAGGGGCTGGGGCTGGAGAAAGCAGCCTTTAGGCTGGGCTGATTGGGGAAGTGGCTGCAGCCGGGGTCATGCCCCAAACTGAGCCATGGGGCCTAATAAGAAGGCCAGGGAAGCCAAGGGCAAGCAGTCTCTCTCTGACTGGGGAGGGAGACAGGCCTGGCTGCTTGGGAACTCACCTGGGGGACCTAGAGGAAGGCAGGGCTGGGGAAAGGCCTTAGGAGCTGGGAAGCCCTAGGCTAGCAACTCCCCAGGCTGCAGAGCTGGTTCTAGGCCTCCTAGGTACTGGACTTGCAGAGGGGCAGCCGGAGGGTGGGTAGAGGCAGCCAGTCCAAACCCCTTGTTGCCTGCAATGATCGGCTGATACACTGCAGTCTGCCCCAGGGCACGGGGGCTAAACAGAGACTGGCAGTAGCCATGACTGAGGCAAAGAGGGGATAGTGGGGTGAGGGTTCCCCTGGGACGGGGGAGACCCAGTTAAAGCGGCACCGGGGTGCAGGGAGGGACATGGGGGCCAGTAGCGGACTGGTGGATCACCGGCCTGCAGAGGGCGCTCTGGGCTGAGACTGAGCTAATTCCCTGAAGTCACCAGCAGGAGGCGCTGCGGGGGTGAGTCCACACATCTACAGGCAGGAAGAGGTGGGGTGAGAGTGGGGCACTGTGGGAGGGGGCAGAGCAGAAGCAGGAAGAGGTGGAATGAGGGTGTAGCCTTGGGGGAAGGGGTGGAGTGGGGTGGGGCCTGGGCAGAGTGGGGGTGGAGAACCCACCCAGAAAAATGAAAGTCGGTGCCTGTGGCTAGGGTCCTAGCCTAGGAGTTGGAAGACGCACATTCAGTGCCCAACTCTGCCGCATACTTCCTGTGTGACCTAGGGCAAGTCATGTAGTCTCTCTGTGCCTCATTTTCCTACCTCACAAGGGTGTTGTGAGGGTAAATACATTACAAGGTTAGTGAAGTGCTCAGATACTGCAGCATTAGGGACCACAGAGGTGCATTAGACAGATAACCTACTTTTGGTTTTTTTAGCACTGAGATCTTTAACTCCCATCTGGCCAGGCAGAGGTGGACTGAGGGGTTCTTGGCTGAACACCTTATCTGAAAGATGTTATCTCTAATTCAGCATAAGATGCTGCTGCTCTGTAATAGCACTAGCTCTAGACATCATTAACCTCAGCTGTCATCAAAATGCTTGACCTTTAAGGAGAGTTCCACAGTAAGGGTGGCGTTCACATGCACTGTTTAATGTGGCTTTATTGTAGCAAGAAAATGATTACCGACCTGTACACTGAGCCCAGTTACAGCTTTCTAAATATAACAAGTGTTTCCCTCCCTGTAAATTCTCCTGTTTCCCATCCGTGCTCCTTTATATGTTGGTTTATGAAAATCAGGTCTAAATATACCGATTCTACCTCTGCCATGCTTGTTATAAACATACCTCAAAGTCGATAAGCTTCCTTACCCTGCGTCATACCTGAAAGATTGCAGAGCAGAGGTCAGCACCCAGATTTAAGGCTAGAGGCTTTTTCTCTTGTTTGGCTGGATAGAAGAAAACTGGGAATCTGGAGAAAAGGGTGCTAGAGAGAAAAGTAGTGAATTCATTGTCTGCTAAATCCTCTCTGTTAGATTGTGTGGGATTCTTAGGGTGAGTGCTGCATGCTCAGGGCTCCAATTGTATGGTGTTCTGTCTGTCAAGATTCCTATTCCCTTCCTGCCCATTGTTGAGGTATCCAAGGAGTATCTGAGCACTTCACTTCACCAGCTGAGGTGTTCCCAGTCCCACCCCCCAGCAGTGATTTACCTCTCCACCAGCTGTTCCGGGCACTCGAAACAACATGCCCATGCTGCTGGGGAGGGGTGCATGGTCGCTTTTGTGGCTTCCCTTTACTTCCCTGTCAGAAAAGCATTTTTTTGTGGGAAAGCAAAGAAATCTGCGAGGGTCATGAATTCTGCATGTGTGCAGTGGCACAGAATTCCCCCAGAAGTAAAGTGTGCTTGCCTTTCCCATGGAGCTGCAGGATTTTCAGGCAGTGTCCCCATCACTTCATGAGGTCACCACTCTTTCCTCTTTGAAGCTTGCATCATTATTATGATTATTCATAATATGGTAGCACTTAGAATTCTAGCCAAGGTGAGGACCCCATTATGTTACACACAGCAGATACCCACAATGAGAGATATTTCTCAGCAGAGAATGTGCAGTCTAAAGAGACAAGACATGAGGTTGGAGGGGACAGAAATATTCTCCCCATTTTTCAGCTGGGGAATGGAGACATGGACAGAAGGACTTTCCCAAGGTCATACAGAATGTCTGTAGCAGAGCTGTGAACTGAACACAGCTCTCCTGAGCACCAATCTAGTACCTTACACACAAGATAAGACCATCTTTCCTCCCATAATAAGTATCTCTGTGAATCTCAGAATTTTTGTAGCAGATTTCCCCTCCCACAGATTTTCATGTAGGAAGGGAAAATGGGGCCTTATTATCTGAAAAGGGCTTTATCCTCCGTTTGTACCAAGCGTTGTCTAATCAGTGCCAAAACCATAGAGACAAGGATGAAAAAATAAAGCAACTGTATCAGTGGATCAGGTGTATGTATCTGTATATGATCTTATTAATCAAATAAAAACAGAAGCGAAAAAGGGTGTAATAGGCTGGAGAAATCCCTGATGGAAAATCCCATTGACTGTTGCATTATGCAGTGTGGTCAGGAGGTGAAAAGGAAGAAGCAGATGGAAGTCCAGCAATAGCACCAGATAAACAGTGGCAGCTTTCGTTTTAGGATGCATAGTGAAAACCAGGCAACCTGTCAATATTGGGCTCAGCTGGGATGAAAGCTTTTACACCAGTAAACTCGTGAGTCCCAGCACTTGGTGAAGTGAATCAGAAGCTCATTACATCTGGAGAACTTGATATTGCATTGCCTTCTAAAACAGAATGGAAAAATTAGACCTCCATCAGCACTGATGAGCTGATGACCTCAGCTGGCACTTGTGGTGGCTAAATCAGAGAGGAAGCTCAGCTGGAGACTGACCCTTGCTGGATAAAGAGAACACTGATTATTAACTAGTGCCATGGAGTCAGCATTAGAATTTTGCTCTTTCTTGTACAGTGACAGCACCCTGGTAGTGGCATTTGGAATCAGCTGGGATTAGTTTTGCTAAGTGATCCCCAATTCATACCATCCCTGCTAACAGTTGCTATGGGACTTGCTTTGATTGCCCCTGGCCTAAAATAATTGTCCCTAGAAATCTGTGAGTTCAGCTGGAAGAAAGCTGTGAAGTCATTAAGGAACAGTGCTCAGAATGGTCTGAAATAAAGGAGGAGGGTGTCTATCATAATCTGGAAGTAGCAATTTGATATGACAGTGCTTAGTGTGCCCCTCTCTGACTCAACTTGATTTTAATCTTTTTGAGGGGAGGAGTGGGGGGGAGTTTTCAGTGTCTGTGATCTCTCGTGCCCCTTTCCCATACATACACACCCTTCAAGCACTGTTGAGGATTGCAGAGCCACTAAAGCAGCGGGTGATGGCCATGGCAGCCTGCACATACATGGAAAGGAGGTTTTAGATGGGAGCACAGGAAAGGGAGTAGGGGAAATCTGAGGGGGAGCAAGGAGCGTGCAGGATTTTTGGGGAGTGTGAAGGCTGGCGTAGAAAGCAGAGATGAGATGTCAGGCAGAGACATGCACCGACAAAAAAACAGCGCAGGTGGACCCTGACATTTCTAACCATAGGAGGAAGATAGAGCTGCCCTAAGACATGCTAAAAGAGGTGGAGAATTGAAGTTAATGTCTAGATCACCCAAGTAATAGCTTTGATTTGTTGTATTAACTTAAAACTCAACCTTTTCTTATTCCCCCCTCTGTACTAATATAATTTGCACGTTCAACAAAAAAACACAACAGAACAAAAACCAAACTGCTCTGTGCTTGCGTTGCCTAAGGATGTTTTAGACCAGGGGTGTGAAACATGCAGGCCAGATCCAGCCTATATAATGTATCAATGTAGCCCACATAAGCTTTCATTTAAAAAAAAAAAGTTTCTAGCCCTTCTGGCTGCATGGAGAACCTTCTACACATGAACCAAGAGTAAGCCAAGCAGCGAGGCTTGCAGAGAGCCTGAAAAAGTGACTCATGGGTGAACTCCCATGTCCCCCATTAAATCTGATCAACTTTAAATGATATTTCAGTGTCAACATTAGCTATAATTGAATCACTGATTGTTTCGGGGATTGGAATAGGAAATAGGGTGGGAGTGCAGCTCCCTCTGGGAATTGGGAGTTGCTGCAGCTCAGGAACTGGCAGAGAAAAGAACACAGGGGAGTCACATGGACCAGGAAGAGGGAGAGAAGGACGACAAAGAGGATGGGGAAGGAAAAGAAAGACAAGGCAAACACTGCAGTGAGTTTAAGGGATAGAATATTGTCTCACGGAGGATGTGTCGTGTGGGACAATAAGGCACTGAACAAATAAATAACTCAAAATTTAGGTACTGCACAACACCTGCGTTCCCCCCTGATCTTGGTGCAAACTCCTTACTGACATCAGGGGCCATGTGCAGTGCACTGCAGGGAGTAGAGAGTTCTAAACTGATTCCCTGGCTACTCACCATTATCAAATACAGAACTTTCAGTGAGTTTGACATCACTTTTTTAGACACTTTGCTGGGCAGGGCAGTCCCACAATTCCCTTCCCCTGCTGTTACTGGAATTGACATTCATCATCATTATTCACTCAGGCCTCTCTGCCCTATAGACTGTGAAACAACAGAAACTTTCCAAAAAGCCAGATGCAGAATGGGCTCTGGTTCCTTCTTTACCTTTTATTATGGATGTGCCACATGCTGATGGCCCAGCCAGAAGTCCCTCAGCAGCTCTGTACAAGTGCAGACCAGAGTGGGAGCTGGGCCACTCTCACAGTGTGTAATGTGTGCACTCCCTCCATGTCAGCATGGCTCTGTTGGTCACTGTGGAAGGGAAGCAGAGCGATGGCCACACCCTTGGCCCATCCAGTCCTGACTTACACAACCTTTGTGCTCTTTACTGGGATTCTGGCTAGCCACTGCACAAAGTCTGAATACTTTGCCCTTTCGTTGGTTTCACTGGTAACTGTGAGGGAATGAAATATTGGCCCTTGAGTTAAAGGTATTGTTAGATACAGGATGGACTTTATATGGGGTTCAGTCCTGCTTCCATTGCCATGGATAGTTAAACCTCAGTTGACTTCAATGATAATAGGAAACTTGAGCCTTCTCCACATTCTACATGCCTCCCCTCAATTCCCCCCCCCCCCAAAAAAAAACCCTTGTGCACGTGGCACAACCAGCTACAACTTGGCTTTGACTTCAAAGATTGGTTGTAGCAAACTGTGAATGTGTATTAAATAACTCTGTGTCCCCCAAAGGCACAGAGAGTACAGACACTGCTGTGCAATCAGTGCCATGCTATTCATTGTAGTATGTTGCTAAGTCACAAAAACATGGAAAGCCCGATGGCCCTGAAAAGATTAAATTAAGTATTTGGAATTTCCTCCTGTTTCTCAAAGGCATATCCCTGCAGGCGCTCACGTACCCACACAAACACACTCCCCAGCATTCGTAATTCCTGCATGACTGTGTCAGTAGCACGCAGGCAAAGGTCATATGCAATTTTTCCTAAAGACAGAAAATAGAGCACCTCAGGTTTTTGTAACAATTGTCTACCAGGCTATTGGATGTGATTGGTTTGTCTCACTCAGAGTCTCCCATGCTAAGCCAGATTGTTGACCTATCTGTTGGGTCTTGGCCCCTCCGTAGATTGTCTGTTTACAGAGCTATCTCTAGCATTCCTATCTTTTCACCCGTACACACAGGTGACAATAGGCCCAGATAAAAAATGATCCACTGGGTGTAAGAAAAGACACAATAGAGAAACTAGGTGTACAAGGCCACTCTAGATTTCTTTCTCATTACGTAAATTGGTGTAGATTTGATTCTGCATTAACTCAGCGTAGTTTGTGTGACTGGGGTTCTTGTTACATACACTAGGAGTTATGGAATAGCTCCATACAATTACTCACTAGATACAAATGAGGGCTCTTTATTATTCAGTGAATTTGAATTAACCTTAATTCCACCTTTTCATGCAGCCCAAGTACAGTAATAGATTTGAGGGCAGAGAGGAATGTTAAGATCATATAACACAGGTCATAGGATTTCAGCCACTAATTCCTGCCACAAGCCCGTAACTTCAGTTTGAGCTAGAGCAGCCATCTCCACGGGAGAAAGCCAGTGGGACAATGTGGGGGAATTACTACCAGGGACTCCTCACTAAGATTTCCTCTCCCAGAAACCTCATGTAGGATTTTCTTCAGCAGGGAATACTCCAGGCCATCAATAAAATAATCTAACAACAACTGGGGAAAGTGCCCTTTGGGCAGCACAACACGTGGAAAATTTTATTCCAAAAGGCAAATGTTCCAAAAAGTTATGAGCATATGAAAACAGGAGTTTATAATGGAAACTGCTTTGCAGCCTTAATTTCAGCTGCAACTACCAACAACTGATATAATAAAACAGTGCAAGAAATACACTCTTGAAGTCATATTTCATGAGGAAAAGTAATGGTTAAAGATAGCTATCCTGGGACTCAGAAGACCCACGTTCAAGTCACTGCTCTGCTATAGATTTCTTCTGTGACCTGTAAGTCATTTTTTTTTTTTTGCTCTGCCGGTGGACCTCCCCCTCCCCATGTGTCCCGATATTTTCTTCATCTCATCTGGTCACCCTAACTTCAGTAGCTGGAGCCATCTTCAAAAAAGAAGAAGAAGAAAGACCCAAGGAATAACAGATTAGTCAGCCTCCCTTCAATACCTGGAAAGCTACTAGAACAAATTGTTAAACAATCAGTTTATTCAAACCCAGAGGATAATAAGGTGATAAGTAATAGCGTATATGGATTTGTCAAGAAGAAATCATGCCAAACCAATGAAGTTTCCCTCTTTGACAGGATAACTGACTTAGTGGTTATTGATAGTAATTTTTTAGTAATAGTTCGTATTTACATCTAGACCATATTTCCCTGGCTTGTTTATGAGAATATCGTGGGACTTTGGCTAAATTCCAGATATTTTACATCTACTGCATGGGAGGGTGGAAAGCAATAGATACAATATATCTAGACTTTTTTAAGGCTTTTGAAAAAGTCTCACATGATATTCTCACAACCAAAGTAAGAAAATGTGGTCTAGACTAAATTGCTATAAAGTAAGTGTATAACTGATTGAAAGACAGTCATCCAAAAGTAATTACTAATGGTTCACCATCACACTGTGAGGACTTCTTTAGTGAGGACTTATTTAGCAAAGCTTTTGATACGTTTTCCCACAGTATTCTTGCTGGCAAGTTAAAGACATATGGGCTGGATGAATGGACTATAAAGTGGATAGAAAGGCGGCTAGATCGTCGGGCTCAGCAGGTAGTGATCAATGACTCCATGTCTAGTTGGCAGCTGGTATCAAGTGGAGTGCCCCAAAGGTCGGTCCTGGGGCCAGTTTTGTTCAATATCTTCATTAATGATCTGGAGGATGGCTTGGACTGCAGCCTCAGCAAGTTTGCAGATGATACTAAACTGGGAGGAGTGGTAGATACACTGGAGGGTAGAGATAGCAAACAGAGGGACCTAGACAAATTAGAGGATTGGGCCAAAAGAAATATGATGATATTCAACAAGGACAAGTGCGGAGTCCTGCACTTAGGATGGAAGAATCCCATGCACTGCTACAGACTGGGGATCGAATGGCTAGGTAGCAGTTCTGCAGAAAAGGATCTAGGGGTTACAGTGGATGAGAAGCTGGATATGAGTCGACAGTGTGCCCTTGTTGCCAAGAAGGCTAATGGTATTTTGGGCTGTATAAGTAGGGGCATTGCCAGCAACTTCCAGTTCTCCAGAATTTAGTGGGGACCGTTAGGCCATTTATCTGTGCCAGCCTTCACAGGTGTCAAGCCTTACGCTAACTGCTGAAGCCAGTGTCTTCTAGGAATCAGGCCTGTAGGTTCCTTGCATTACGGCTGAACAAAATAAATGCTAATGCTAACTCTATGGGCTACAGAGAGCAACAAAAATAAGAGGTTCAGAAAACATGACGTATGAGGAAAAGTTGAAAGAATTTGGCATATTTAGTCTAGAGAACGGAAGGCTGAGTGGGGACCTGATAAGTCTTCAAAACTGTAAAATCTTGTTATAAAGAGGACAGTGCTACATTGCTCTCCATGTGCACTGAAGGCAGGACAAGAAGTTGTCATTCTAGTTTGCAGCAACAGTGATTCAGGTTAGTTATTAGGAAAAACTTTCTAACTATAAGGATAGTTAGGCACTGGAACAGTTTACCTAAGGAGGCTGTGGAATCCCAGTCATTGGAGATTTTAAGAACAGGTTATACAAACATCTCTCAGGGATAGTCTTAGGTACACTCGGTGCTGCCTCATCACGGGGGATGGAGTAGATGACCTCTTGAGGTTTCTCCCAGCCCTAATTCTTATGATTCTATGCTAAGTCCCAGAGATAGATAGTAAGCAATGTCTGTGATCACATTCCAGCTGAGTGAAGCTGTTGAAAAAGTAAAGCAATAAAAATAGATGAGTCCACAAGCCAAACTTCTCATGTTTTGGGCAGCAGCCAGTTCAATCATTATTTGGGCAGCTCTTGACTCTAAAGATCTTAATTATGAAACCCACTTAAGCTGCCCAGGCACCTGACACACATTGCAGTCCACAGCTGCTGCACATTGCTGTATTGTGGTATGATGGTCAAAATAATTGATCAAAGTTTTAGAGAAATGGGTGTTTCTGTTGCTTGTTGTTTTACAGGGCAGTGGGTAAGCTTGTAGGACTGACTTTAACTTGTGAAAGAATTCTTCTCCCTATCTTAAGAAGTGGGCTACTTTAGGGATATAGCCTCATGTTTTTCCTGTGTGATTTGATACATTTTTGTTATATACGATGGGGACCAAATTCACTACACTGGCTTCCCCGCAGTAGAAATCCAGCTGTCATGCCCCAGGCTTGGAAAGTTTTCCAGGAGTAGAAAGTTTGGTGGTGAAAAGTGGCCATGATTCCCCTCCGGTTAAGGGACAAAGCAGCTTAAAAAGTGGGTGTGCTGGCTGGGGTGGTGGCAGAGCTAGGGCTGCCAGGGAACATATTGATGTAATGTGTCCCTACTGCAGTTTTCACCAGTCAGTTCCTAAGGAACTTGTGCCATTACTGAAACCTGCCTGGCCTGGTAGAAATCCTGAGTGAGAGTGGTGGGGGCAGAGGCTTCGGCTAATGTAGACAAGAGCAAACTGCAATTCCCTGCATCATTGTGGTTGAATCTGGTCCAATATTACTAAATCCATATAACTGAATTAACTAGACTCTGAGTTGTCACAAGCCTAGGGTGCCCTCCAATGGCAGGCTGCTGCATGACAAGTGTGCTCAGTTTCTTCTTCAGTGGTTCTCAGAAATAAGAACATAAGAACAGCCATAGGGGATCAGACCAAAGATTCATCTAGACCAGTATCCTGTCTTCTGACTGCGGCCAATGTCAGGTGCTCCAGAGGGAATGAACAGAACAACAAGTGATCCATGACCTGTTGTCCATTCTAAGCTTCTGGCAGCCAGAGCATGGGGTTGCATCCCTAAGCATCTCAGTTAATAGCCATTGATGCACCAATCCTCAATGGATTTATCTAGTTATTTTTTGAGTCCCATTATAGTTTTGGCCTTCACAACATCCCCTAGCAACATGTTCTGCAGGTTGACTGTGCATTGTGTGAAGAAGTACTGCCTTTTGTTTGTTTTAAACCTGCTGCCTATTACTTTCATTCAGTGAGCCCCTAATTCTTGTGTTATGAGAAGGAGTAAATAACACTTCCTTATTTACTTTCTCCACACCAATCACGATTTTATAGACCTCTATCATATCCCCCCTTAGTCATCTCTTTTCTAAACTGAAAAATCCCAGTCTTTTTAATCTCTCCACATATGGAAGCTCTTCCATACCCCTGATCATTTTTGTTGCCCTTCTCTGCACCTTTTCCAATTCTAATATATCTGTTTTGAGATGGGGCGACCAGAACTGCACACAGTGTTCCAGGTGTGCCTTGCAAAAGATGCTCACAATCATTCATGATCTGGCCCTAAGACCTTGATTCAACAAAGGATGGAAACATGTCCCTGACTTTAACATGTGAGTCATCCCATTGACTGGCAAGTACTTAAGTCAGCAGTAGGGTTAAAAAGTATTTTAACAACTTTATGTAACATTTCCAAAGCTCAGCTAAAGCTGTGAGAACATAGAGCAAGGAAGACATGCAAAGTGGCAATGAGAGCTTGCCCTCTGGTTGTGAGTGGAACTGCTCATGTGAGTAAGGTGAGCAGAATTGATCCATATTGTGCTTTATCTCATTATAACTTTTTAATCGTCATCACTTTAGTGTCTACTGACGAAGACTTTGCACTTCCTTGGCATACTCCACAATAGACCTTCTTATCACTACTTATGTTTTTTCTTCCAGTCCCTAACTCTTAGCCCAACACACACACACAGCCTCCAAGAGATCTCATGTTCTGTGAAAGAGTTTCCCCTGTAGAATGTCATTTCCCACAGAACAGGTTCCTAAGGTTGGAGTTAGGCCTTGTTGAAAATATGCCAGCTTCTGTGTCCTAGGACGGAAACAGCCTGGGTGGTGGAAAGGAGTGCTGTAGGAAAGCTGGGAGCCTGGCCCAAGTCCACATTAGGAATTCTTCACTTCCATGTTGAAAGGAATTAAATTCACAATTTTTCAAGCAGATCTACTCCCTGAAGCCACAAGGTCACACCAAATGCTAGAAGGGTGAACTCTTCCTTCCATCCCTCTGAAATAGCTACAGTGCAACTTACTGTAGTCAGGCATCTAGAGGTGAACAGTGAAGATTTCATAGCAAAAGGGTAGGGTTCAGCCTTCGTGTCCTAAGCCAAAATTCCCCTATCTCCACTCTGGTGCAGCAGGAGACCTGCCTAGGCTGACACCCTCTGCTCCTGGGGCATCTGCATTTAAACTGTGCTGTGTGTATATATGTGTATATACATGTAATGTGATGTGATGTGACATACTTCAGAATGAAAGGCATTCCCATAAAAGTAAAATATGACGATGATGATGATGATGATTTATTGACTTCTTATGAGCAGCAAATATAAGCTCAACAGCAAATGAAAAAAGATTTAGTTGTACTAGAAAAATAAATACATAGTGCACCTCTGCAGAACAGTGACAATGAGGTAACAGATTTCCTTAAGGAAATAAGCAATTGTTTGAGGGTTGAGGGTATGCATTGAACAAGTTTCTCCTCTTTTGTCTTTGAAACTCCTACCATCTTTCTGACCCTGGAGTGACCTCTCACAGACAATCGCTTGAGTCTGCATTCTGGTCAACAGGTCTCCAGCTGAGTCTTTCCAATATGACAACATGCACCTCATTGTAGTTCTGGCTACTGTAGCATTTGCATCTGAATGCAGAAGGTTTTCTTTCCCTCATCCAATCTCCTCCCCGCAGTCACCTGAGGTCGTTCTCTGCTTATTTTGGTCTGTAACCACTTTGTGACCTGGACACCACAGTGCACTGCAATACTTAGCAATAAAGGTGCTGCTGTTAAAATCACATCACTTGTAGCAAAGGATTCAACACCCGCCTCCACACTCTGTCATCCTCCACTACTGCCCCACACAACTCAAAGCCCACATCCCCCCCATTGCTGAATTATTTAAAACACAATTGGGCCAGTGGAGGAGACAATGGGCTTCCCCCAAATCCCTGCCCCCTGTCAATGTGACCTACCCGCTCCTCACTTGCAGATTCCAGCCCTGTGGAAGGGTCTCTGTAAGGTCTCATAGCTAGGGGCAGCGGCTCGTTCTACATATTTTGCCACCCCAAGCACAGCAGTCTGGCTGCTTTCGGCAGCACACCTGCGGGAGGTACACTGGTAACACGGAGTCGGTGGCATGCCTGCAGGAGGTCTGCAGATCCCACGCCTTCAGCATCCTCACCGCCAAATTGCCGCCAAAACCGCGCAACCAGCGGACCTCCCGCAAGCACGCCGCTAAAGGCAGTCTGACTGCCGCCCTCACTGCGACTGGCAGGTGCCTCCCCACCCGCGGCTTGCCACCCCAGGCACGCGCTTGGTGCGCTGGTGCCTGGAGCCACCCCTGCTCATAGCTGACCTCCCCCCACCACCACCACCTTCTGCATGACAAGTAAAATCCTCACATGAAACCTTCACCCTCCCTAGGCTTCAGAATCTGAACTCCAGCCCAAGCCAGGAACATCTACATGGTTATTTTTAGCACCATGGCGTGTGTCCCAGGAACACAAGTCTGTAGACCTGGGCTCTGACACTCACTGCCCCCCGTGGAGTGGATTCTGCCAAGTAGACATACCCTAATAGGCCTTGTTTTAGGTGTGACCCCTTAGCTGTCTCTTACAACTATCTTAAACAAAGGATGTGTTCCCACATCAGTGTAAACAAGGTTTTAACCCATCTTAAGGTTTCATCCAGCTTGTAACAGTACTTTATATTGCTGGGAGATGCCAAAATTGATTCCAGAGTGTCTAATGGCCTCTGTGGCAAGGAGAGAAATCAATGTTGTAACACTAGTCTGTTCTTTCACAGCCTCTCAGTGCTGATCAATCACTTCTCTGTCAATGAGGCTGCCTCTGCTTCTTTCCCTGTCCAGATGGCAAGGTGCAGTGCTTGCAAGTTGTCATGTATTAGCTAGAGTATTATCTACATCTTTATGGACAGCTATCCAACTCATACATTTGCCTTTTTCTGTTTTTCGGGGGTTGTTTTAAGTGTTTCTTAGAAAAACACATCATTCTCCATAGCGCCTATGGTTATTGTTAAAAATAATAAGTATTAGTAATCACAAGCATTTGGTATTGCATTGTGCTAGGAGCAATACGGACAAATACTGAGACAAACTCCCTGCCCCAAAGAACTTACTGTACATTATAAAGATGACCAAGTATATGGGTCTGTCCCAAAGGGTGGGCAAAATTCCATGTGTCACAGAGCACTTCTGCAATCAATTTCTTTTCAGCCTCCCCCTGGCAGGACCCATGTCATTTGCTGAAGTGTTTTCTTACGTTTGTGTAAATTCCTCCTCCCTACCCCCACTAGACTGTTCTACTTGGTTGTCACATCAAAGTGAATCGCAGCCTGAGAAGAGTAGATAACATGGAATCAGGTTTTCTGCCTCTTTAGTAGAATGTTTCATTAAAATCTGCTCTTAGAATGCCATTGGCTGGGTTTCTTGACATACTTATTTGAGTATAATACAACAACTGCTGCTTCTCTTGTGCACTGCTGTCCGTATGGGCTGGAATCCTCAGGAGCAGGTCATCAGACAGCCTGCCAGCTCTGCTGGAGACATATGTTACAAACACTTCCTTGGAAAGTGAAAGCCATCTGTTGAAAATATTTCTGCTTGGTAAAATATTCTAATTGTGTCTATAAGAAACAGGCAACGTCAAACCTGTCCTGGTGCATGAAACCGACTTATTTATGGCCAGAAATGTCACATGGCCTTTGTGGGGGTGTGAATGTAATGTTTCTGAAAAGTGCCTGATTGACAGGTCTGAGTATTTGAGCCAGAACAGGTCCAGCACACACTGCCCTGTCAATATGCCTCAACACTGACCCTGAGGGATCAAGGGGTGAGAGGTTAGTTCAGACTCCAGGCTTATTCAAGTCTTTGACCCTTCTGCTGAGGCTGCCAACAGCATTACCAATTAGTGCCAGTAGTGGGGATGGAGACACTTGCCCAAAGGGAATTGGACTGAGGCTACTCAACAGTCATCAGATAGCAACAGTTTCAGTCACTACTGACCTGAGCTGGATTTGAATTAGTAATGCCTACAGGGTAAGGGTTTGTATCACAGCATCAGCCAGCTAAGCTGTCCAGTCCCCTCAATTTGATTTTGTTCATTTCACTCTTGTAAGGCAGCAATTATGGGAGTATCTATGGGTACATCTACATTGCAAATAAAACATGTGCTCTTAGCTTGGATTAGCTAAGACATGGCAACTCCGCTTTTAACTTGAGTTAGCAGCTCAAGGTCAACCCTAGGCTCCCCTATTGGCTTTAACTTGAGCCACTAGCCTGATTTAAAAGCCACGTTGCCATGTCTTCATTGCTATTTTAACCTGGCTTAGCTAACCAGAATTAAGAACACTCTTTTGTTTTCAGTGTAAACATACCCCAAATGCAAAAGCAGAAAATTAAAGAATATTAAAAAATGTCAGAAGGGAGCTCCAGAAGGGTATCTCCATGTTCTGCTTCACAGTTATCTTTTACATAGAGGATGTGGATTGGGTTTCAACTGTGAATATGAGGATGCAGAAACTTCTTCCTCTGAGAGAAAGTCGTCTCACCATTGTGGGACAAACAATCCAAAAGTTTTGTCTTGCATTTTTTTTGTGAACACTGTTAGTCCTGGGCTCAGTTCAGTCCTTCATAGGGTTCCACAGACTACAGCCCTCTTCTGAGAACACTCTGATTCCGATGCTTCCCATGTTCACCCTGGTTCTTGACAGTTGCAATGTCCCCAATCTCTTAATGTATATTTAATGATGAGATGGATTCTGACAGAGCTTTTTCCATTTAAATTAATACCAGGGCTTTGAACTGGCCTGGAAATGAACGGAGAGCCAGTTGAGGGCATGGAACATTGCTGAAGATGAGTGTGTACCTGTCTATCCTGCCAAGAGATAATGTGGCCATCTCTCTGTGCACCAGGTAGACTAAATTGCAATAGTACAACCAAGAAGTGATGAAGGCAGGTACCATTGTTGCCTTTTTGCTTTTGATTGATTAATTTAGCTTGAGCACCACTTGGAAGATGGAAGTTCTTTGGTGTGTGATTGAAAAAAGGAAAGAGGATGGGAGGTTAGAGAATCTAATCACATAAAGCTCTCTTCTCAGGGGATGTCTAGCTAAATGACCTTAGACAATGTCAAGCCAAGTCAATGAATGAGAATCCTGTCAATGTGGCATAGAACATTGGGTCCAGTGCTCATGTTACTCCTCCTCATGTCACCTGTAGCTGGACATACTGCAGTAACCAACATGACAATTCAGAGCAATATTGCAAGTGGTCACACTGAAACTAAAGGGTTTTTTTTCCACAGACCCCTCAGATGAAGTAGGAAGTTTCTTCTAGTTAACTAGCTACTTCTGAAACCAAAGATTTTGCTTTTAGCAGTTCTGAAAAACCTTGCAGCACCTAGGACAGAGATACACAGAAAAAAAAACAGCTAGAAAGAAGGGTTAAACCACTGTGAAAATCACCTCTCCAAATGTGCATAACAATGGTGGTGACAGTATAATAATGCTTTAGCTTGCATAAAATAAATAGTTTTAGCATTAAGGTTTTAAATAAGTAATAATGATAATTTATAGTGAAAAATCCAAAATGGCCACTGCAATGATTCTCTATTAGAAAGTGCAAAATAAAGGACGCAGACTAAGCTGACCATTAGCAGTTAAGAAATAGGGGTGAAATAGAGTTCAACAGGCATGACTCAGCTTCCTTCCAAATGCCTGAAGGGTGGAGCTACAAGGAGGATCTAGACAGGATTAGGGTCCAGGCTGATAAATTCAAGTTGATTGGCTGAGACGGTATGCTAATATATGCTAATTTCTGAGCATGGAAAAGCAACCAATCAGAGAAGACCAGACACTGAAGGTAAGACCAACAGCTTGCTGGCTGATGTGTGGGTGTGGAACCAAGCAGAGAAGATTAACCAGCAAAGAGCAGAGAAGTAGCTACCTGAAGAAGCAGCAGCAACCAAAGCTTCTAGAAGACAACAGCCACAGAAGCAGCAGACGGCATTCGGTGGCAGCAGTTGGAGGCAGCAGCCACAGTGAGACAGCCCGGTCAACTATCACTCTTTTGTGTCCAGACAGAGCAGAAGGACCAAAAGATGGTTCAGAGGGACTGTGAAGAAGTGTGTCTGATTTTCTGTCTATTTTCTGTCTGGGTGTGCTTGTAAATAAAGCTGGATGCCTGCTTCTCAGTGAGATCCACTCCACCACATTCTGTGACTGATCACTGCGCACAGAATGGTAATGTTAAATTGTTCCATGTACAAATGTGAAATGTTTTCATATATACTGAGAGAGAGAGAGGTTCCATCCTCTGCATTGTATAAGTGCAGTGTTATTATCAGTGTTGTAGTACGGCTTGTATGCAGAGTCTCTCTGTGCCTCAAATATCACATTGTAACCATTCTCTGCTTTGTGTATGCTGTGTGTTCTGTGTAGTTTGTGGCTTTATTTTATTGCGCTGCTTTAATGTGTAATTTCTAAACAAGAGTTAATAATGTTCTATTCTACCTTATGTATTCCCTCCTGCTTTATTGAATGCATTGTAGCTGCTTATTTCCTTTAAATAAATACAACTTTGTTTTTGAAGAATTACTGCTTGAATGTCAATCCTTTGAGCAGAGGGCTGCATCCAGAACCTCCCATGGGTTAGTAGGATTTGCCTGCTCTGGGGAGTCCTCTGTGAGCTGGAAACAAACCCCATGGTAAAATCCTGGCAATTCCTCTAGGGTGGGCTACCACCTTATTACTCATTTGGGCAGAATAAACTGATGATCAATTTATAATGATAGGCAAGCCACTATTGGGGTGCGTTAGGTCCAAATTTTGGGGTAACGCTTCTCTGGTCCCAGCACCCTAGTATTTGAGTGCCCAGCACAGTAGTATCCTGTGAGAGAGGGAAGTATTATTATCCCATATTTTTACAAATGAGGAACTAAGGCACAGAGTAACGTGCCCACACAAAGTTTATGACAGAGCTGGGAACTGAACCCAGATTGCCAGGGTCCCAGAGCTCATCTCATTATCCTCACAGCAGAGCACTGTTGCCTCCCATCCAAGCATTTTCCTTGCTCTATTCCCCCCAAAATACACTCAGACGTGGAGATATGAACTGCCTGGGGTGAAAAACCCAAACTTGCCTGAATCAGTCACAGTGTCTGAACTCCCACATCAGAATTCAAGTTCAGGTTCTTTCCCTCACTCCCTGTGATCAGTGGGGCTGGGGACACGTGACAGGGAAGGGGACCCGTGCATTGTTTTCAGTTCCCTTTCTCAGTCCACATTCCACCCTCTTCAACTAAAAGGATATGGAGCCCTGTTGTGATGTGGGGCCACAAGGCAGAGAAAATATGGGGACCTCACTTACTGTTAAAGATGTCAGCCCATTAGAAGCCTTTATCTATGGCAGGCCCCACCCATCTTCTTTATGGATGAGCTTGTCACTACAAGTCTCACCAAAACTTTCTCTCCCAGGTACAACTGATAAGCACTTTTGATATCCTCTGAGCCTGTGCCTAGTAAAGTTAATTGCAACAGATGTGAAACAGCTGCCGTAGGGAATATGGCAACAGCCTTCGTTTCTCTTTTAGGTGGCAGCTCAACTGTGATTGATAAGGAATTGTCTGTCTTCTCCGTATGTTAGAGAGACTGATGTAGCTGGTCTACAGATCGATCTACCAACTTAGCTGGCTCCTATGGTGTGTGTGTGTGTATTGGGCCATAGGCCAGAAGTAGATTCAAAGAAATAAATGTAATCGTCCTATGTAAACAGGAAGAAGAAGATTAAGTGACAGATCCTCAGTGGGAATCAGTTAGTGTCAATTCACTGTTGCCGCTTCTGCTGCATGATTCTATGTCAAGAAGACTTCTTTCTGCAATGCTGTCAATGCTGCAATGCTGTCTTGAGCAGTATATTTCAATAATGCATTAAATAAAATATTCCAAGTACCTCTTTTGTGACACTTACTCATTCTTCAGGAGAGAGGGAGGGATTGCTGTAAATTGGCTGAAAATATAACTGGTCGGGCTGTCAATAACTCCACTGTTCCAGAATATACCTTCCCTAACATACTGAATCACCATCAATGAAACACTACACACTGTGCTAGCCAGTGTCATTTCAGCAGCCAGAAGAGCACATTAAATCATATGAATGATTCATCTGCTACAACTTTTACAAACAGATTTCAAACTCATCACTGATCCATCAAATGGGACTGCTGGAGAGGAAGGATGGCCTTCTGGTTCAGGCACTGAATAGGGACTCAGGAGATCTGGGGCCAGTTCTTGGCTCTGCCACAGAATTTCTTGGGTGGCCATGGGCAAGTCACTTAATGTCTCTGTGGCTCAGTTCCTCACTGTAAAATTAGGATAATACGCCACTATCTCTCTTGTCCCTTGTCTATTTAGACTGGCAGCTCTTCAGGCCAGGGACTGTCTCTTGCCCTGTGTAAGTACAGTGCCTTGTGCAATGAGGCCCTGGTCTCAGTTAAGGCTTCTAGGTGCTACTGTAATACAAATAATAAATAAACAGCATACTTGGGGAGTAAACTATTACTCAAGGTGCAGAAGGACAGCAGAATCTTGTGATTCTGTGACAAACCAAATGTCATTCTAAGGAAATATTTCCTGTAATTGCATGGCAGGATTAAACTCGGGTTCATGAGCATGGTTCAGGCATGAAACGTTCCTGGGCTAGTTACCTTGATTCTTCTAAGGATGTTTCTCAGGAAATGGCTGGTAAAATTCACTTTCCCCTGTTCCAGGAGTGACCCACATCTTGGACTCAGAATGTGTGTCGGGGGCAGGGGGGAGGGGTAGAGCTGTGACTGGGGGATAAGGCCAAAGCCAGACATTATGAGCTTAGTCCCTCTCAGTGGGAGCAGGAGCAAAGCCCACATGCAGGTCCGTTTGCTTTACGATCGCTGAATGGGCAAAGGGGAACACCACTATCTGGACATTTTTCAAGGCTCTGTTCTCCCACTGCTACATGATAAGCTCTCCTGGTGCTGGTTGTGTGTGGGGGTTCTGTCACTTCAGGTGTTGTCTAGCATTGTGATGAGGGAGGTGTTTATTCCCAGGAGGAGATTTAGAGAATGAAGAGAGGGTCAGCTTTGCATGATCAAAATGCTTTCACTGAGGGAAGAATTAATAACCTCTGCTGCTGTCTTTTATATTTCTGTAAGACTCAGTCAACTCCCGCGACATGATTGATGGTGTGAGTAAATCATTGGTGGCGCCGGCGCGGGGGCAGCTGCCTGTTAATGAAATGAGAAGACAAGGAGGAAGGTGTCTTGCCAAGGCTCATGACTCCCCTATCAGCACTGGAAAGTACGAGTGAGTGGCTTGTTTAGGGTGGTATATTTGCTGACAAAAGTCTATGCAAACAAGAGCCCTTGTGAGAACCTAAAGGGAACAGCTGCTCTGCATCTGGTAAAGGTAAGTGCAGTTTGCAGAGCAAACTCACTCTAATTTGGGCAAATACTGCTACAAGCTGTACCTGGAAAAGAAAACATGTTTACCGGGATGTTAACACGACTGGTATCGAGTATAGAGAAATGCCTGCCTCTGAGACCAGCTCCCTGAGGCAGCACTTCTGGCCTTGCTATAGAATGGAAATGGTGATTCTTGCTGGAAAAGAACCCCAGGACCCAGGAGTTGAAGATGCTTGGCACTTTGCAGAATCCAGCTTTATGGCCTGATCCTGCAGTGAGTTCAGTGCCTAGCTTTTTCAAAAGTGACTCTGCAAGCCAAACTTGAGGCCCCTTAAATGGGCCAGATTCTCAGAGATGGTTGCTCAGCACTTTCTGAAAATCAGGGCCCTCTAGGGTGTTTCAAACTGGGCACTCAAAAGTTGAGATGCCTCAAATCACTAGTCACTCTTGAAAATTGAGTCCCAAGTGGCATCAGAGAGGTGCTCAGGTGCTTAACATCAATTGCAGCAGAGAGCACCCAGCACCCCACAGGATCTGACCTATAGTGAGGAGCCAGCTATGTAGGTCCCTTGTTTTCCTTGCTGGAAGGCAGAATGAAAACAATGCAAAGCCTGGTGAGACAGCACCACCACGTGGAGGCTAGTGAGGAGCCTGCCAGATGCATTGCATTATCAAAGCAGACAGAAAACAGATGGAGCATGTGAGAGCTTGGCTGGGCTGTTTGAAAACTCTCAGGCTGATAATTAAATAATGTAACAACAGAAACAGTAACTTGCTTTATTCCTTCCTCTGGATTTCTCAGAACACTCGACCTTCTCTGGGGACTGGGACAGTCTTTATCTTTGATTCTCGTGCAGCACTGAGCACACTATGCTAAACAAATAATATTCATGTCTTGGCTTGCCCTCTTTTACTAGGCCAAACCCCAGACTCGTGCCCTTGCCCCTCACAGCAAGCTACACCCCACTAAATAGAATGATCAGAGAAAAATTGTCATGATTGCTGGAAGAAGGTGTGCTCCTCTCTTCCCCCCTCCTCTCCAGCACATGGCATTAAAGCTCCTGGAGGTTAGAGATTTTGTGTTGTCATCAATTTACTTACCAGGCATCAGCAGAGTTGAAATTGCCCCGAAAACCTTATTCCTTGATAGTCTTGCCATATGAATTGTTAGAAACATCGATGGCATTTTGTGATTGATGTAAACCAGGGACAATTACACCTCTTGTTGTTTGCTTGTTTCTTTAATTGTTTCATATTGTTTCCCCAGGCAAAGTAAACATCTAAAACCAAAAGGACCAGGTCAAAAGGCTCCTGTTTTTACAGAGTAGAAGGAGGATGTGTCTTACAGTGTTAAACTAAAGCTGCAGTGTGGTCTTACTTCAAAAGTAAGTGAGCATCATTTTACCTGAAGACTCCTGTTTGTCAAGGAGGAACAGTGGATGGTGCTGTCCACCTGGGCAGAGTGCAAAACTTCCACACACATTTAACTAGCTCACTCTTTCTGCAAATGAAAGCTGAGGCCACTCATGCTGAACAGTAATAACATCAGCTTTTATAACCCCTATGGCCCAGGGAAGAGAGGGAGGGCGGGAGCAGAGTAGCCCTCCTCAGAGCAGGGACAGATGTCTAAGGAATGTCAAAAATGACCATCTGAAAGCGGTTCGTGTGCTCAGCCTCTATCTCCCCTTGTGGTCAGGTAGAGGCTGAATCGGCTTACAGAACTGTGAAGAACAGTTGTTCCTAAAGTTTAGGCTGAAGCTTCAGCCCAGCTAGTTTGTCACCTGGGCTGCCAATTTTTGACAAATAACGAACCTGAATGAGCTCAGCTCTCAGTCCAGACCTTCTGGCCCCCAACACAGATACAGGTGTTTAATTCCCAGGCACTGAAAATCAAGGGTCAAATCATCCCCTCTGCTCTGCAAATGGAGGTGACTCAGCTCTGGTGGCTCTGGCATGGGGGTGGATAGAAGAGGCAGAAGTCCCATCTCTGCCACATCTTTTCTCTTGCTGGGTCTCAGAAGAAGCCCCTTCACAGTTGCACCATCGGGCTAGTTGCTCTGCAGGTTTTCAAGGGACGGTTTCCACAGCACATCTCCCTCCCTTGACATATGGCTGCCCAGCCCTGTTAATGCTCCTTAAATATGTTCACTGATGTTCCACATGGGGACCCTCTCAAAGGGCCTGACCCAAAGCAGATTGAAGTCCATGGAAAGACGCCTATTGACTTCAATGGGCAGTGGATCAGGCTATAAGAAGGAATTTCCTAAGTCCAGAGTGCTTGGCCAATGTCAGCAGCAGCTCCTGCAGGAATTATGCTGACAGGATGGAGAGGGGATGCAGAGCAGATAGCTCTCTGTGAGACGAGAGGTCCTTCCCTGTCTTTTCCATACTCAGCTCCAAGCCTTCTTACATAAGGGGGCAGATGGAAGGAAATTCCAGGAGATGAACCTTGTGGAGTTTCCTGGTCCCTCTAAATCCTTCCCACAAGGGTCTCCACAGGGGAGAGTATAATTTTACCCCTCAATGGGAAAGGTTTAGGCAAAGGAACTGGCATTCTGCCATACCTCAACTGCATCAAGAGCATGGATGAAACCAGAATTACCTCATGATAAATTGAGCTGGGCGTAATCCTGGCTATCTCCAAACTTGTTGTAGTAAGACACAGGGGCCAAGAGGTGTGTTGATATTTCAAATCAATACGAGACTCTCAGGGACTCTTTTTTTTTTTAAACGGTTTACAGAAAGGCTGTGCAAATACTATTAGCCAGCTCTGTGCTCATTAATAATTAAGCCGGACAACGTTGAGCAGCTTTCAATTGATTTTTAAAGGAAAAATAGCAGAAAGCTTCATTAATGCAAGATACATAATTTTGTAGAGTTGACATTGGGATGTGAAGCTCAAATCTTCACACATTGGTAGAGAACAGGAATCATGGTCAAATTGATGGCTGCTCGGCAGCCTACGTCAGAGGAGTTGATGTCCTCTTCCTATTAGGTACGTGGTCCTCCCCCTCACTAATAAACCCCTCCACAACTGGGACCCTGGTTGACCACAGTGTTAAAGAGGCTAAAGACAGAACAGGGACGGAGACTGAATTAACTATCCTCCCATGCAGAGGCAGAGAGTTGGGCCCTTCAAATGACTGCTCAGGCGCAGTGGGTAGGATGGTGGGGGCAGGCTGCAGGGCTGCTGTGTTGCCTGTGCCTATTGAGGGGTGAATAGAGAACCTCATTCCTAAAGCTCTCAAGTGTTCCTGTTGTTGAAGCTCTATAAATAAATGTTTAAATTGCTTAGTCATCTGTAGCTACGTTAGAGATTCATAGTGCTTTAAAACACTAACTCTTCTTCATAAAATCTGTGTCACTATTACCATTTCAGGGCCTAGTTCTGCTCCCACTGAGGTCAGAAATCCCACTGACTTAAATGGGAACAAGAACAGGCCCTTACAGCTTGGGGTAACGAGAGGTTAAGTGACTTCTCCAATGCCACAAAGAGAATGGGTTTCAGGAAGAGCTAAAATGAACTTGTAACCTCTCGGGGAGATCATCCTGCATTTCCCACTGATAATAAATATCTGTTCCTTAGTGGGGCATTTCAGTGCTTCCTGGTTAACTTGTTCCCTTTTTTAAAAATAAAACCTCACTGCTAATCATAAGATCATAAGAACAGCCATACTGGGTCAGACCAAAGGTCCATCTAGCCCAGTGTCCTGTCTTCCGACAGTGGCCAATGCCAGGTCCCCCAGAGGGAATGAACAGAACAGGGAATCAAGTGATCCATCCCCTGTTGCCCATTTCCAGCTTCTGGCAAGCAGAAGATAGGGACATCATCCCTGTGCCTCCTGGCTAATAGCCATTGATGGACCTGTGCTCCATGAACTTATCTAATTCTTTTTTTTAATCGGTTATAGTCTTGGCCTTCACAACATCCTCTGGCAAGAAGTTCCACAGGTTGACTTTGCATTGTGTGAAGAAAAACTTCCTTTTGTTTGTTTTAAACCTGCTGCCTATTAATTTCATTTGATGACCCCTAGTTCTTGTGTTATGAGAAGGAGTAAATAACACTTCCTTATTTAATTTCTCCATTTTTCCATTTTCATCACATTTTAAAATGTTCATTCAAATGTAGTCAAAATTTTTAACCTTTTTTTGAACGTTTTGGACATTTTGTATCTGATGCAGAAGTGACATCTGCTGATCAATTTTATTATTTGTATGCAAAACTATTCAGAAGTTCTACAGGAAAAAATAAATGGAGACTTCAAACCACGGCAAGAACTGAGGGTTTATATGCCCTTCATGAAATTCTATAGAGAAAAGCACAGCAATTTAATTTCCTTAGTAGTAGTCAAAAATCCTATAACACCTTGTAAAATCACCCCAAACCAATGGCTTCAAAAATTCAGTGTTTGTCTGCAGAGTCAACCCCTGCAACAGTTATCTTCTATTTCCTTTTATGTTTCTGTGGCTCCCAAATAAAACTGTGCCAACAAAACATTAAAAGAGTTTACTTCTTGTTTAATTATTCTTAGGTAATTGTCATTAAACTAGTCAATGTAAATGTCTGTATTCATTAAGAGAATTTATTAACTCTGTCAAGATTCTTTTCTAGCCTTTGATTGTGGCCAAGGTGCTGAGTCAAGATACATTGATGTAGAGTTGTTTCTTTGAGCTGAATGGAGTTTGGAATGCCAGATTTACACTGCTGAAACTAATATCAGACTCTGTCTCTGTTTGCTTTACCAGAACATTCGCATCCAAGCCAAAGCAATCCGACAAATGAAATGAGAACTGAAAGCTTTGTCAGCATACACCTGTGGATCTTAGTTGCACTTTTTCTGTGTTTTTTAAAAATAACATATAAACGATCATTTCTCTAACAGGCTTTATTGCCTTTTGCAGAACATACGATAATGCCTAATGAAAGCCTTGCACTAGGTTACAAAACTTAACTGGCTTAATAGAACAGAGTATAAATGGATCCAAGCAATAATAAGCAAGACGGAAATGTTTGGGCTCTTTGTAAGAGCAAGGCTTTTGCTGTTGTGATGGACTACTGTATTCCTATAATCAAGCTTTGCAGAATACGGCTTGGATAAGTCTTCAACAAACTCGCTCTCTTCATTTTTTTTTAATTGCTCTTTGAAATGGGTAACATTTACACTGCCACAGAGATGGGTAGGGAGGTGGATTATTAGAAAGATGCAGAGTGGACTATTGCCCTTCTTTCCAAGGAAAGATCTAGAACTAGTTTTTATATATTAATTTGAAGATCATGAAGATGTAGGGAGAGAACACTTGCAGTAAGTGGAACTGTCACAGGAAATATTGCATAATTTCCTATGCAACCCGTAGTGGGGAACATTTTGCATGAACATGTGGATGCAGATACCCGAGCAGAGACCTGCTGGAAATCCCACAATATTAGGTATTTTACGTAAAGCCCCAGCTTCTGGAATCATGTTGGTACATGAGAACGTCAGCCTTCTTTTTCTTTTAAAGTAAGAGCATGTCTACTCTACAGACTTAAGTCGACCTATGTTAGGTCAGCTTGCAGCCAGCAGAGCCTACATTTCTAGCCCTCATGGTTGCAGAAAAAAAGCTTGAAAATGTGAATCCTAAAGGCTCAAGACCAGAAGACAAATAAAAAGAAAACATTTTTTAACCTTCCGAATTTTAAGCCAATCTCATGATTTTGGTGGGCTCTGACTTGTTTGGGAACACTTAGGGTTGGTGATATACAGTGTCAATTGGAATAGCAGCGCTAAAGTCTTCAGTGGAGCTATACCAGTTTATATCAGCTGAGGAGCTGAACATCTGTGTTGCAGTTTCCATCACTTCCCTCTCCATCAGTTTATTTTGCCCTTACTATTTTCATTATAAATATTTCTACCGCTGAATGTTCCCTGGTGAATAATGGGGCCTCCCAATACAAATCTGCCTAATTGCTTGTCCTTAACAGCAAACTATTAGTACTGTAAACTTAACATGTACCGGGCATGGTATATTTCAGATGTAATACACGCGCAGTGTGTTGGGTTTCTTCCATCTGAACTGTAGAGCTAAGCAAAATTTTTACACCAAAAATGTGTTTTTCTAGGCACTGAAACAATGTGAATTTGGGTCAGATTTGGCTAATAGTTTTGACTGGGAAAATGGAAATTGTTGAGTTTTTTTGAAAAAGTTGAAACAGTTCATTTCAGTCATGCCAAAACAAAATGGTTGGACTTTTCGTTTTGAAACTGCATTACATTTTGACATGTAGCTATTTTTTTAAAAGGGTGGAAAATACCAGAAAATGACCCAAAATTGAATGAAAAGCTGAAAAAGTTCAGTTTGGGTTCAAACCCACCTGCAACTTTTTTCAGATTTTTCAGTTTGGCGCATGAACTGAAAAATCAAGTATTCGTTCTATTCTACTGAGCTGTTAGATTGCTTAGGATTGCAAAATATAAAGCAAGTTCCTTGGAGGGATATAACTAGAGAAAGGATGTGGTAGTATCATCATTTGGGCAAACTGAATATCCTCCAAGAGAGGATAGTTGAGTGACTTTACCATCTGGTTTTGAATACTTTGGGTACGTCCACACTACCCGCTGGATCGGCGGGTAGCGATCAATCTATCAGGGATCAATATATCTCATCTCATCTAGATGTGATAAATCGATCCCCAAACGTGCTCTCGTCAACTCCAGAACTTCACCAGGGCAAGAGGCGGAAGCAGAGTCGACGGGAGAGCCAAGGCCATCGATCCTGCACCATAAGGACGGGAGGTAAGTCGAAATAAGATACATCGACTTCAGCTACACTATTCCCATAGCTGAAGTTGCGTATCTTACATCGATCCCCCCGCCCCAGTGTAGACCAGGCCTAAGATTTTTTTAAATCCTATCCAGTTTACTGTGAGGGTCTTGTGGGTCAGACCTTAAGCAATGAGTTGCAGTATGCCTTGCATGGAAGCTAAAGATACTATAGGGCTTTTTAGAAGAACAAGACTTAACCCAGATCTTCTGTACCAAAACTTTCCCTCTCCCATTTGTTCAGTCATGTGCAGTGGGCCTGTCTGGTTGACCCTCTCCATCTCAGAAATGGCTGTAATTTAGTAGCACTGTATGTACATTGCTTTTAAAGCTCTTTGGAATTATATGCAGTATATAAATGACTGTTATATTACAGTAGAATACCAATTATCTGAAAGCCTTTGGGGGACACCACAACCAAAGGTAACTGGGGATTTGGATAAACAGGGGCCATGACCTAATGTTAGGTTCGGATGTAGTGATGTTCGGGTAATCAAGGTTGCTCTGTATTTGTGCATTCCGTCTAAGTATACTGTTTTCCCATAAGGGAGGCAATATTAGTGCTGTGAATATCATTACATTCTGAAGAAAAGATGTCTTCCTCCTGAGTGTTAGGCGACTTACACGTAGAACAGTAACATTTTACATCAATCTAGTTTACCTTAGCTTTTGATGTTTTTTAAAACCTAGTGTGATTTAGAAGCCACAAGATGGAGCTAACAGTCAAAGGAAATAGCAAGAAGTTACTATCACTGATCATTAGAAATATTATTTTACGTCAGACTGTTTCCCAAGATCCCATAAAGGGACCTTTTACAGCATAAATGCTTTTCTGTTAGAGAATTACACCCCCATGCTTTGTGATTGTTTAAAATCTAAAGTTAGATTTGGATGGAGATTAGTTGTGGTGAAGAAGAGATGAATTAAAGAACTCTGTGGTGTGGCAGAATATGCTTCCTAGCAGCATGGAAAGCTTTCTCGTTAGAAGAAGGTATGTCAGGGATGGCTAAACTGCAGCTTTTGAGCCACATGCAGCCCCTGCAGTGTAGCAGCCTGGCTCTGGGGTGAAGGCCCATGCTGCTTGAGCAGGGCGCACTGCTTTATTTGGGCCAGATTGCAAGCAAGTAGGGATGCAGAAGAAGCTTCCCCACCTTATGCAAGGCCCTCTCACAATAGGAGACCATGTCTTCTAGACAGTGCAGCAACTACTTGCTTCAGCTGCCTGTGGAGAGCAAGACACTAACAAGGTGGAAGGAAGATCACCAAGTGAGGCTGGTGTGCAGAAGAGCCCATCTGTGGCAGCCTGGTGCAACATGTGTCCCCATGTGAACATGCAGGCCTTACGGTTGGATCTCATCAGGACAATCTCCCCATGGGGCAGTGCAGCTCCACATAGCCCCAAATCCGGAGTGGCAGAGATGGGTACTGCAAGGCTTCCAGTGCAGTAATACAACCAATCCTGGAGAAGCCGGCGGGAGCCCCAGGGAAAGTTCTCTTTTCTTTATGAAGGGCAGGGCACCCTGGAATGGGTTCACTCTGAGAGAAGGGCCTGAGCCTTGGAAAGTGTCACAGTCCCGGCAGTGTCCAGTGGGCTCTGACTGGTCCTTGAAAATCTGGGGGAGATGGTGTAAATCTCTTGCTGGGCCCTACGCATATCCTCAGCAGCACAGGCAGCACGTGACACTTACATTTGGAGAGGCTGGGCGGGAGCACAAAAAGCCACCAACACTTGGTCCTACCCCCATTTGGCTTCCTTCCCTAAGGCCCCACCGACTCTCCACCCTCACTCCTGCCCCAAACCCCCTCCCCCCGGCCACTGCTTACTTCTCTCTGCCTCTTCCCCCAACCCTCCTGCCTCCGCCTGCTGCTCACTCCTCTCTGCTTCCTTCCTGGAACAGAGGGGACCAGAGGGCTATGGGCCCATCACTTTTTTCTGCCTTAGGCAAGTGATAGGAAGAGGGGGCAGAGAGGAGTGAGCAGCAGGCGGGGGAACCTTGGGGAAGAGATGGAGAGGAGCGGGCAGCAGGTGAGGTGTGGCTGTGGGGAAGAGATGGAGAGGAGTGGTCAGCGGGTGAGGTGAGGCCATGGGGAAGAGACAGAGAAGAGCGGTCAGCGGGTGAGGTGTGGCCGTGGGGAAGAGACGGAGAGGAGTGGGCAGCGGGTGAGGTATGGCCGTGGGGAAGAGACGGAGAGGAGTGGGCAGCGAGTGAGGTATGGCCGTGGGGAAGAGATGGAGAGGAGTGGGCAGCGAGTGAGGTGTGGCAGTGGGGAAGAGATGGAAAGGAGCAGGCAGCGGGTGAGGTGAGGCTGTAGGGAAGAGACAGAGAGGAGTGGGAAGAGGTGGAGTGAGGGCAGAGCCTTGGGGGAAGAGGATAAGTGGGGGTGAGGTGGAGTGTGGGTAGGGCCATGGACCAGACACTGATGGGCCCCCCAACTTCTAGGGAGCTTTGCTTCTTGTGCTCCAGCGCACGTACCGAGGGGTGACCCGTGCCACACCCATGGCATTTCCACCTGCATGGCTGGCCTTTTGGGGAAGGTTTAGCCTCCCCTAGCCTCTTATATGTGCCACCATGCTCAGCAGGTCTCCAAGGTGAACAGCCTCTGCTGTGCTAGAACAATGTAGGTAAGGGGAGTCGGCAAGCCGGATCCATAACTTCAGGATAAGGATTGGCTCTAAGGGCTGGGGCATGAAGCAGGGCTGGATGAGGAGCCGCCCTCTCCTGGGGGCTGGTGGCAAATCTGGATGCTAACTGGGCCTTTACTGTGGATCACCCCAGTAGGACCAACCTGTCTGAATAGCTAGGGTACAGCCTCGCAACTGAGCAGTGCAGTCAACTGCTTCCATTTATGCCTGTTGTGACCACAAATTAACAGGTACAGACACTGGAGATGGGCCCAGTACTAAGCAATAATAATGTCTTTGCCCCTATAAGCACAGGGTGGAAGACCTAGAAGAGAGGCACTCAAACCTAAGGGCGTCAAAGAGTCTGAACTGGTTTCCTGGGGAGAGTGCCAAAATGTCTGGCTACTCCCTGAAGAGTTCTATCATTTACACATGCTTTCAGCAGGACAGCCGCCATTTTATCAAATGTTGGAAAAGAGAGCCAGATTCCCAGCTAGAATGGCTAAGCAAGACAAGTCCACCTCAGTCAGCACGGTGTGATTGTGGGAGAGGCTCCAGACAGCAACAGGGACTATTTCAAAGCAGAGTGTCATACTGTAATCCCAGTAATGACTTCATATCCAAAACATGTGGTTGCTCCTGCAGAAAGTTTTAAAAGCTATGATGTTCCAAGCACGTGGGTCTCAGGGAGCAATGGTAGAGCAAATGTTACTGATCCAAACAGACGCCTTCATTTGAGTCCAATACTGGTGAGTATCATTGCAAAGAGACCTATGATGCAGGCAGGTACCTCAGAAAGAAACAAGCCAGCTGAGTCAGTACAGTGGCCAGTCCACAGGCTGCCCCCCAGAGCATCCAGATTCAGGATATGAACTCCATCCCTCACTTTTAGCACCAGAGCAAGCTGGGTTTTGCTGCAGTCATGGTACATGTGATCAAGTGCCAGCACTTACAACTTTCATTGAAAATGCATTCCAACATAAGCCAAAGACTGGTGCTGTTTTCCTGGACCTGACCATAGCATACGATATGGTTTGGCACACAGACCTTTTGGTGAAATTGTCTAGAACTATGCCAAGTTGGTTAGTATGTGCAATGGCTCCGTTTTTGAGAAATCACCATTTCTGTGTGCATATTGGTGATAGAACAAGTGCTTGGAGGCACCAGAAGAATGACCTCCTGCAAGGATCAGTATTGTCTAAAATATTATTCAATTGATATTCGAATAATCTACCATACACCAGGTCTCACAAGTTTGTTTATGCAGACAACATATGCCTTAGCACTCACTCACACTCCTTTGACATACTTGAGAGTATTCTGAATGTAGATATGGTGACCGATTACTGTCATTGATGGCTCCTGATACCAAGTGTAAGTAAGACTTTGTCAAGTGTTTTCCACTAACATCATGCACAAGTGGGCAGACAGCTGAATATAGTTCTCAATGGTCAGTGAATAAAGCATGATTCACATCCAGTCTACCTAGGTGTCACATTGGATAGAACTCTCAAATATCCTGACCATCTTACAAAGACAGTGATTAAGGTCAAAATGCACAACAACCTGCCCAGAAAACTGGCTTGAATGACATGGGGCACCAAAACCCAAACGTTACACTCTTCAGCCTTGGCACTGTGTTATTCAGTGGCAGAGTACTGCACTTCAGTATGGGCTTGCTCATCTCACACAAAGATGATCAACATACAAATTAATTCCATCATGCATATTATTTCAGACACACTTAAATTTATTCCTCTACTAAGGTTACTGGTTCTTTGTAAAATTGCTCCAACCAATGTTTGCAGAGAGGAAAGCATAGCAAAGCTCATGATGAAATTGCTTGATATGCCACATCTAGTTTTAATTAAAGACTTGTTTAATCCACCACATGGTCGTCTGCCCTCATGGCACCCATTGTGGATAAGTTTACCGGGTGAGGGATTTATGATAGAGGACGCGTAGCGAGCTTCATGGTCCACAGAGAAAGTGACAAATAATTATCTTGTCTTGGACCCCACTCAACGTCAACCTGAGTTTGATTTACTGCAAAGGCAATGGAGCCTTCTGAATCGGTTTTATACCAGATGTAGACTTTGTGCTGCAGTGGCATTTTGGTAATGTTTTAGAGACTGTTCACTATGTCAGTGTGGGTAGCCACAAACCATGACACACATGACACATTGAGTACTGCAGAATGACTCATATTCTTGGAGGTCTTCATGCCTTGAACATCATTGATAAGAATGCTGTGGCTTGGCTTGACCATATTGCATATGCCAAATAAATAACATCTGGGCTAGCAGGGCTGGAAGGTTTATGGAAGCAGCATTCTCAGTCCATGAAAGAGAAGGGGCATCTTGGGTGACTCTTTAATAAGAAGAACTCCAGTAACTGACTTGTGGAGCTTTGTTGAAGCATTCTGGAGGAGCAGCATGGCATCTACTCTTACTCGGCTGGAAGGAGGAGTGCTCTGATACAGAGGGTTTGTTTGGTGGGGATAGCACAGTGGAGGGAGTGATCTTGAACATCTGGAGCAGATATAGGTCAGAAAAGGACTTTGCTTTTGAGGGCAGAATTCGGCTGTTAAAATTAATGGTGCAGATTAAAATTAAAAGAAATCTAGATACTGGAGGAAGCTGGAGCCAGAGTGAGCTGCTCTGTTAATCAGAAGGCTAGTTACCAGTTTTATCCTAGGGAACAATTATGGCTGCCATAGTGTGGTAGTGGAGGGTGCAAGAAGTCCCTTCACGTCAATGAGAGGTACCCCTAATTTGGCTGTCACCACTGGTGATCACAAGGAGGCCCAGGGAGGCCACCCATGGCTGCCTGCTGTGCTCCAAGCTCTAGAAGTGAGAAGTGATTGGGCTGGTGAGGATGGAGCATTAGCTCTCGAACCTCTGTGCACAGACACAACCTGATAGGGGAGCTCTGGGAGGTGGGGATTTACTACCTTCTTGAGCATGCAGAAAGTCCTGCTGCTCACTGCACTGCTCCTTGCCCATCACCTATTTGGCATAATGCTTTCCAAGGGCGCTATGCCTCCTAATACAACTGCTCTGGCATTCCTGCCTCTCCCCATCCCCAAGGTGGCTTTGCTTTGTGAGAGGCACATTTTAGCTGCTTCCCTCACTGTGCCTCAATTCTATTCTCTCTAAAATGAGGGGGTGATGCCAGCAGACCAGTTGCCGGCTCATGCCAGTGTCCCCACATCTCAGCTGAACATTCACAGATATGTAGCTAGAACCAGTCTGGCTCCCTGCATGTTACTGCTGGTAAAATGGGCTTTGGTTATAAGAATGTGTTTAGTGGTTAGACATTATGAAATGCTTGTGAGTTGTTGCAAGCACTAATCTCGCTCATAACATCTGTATCCCACATTGTAGGGTAATATTTGAGCAGTTGTATTGTGATCCTCTGTGATGGTGTAAATCCCCAGACAATAGAGAGACATTGACTAGTGTAAAGTGCTGGTCTCCAGCAGAAGGTGTTATGTCCTGACCAACAAGAAAGGTCCCATTATCAGCCAGAGGTGAAGCATGGGAGGGGGCACGCATGGAGGGTCAAGTGCCCCCCCGCTCCCCCAAGATTTGCCTGCTAGGGGCAGGGAGGGAAAGGGAATCTATCCTTTTCTCCCCATGCCTCCCCTGCTACTCTCCCAGGCAGCCAGGCAGGGAGCGGGATGGAGTCACTTCTGCCTGAGAGAGCCTGGCTAGGAGGCAGCAGTAGCCCGCTCCCTGCTCAGGCTCGACTGCGAGGGACAGGGGCCAAGCAAGGCAGAAACATGCCGGGGACAGAGGGGGCTCCAGTGTACTCAGCCCCTGTCCCTGGCATCTGGGGTGGCAGTGGGTGGCACCCCACTCAGGTCCTGATGCTGGGGATGGGGGCTGAGTGAGCTGGAGTCCCCCCTCACCTGCTACTCCCTGAATGCTCCTGTCCCCAGCAGCCGAGCCCAGGCAGGGAGCAGTCGGCCATTGCCTCCCAGCCAGACTCTCTCAGGTGGTAGCGGCTCCATCCCGCTCCCCACCCAGCTGCCTGGAAGAGTGGCAAACGTGCCATGGGGAAGGTGCAGGGAGAGAAGGACAGGTAACGTGGGGTTGGGAGAGCATGGCAGCACAGGGTAGGGGATGTCACTGGGCAGAAGAGACATGTGGGGTGGTCACGTGTCTCCCCTTTAGATTGTGCCCTCCACCCCGGGAGGCATGAGTTGTCTATGCCAGGAGGACAAGGGTGGAACATTAAAGAAGACCAAAGACTTTGTTGTTTACTATCCCCTCCACACATGAAGATGAATCATACAAGTGAATTCCTCCCATCAGCTGAGTTTGCAGCTCAGAGCAGAACGGGAAGGGAATAAAAACCCCTATCAAGGAGGAACAGGATCTCTATGCTGCTTGGACTCTGAGGGGCAACATTTTCCAGGCATAAGCAAGAAAACCCCAGTGCTTAGCCTGGGTTAGCCCTAAAGGACAGCTAGAGCTTCTATTACTTTTTGAAATTTAAGGTTGCAACCTCATTTGTGTGTTCACCTGCTTTAACCCTGACAATAATTCTCTTGTTTCCTTTTCCTATATAATAAATCTTTAGATAGTTTACTATAGGATTGGCTCAAAGCGTTGTCTTTGGTGTGAGATCTAAAGTGCAACTGACCTGAGGTAAGTGACTGGTCCTTTGGGACTGGGAGTAACCTGAATATTGCTGTAATGATCCTTTGTGTAAGGGACAAAGAAAAGCTTGTCTGGGTGGCAAGATAAATTGGTGTACCAGAGGGAACTGTCAGTGACTCCATGTTTAGGCTGATATAGTACATCAGGAGTTTACACTTGATACTTGGTTGGTGAAATCTAAGTATAAACTCACAACCAGTTTGGGGCTGGTGCCCTGCTTCTTCACAGTCTGCCTAGAAGTTGGCAGTCGCACTCTTGAGCCATTGCATGACAGCTTGACACAGGGCACAGGGTTAGTTAATATTTGCACAGCATGTGAAAGATGAAAAGCACCATGGCATATAAAAGCTAAGTGTTATGATTTGAAACAAGCTTGCCCATAAAAGGCCAGTATTGTACCAGTGCACTCTGAGAGCCTGTGTTCTTACTGGCTGAGGGTCATTTTTCCCATTCTGTAAATAATGGTGCAGCAATCTGATTTGCTGACACAACTTTCCAATTGTTATAATTATCTTTTTAATTTGCTTTTGTTTTCCCCCCCCTGCCCCAATCTTCTTCCTTATCTGATTGCATCAACTTTTTATAAGCTCCTGCTTGTTGCTCAGTACATCACTGCTGAACCACCCTGGCATCTCATGACCCCTTTTCTCTGCATGGAGTGAAGGATTTTAATGAAAGTATCTCCCAGTTGTTCCTTAAATAGTTTCCACTTTTCTGCAGTGCACTTGCTAACCTATTTTAGGATTCAGAGCCTTAGGGCATTTGGCATTCCCCCATATTTTGTTTTCACAAAAACACAAAAGCATTTGTGGCATTTCCTCTAGTTTTTCAAAGCTATTTCAACCCAAATGACAATGAAAACATTATATTTTTGATGTCTTAATCCTACTTGCTTCACTGTGTCAGGATTAATGTCTTAGGCCTGTGACTGTGCTGGCTGTTCAGTAAACTACAAAATCCAAAGCTTGTGTTTCTTCTAAAATACGTTCTTCACCTGAGTTTTTGCACAGTCACCCAGTAATCCTGTCATGGAGAATCTGAGTGTTGTAGAAAATGGTGCTGGTGACCCATCTTTGCTCTGAGCATATCAAGGCCCCAGCATAGGATTTGTCCAACCTTTTTCTGTGTCTTTTGGAGTGGATGTAAAATCAAGCCCTGACTGCCTATAGTCATTATAGATGCCATTGGCACTTTTGGCAAGGACTCTTGAGTTCCAGTGCAGATCATTATATTCTGTGAACAATCTAAATTCCAATCTCCTACTGGTTCATGTACTAATAACACACTGAAGACTTCACCAAGGTGCACATGTCTGAGGAGAAGGTATCAAAATCTGTGTTCGGAGTTAAGGCGGAGTGTGACTTGCAGAAATTGTGTGTGCATTGTGATTATATGGTGAAAGTGCCAGGTGTTTATAGTGGAAGGGAAGAGTCCCCCACACTGTGTGTTTGGACAGTATGGTGTGCAAGTGGTAAACATATGAATGAAAGTTTCCGCACTTGGTGATTTCCTTGATTGTTAATGACTGCGTTGGCAGGATTTGCATTTGAGCAGCTTTATCTCTAATCAAACAACCTTTTTTTCCTTAGCTACAATTAATTTGCAGCCAATTTCTTATATTCCTATGCTGCTCTTCTCTTCCCAGTTTTGAGATATGTCTACACTGTAGCAGCACAGTTATGATGCTGCAGCTGTGCTGTCCTAGCGTCGTGTGTAGACACTTCCTACAAAGACTGAATGGGGTTTTCCATCAATGTAGTTAACCACCTCTTTGGGCAGCAGAAGAATTCTTCCATTGACCTAGCTATGTCTACACTGGTGCAGGGGTGCTGGAACAATTTTTATAGTGGGGAGCTGAAAGCCATGGAACCAAACTGTAAACCCTGGATATAATGGAAACCAATTCAAGCCAGGGGGTGTGGCAGCACCCCCAGTACCCTAGTTCCAACACCTATGCACTGGGAGTTAGATCAACCTCACTGTGGGTACGTCTACACTGCACGATTATTTCGAATTAGCTTAAACCGATATTACAAAACAGATCTAATAAAATCGGTTTAGTGCGTCCACAGTGGGATCCCGAAATCGATTGTTTGCGTCCATGGTCCAAAGCTACCATCGATTTCAGGAGCGGTGCACTGTGGGTAGCTGTTCCTCAGCTATCCCATAGTTCCCACTTCCGTGTTGAGAGCACAGTGCCTGATGGGGCAGAAAACACTGCCCCGGGTGGTGCTGGGTACAGCCTCACCCCTCCCTTTGTGAAGGCAGCAGACAACCCTTTGGCGCCTTTTTCGCGGAGTGCATTGAGCAAACGCCATAGCACAGCAATCTTTCCCTTTTTTTTTTCACGTGGTGGTGGGGGGAAATAAACTGAGGAGCTGTTCCCTGAACCACGCCAGACACTGTGTTTGAACCTACAGACATTGGGAGCTCAGCCAAGAATGCAAATAATTTTCAGAGACTGCTGTGGACTGTGGGATAGCTGGAGTCCTCAGTACCCCCTCCCTCCCTTCATGAGCGTCCATTTGAGTCTCTGGCTTCCCGTTACGCTTGTCACACAGCGCTGTGTATCCTGGAGTTTTTAATTCAAACGCTTTGGCATTTCGTGTTCTGTAACGGAGCTGGATACAACAGATTTGTCTCCCCATACAGCGATCAGACCTAGTATCTCCCGTACGGTCTATGCTGGAGCTCTTTTTCGATTTCAAACTGCATCGCCAGCCGTGCTGATCAGAGCTCCACGCTGGGCAAGCAGGAAATGTAATTCAAAAGTTCGCGGGGCTTTTCCTGTTTACCTGCCCGCTGCATCCGAGTTCAGATTGCTGTCCAGAGCGGTCAGTGCTGCACTCTGGGATGCCGCCCGGAGGCCAATAACGTCGATTTCCGTCCACATGAACCCTAATCCGAGTTATCACTATCGAATTTAGCGCTACTCCTCTCGTTTGGGAGGAGTTCCGAAATCGATTTAAGGAGCCGTTTAACTCGATATTAATGACGACGTCATGTGAACGGATACAGCGTTAAATTGGTATATCGGCCATTAAACCGATTTAAAGTCGCAGTGTAGACCTGGCCAGCGTTGCGCAGGGTGCCAAATTTTTCACACCACAGAGCCACGTATCTAGGTCAATCTCATTTTTAAGTGTAGACCAGGTCTTCATTACCTAAAAGCCAGAACCTTTGTATTCACACCAACTAGTAATGCCTGCTTTCATCAGGCCCGGCTATCAGTTCAAAGCCTGAGCTTTGAAAGCTGCTGAAAGGATTTAGACACCCATTTCCTCTTAAAATTAAATGGGAATTAGGAATATCTCTGTGTTACTTGTCTTGAAGGTATTAGATTGCCATAGCGTCTGAGCACATCATAGTCTCTGATGTGTTCATCCTCACAACGGCCCTGTGAGGTAGGGAAGGGCTGTTAGCTCCACTTCACAGAGGGGGAACTTATGCACAGAGATGCAAAGGGCCTTAAGGAGTTTGGTGCTGAGGCACTTCTGAAAATCCCACTAGGCAGCTGTCTGCGTCTTTAGGAGTCTAAATACATTTAAAAGACTAGACCTAAGGCACACAGAAAGTCTGTGGCAGAACAAGGAACCAAACCCGGGTTTCTGGAGTACCAGGTCAGTGCTCTACTCACTGGATTATCCTTCTCCTCTAATTCCTTCCCTTCCAATCTGATAGCTGGCTTTGAAAATCCCACCTAGAATGGCTATTGCACACAAAACATGCTAAAAATATGGTTTTATAGCCCCTTTTATAGGTTTCCATTAAATATCTGAACCCATTTCCAGGCATCTCTGAGTGCCTTACTGTTACGTCATCATCCCAGTGTGCACAAACACAACATGCCCACTCTAATTTCTCTTGAATAAATTAACCATTATCTGAACAATAACTTTACTCTTTGCCCCTAAAAGATCAGTGTTTGTTCTGTTAGATCAACCCTGTAATAAATGATGATCCATACATGTGTGGCATCCAGGAGAACATTTGTAACATCCAAAAGAGAGGCAATGTGGTCTAGACTGATCATAGTGTCTGAAGCCAGGAACACCTTTGTCCTATGTCCAGCCCTCCTGCTGACTAACGCTGGGATCTTGAACACACCAACGAGGCCTCTCTTTTCAAACCTGGGTGTCAAAAGTTTGGCACCTAATTCCATCATTAGGCACCTAAATAAGTGACCTTATTTTCAAAGACGGGAGCTGCCAGTGCCAGAGCTCAGCACCACAGACAATCAAGCCTCCTACTTAAGTGTCTAAATATGGAAAGTGCAAAACTTTTAAATGGGGATAATACTTTTCCATACCCACCTCACTCATGTGTGGTGAGGGTTAGAGAAGGTGTGTACAGCAATTTGAAGAAATGAAAGGCTAAGAGGCAATAGCATTCTCCAAAGCAAACATCCTTTTCTGTCCTTCGTGAGCATGTGCTTGTTGACAAAAACCCAGAAAGAATTCTCTCGTGTAATGCAGTTTTTTGTATTGGTGTTTGCACTAGAATGATAGGCTCTGTATGGCAACAGGCCTACAGCAGGAGGATCCGCTGAAGAGAAATAGGCCAATGTGAGCTATCAGGAAGGGTGTGAGGGACTGAAAGCTCCAAAGTGTCATTCCTGTGCAAGAGCTTGTGGCTAGAATCTCTCATCCCCAACAGATGTGACTGGCCATGGGACTTGGTCACCAAGTGTGGGGCCCTTCTGCCTCTCCTCATTTCTGACCAAAAGGACAGAGCTGTTGATTGTGTGTAGAGCATGTGACTCCACTTTGGTCAGAGCAGCTGCTGTGAGAGGAAATGGAGGTTTAGAAAGTCAGCGCACATGGTGAGCTAAAGTAGATCAGAGAACAGGCACCATAGTCCCCAGCATGACCTCTCCCTGACAAATGTCTACTGTACCATATCTTGGGCCATGCAGGACGAGACTGGGAAGGTAGTAGCTACATAATAAAGGACCCAGCATAGCTGCTTCCTGAATATATTGTCCAGGCTCAACAAGTCACAGAAAGAAAGGGCAAATATTTTAAATCTTTCCTAAACAAAATACGCACTGACTTAAAAACAGTTATGCTCGCTGTACTCGGCACAGCTCCCTGAAAGTTCACCTGGCAAAAAGCGTTTCTTATTCTGTATTAACTGCAAAATGGATTCTAGGGCTCTTTCCATCAGTCTACTAAGTGTAACCCTTCTACCAGGTGGAGCTGGCAGCAACCAGGGCCTGGTTCAATATCTAGGGGTTCCTTTTCAACAATACAACACAGAACTGGCTGAAGCCCTCACCCAGTAAACTGGGAAAATTACATGCCACCCTGGGCACCTCTAAGAGGCAATACTTCCCCTCTCACAAGCACAAAATCTAAGTGTAGAAAAGAAACTTTTAATGAAAGGAGGGAAGTCACCCGACATTACTTAAGGAAAATGCCACAAGCGGGATTCATAAACATAAAACTGTGAGCAGGACACCCACCCCAGAGTGCTTGGGGCTGTGTCTTCTGCCTCATGTTCTTGAGTCCTACAACCAAAAGTTCCTTTTCTATGCCCCGATCTGCTCCCTCACAGTGGTCAGTGTGGACCCAGGGTTCAGAGGTGCATCTGTGTGAGTTCACCTCCCACCTGGGGAAGAAGGCACCTTGTGTGCTCCTCCATCTGAGTACTTGCTCTGGCTGGTCACCCTACCAGACGCGGTTCCTCTCCGCTCACCATCCTGCCAGCTGCGGTTCCTCTCTGCTCACTGCCCTGCCAGCTGCTCACTCTGCTCCTGCCTTTATTCATACAATAAAGACAACAACATTGATAACATTTCACTACCCCTGCATTCAGTACTAAAGTGATTTGTAACCCAACACCAGCCAAAGTTGATTACTTTGAGCAACACACCTCTATCTGCTGGATATCTAAGCAGAGTAGGTATGTTCATGTAAATACAGTTTGCTCCTGAAGTCTCTCCCTCTTCCAGCTAGCTGTCAGGGAAGAATTCATTCAGACCCTGGTTACACCTACCCTGCCCCTCCCTGTGGTATATCTGCACCAAGACGGCATTTCTGAGCATACAGATCTCCATAGTCACCTTATTGAAAAGTGACAGTTGTATCACTAGCCATTTAGGAACCTAACATGGGAGTTTCCACCCACTGTTATATTTGATGATGAGGCTGGAGTCCGGGTGCCATTTCCCATTACCAGAAATGTGATGGGCTGCATGATGAGTCCCTCTGAGCTAGCGTTTTGTCTCAGGATCAATGTCCCGAGATCCCAAATCCCCACATCCAGCCTGGCTGGTGAGGGAATCTTGTGATGAGCCATTGCAATAGGAAAGACACACCTGGAATTTTCTATTCTCTCTTGCTTGATCTCCCATGCTGGCCTCCCTCTCCTGCTAATGCCAGGTCCCAGTCTACATGCTGCACATGTAAGCATCCTTTTACTCTGGTGTGAATGCCAATGCCACAAAGCTGCATCTATTGTGAAAACCCTCTTTTGTGTCAGCGGTGGTTTGCTTAGCCCAGAACAGAAGGCAACAGTGGACTCTTCCTCTGCTAGCTCAGGTGGTGGGGGATGCCCGTCTAATTCATTGGAAAGAAGCCTCTGCCATTTTTAATGTCAGAGAACCAAATTCTGCTCTCAGATACATTGGTGTAATAACATTGAATTAAATGGGCTTACTCCAAATTTACTGATGTAACTGTGAGCAGCATCCTGTCTCAAAGAAGCATGCGTGCACTTGAGTGCTGTTTATGGTTGTGAAGGGGTCCCTGAGGTGCAGCTTGGCACTGTGGGACCACTGTGCCCCCTTAACTATCTCCAGCATAGACTGTCTCTCACAGTGCCTTGCTAGTGACCAGCAGCAAACCCCGCCAGGATCTGTTATCACTCAGTACAACTGCATATGGAGCCCCACAGCCAGCGAGGTTGCATGCATGCTCCCAGAGCCATTCATGAATCACAGAGAGAAAGGCACCAGTCAAATCCCCCCAGCTCCCAGCACTGTACCCCAGGAATATACTGTCTTGGACTGCTCAAGATTGGCAGCACAAATGTATTAATTGGTTCCCCATTTCATCAATGGAAAGTGGACATACCTCAGCCTTTGCAAACCTGAGCAGATTTCCCACACACTTCATACGAACTCACTGGTAAAGATAAACAGTAAAAGAAGTCTATTGACTACAAAAGATAGATTTTAAGTGATATTAAGTGACAGGCAAAAAGTCAGAGTTAATTACTGAAAAAAAAAAAAAGCACACAGTCTAAACTCTCAACCCTGTTAGATTGGACAGCAACTAGACAAGCAGTTTTTCTCAACCCACTGGATACTGCAGTCCTTAATATACAGATTTCACCCTTGAAATTTGGGCCAGTCCCCTCAGCTGGAATCTTCAGAGTGTCCTTGTTGCTTGCAGAGTAGGTGGGTGAAGGAGAAAGGTCCAACATGTGGCCACTGTGTCTGTTTTATACCCTCAGTCCATGTGCCTGGGGAGCACAAGTCCAGGCATGGCTGGTGGGCATTACTGAGTCCCCCAGGCATGGCTGAGCAATTGCCCTGATGTGGCCTCATGCAGGTGAGTCATTGAATAGTAGCTCCCTTGCTGGACAATGGCTGTTGATGGGTTGTTTGACACTCCGCCCAGGTGTTGGTTACTTTCCTTCCTGTTGCCTCTGGGGAGCTAATATCTGGCTGCTTCTCCAACTTACAGTATGTTTTAGTGACAACCATGCAACACAATTCTCATAACTTCGCATGCATTAATGATACACATATATAGATAGAGAAATGACTTTCAGCTGATCATAACCTTTTCCCTGATACTTTACAAGGCCTGCTTTATATGCAAGATCACACTGATATACAGATGAGGAATATAGGGAGTTACAGGGTGCTCCCCCAAGGTATGTTACAATGGAGTCTATACATAACAATCCCAGACTGTAAAGCTCGTCTGTGCCAGAGAGAGAGTTTTCTTAGGGGCCGACCCAAGACTGTGGCATGAGCTCCCCCAGGAACTAAGGCACAGCACTAATGTCACCACTTTCTGCCTTGGGTACAAGGAGCATTTCTTTGAGCTGTCTCCTCTACCATAAACACATAGTAACACGTATGCATGTATATATAGATATGTAGATAATGTAAACAAGCCCCAACATTCTCCTGCACACAGCTCTCCCCTGGGGACAGGCTGAGAAAAGAAACACATGACAAATATCTAGTCATGTTGCTTAATGCACTGCTGGAATAAGCTCATAGGTGATAAGTCGTGATGAACATGGTATAAAAACTTAAACAGAATAGAACTGTTGCGACTTACATTTATCTGATTTTCTGAAAGGAGAAGGGGTATTGAGCAATTAAGGAGCATGTGTAAACCAATAATTAGTCATAATAAGTGATCTCTGCAGGCCTCAGTCTCCAGCTTTCAATGCTAGAGGATAAAAGCCTCCTGGGAAGCTCAATATCCTTCTGCAGCAGGAAAACAAAACCTCGTGAAGTTATTTTAGAAAACTGAATAGCATCATACAAATATGTTTCCTTTATCTGAGAGTCAGGTCATAGCAGCCTGAACTACCAGAGACTAGAATGGAAACAACATAAAAATAAATCCTTCCAAAATTTGCAATCATTACCACTTTTGGCATACTTAAATATAAACACCATCTGTGTTTATCATGAAATATGGTCGTAACTGGAACCTATTCTTCCAGTTACACAAATGTTTATGAAGTGTTACAGTAAAGGGCACCTGGAATCCTTCCTCTGAAGCTGAACTTGGTTTAATTTATTTGCAAAAATGCCAGATGCTTATGTAGATGTGGCACGGTTTTGCCAGGAAAGGAATTACAAGGGAAGAAAAACAAAGCCACTGATCTTGCTTTTATGGCAGCAAACCCAAAGATAGAAGGTACAGATTGAATTATTCCCCAGAATTAATTGCCCTGAAAAATGTATGTTCTGGTTTTTAAAATAAAAGTTACTCTTTTAAAATCCAGCTGGAGGAAGAGATATGCCAGCAAAGTACCCAAATGCATTCTGACCCTTTACATCCCTGGCTAGAATCAAAAAAGAACATAAGAACATAAGAATGGCCGTACTGGGTCAGACCAAAGGTCCATCTAGCCCAGTATCCTGTCTACTGACAGTGGCCAATGCCAGGTGCCCCAAAGGGAGGAACCCAATAGGCAATGATCAAGTGATCTCTCTCCTGCCATCCATCTCCATCCTCTGACAAACAGAGGCTAAGGACACCCTTCCTTACCCATCCTGGCTAATATCTAGTATAAAAGAGTTGGGGTCCTACTGTTCCTCTGCCTCCATAGGTGAGGATGGCAAGAACCCTGCATATCTGGATTGGGGGTGTACAGGAGATTGTCATCTCCACTCCCCACAATTGATCCCAACCCTTCTGCTTCCTCCGGAGAGAGGCTCTGGGAGCAGGGCTGACTCCAGGCACCAACATTCCAAGCTGGTGCTTCGGGCAGCATTCAGCAAGGGGCGGCAGTCCCTGTTGTTTTGCCCCCAAGCAGCATGCCAAATTGCTGCCACGGACAGCGGGGGCTGACCGTGTGCCCTTAGGGCGGCACCTGCGTTTCCACGGCGGCGGCAATTCAGCAGCAGCAGCTTCTATGTTTAGCTGTCCAGGGTGGCTTCAGCTAAACATAGAAGCTGCCGCCGAATTGCCACCGCTGCGGAAATGCGCCTGCCGCCCTAAGGGCACACGGACTGCCCCGGCTGCCCGCGGTGGCAATTCGGTGTGCTGCTTAGGGCGGTGAAAACTGTAGAGCCGGCCCTGTCTGGGAGTGTTGGGTTGTGCAGTACAGCAAGGAGTGGGCCAGTGGTGAGAGTACTTGCAGGCAGCTTTTTTCTGTGAAATTATAGCCCAGCCCACACCATCACTCTTGTCACCTGCAGGACTTTTGTGGGTACATCAGTGCTGATTCTGGCAACACTGAGTGGTCATATCTGCTTTTCCTCTCTGCAGTCTGAACGACCACCCCTTCCCCAGCAGGGCAGCTTCTACACTTGATGTACTGTCAAGTTTCAGGAAGTGGCTGGGGGAACCAAGAGTTTGTGTAAGACTCTCCAGACAACCATATGTGCACATGGCCTTGACTTTCATGGAACCCAAGGCCTATACTGATGTTGGGGAGACATATTCTTCTGCACAGGAACAAGCCCCCATCCCTCCTCATTTCCAGAAAAGAAAAAAAAACAGAAGAAAACTGTGAGGGGAAGCTCACACCATTTGCTGTCTGGTCTGTGGGACCAGCTCATCTAGGAGATGATAGGGCCCTGGGTTTTCTTAATCTGAATCTCTAGATCTAAGACTCAGATCCACAAAGGTATTTCAGCTTCCAACTTCCATTGATTTCAGTGGAAGTTAGGACACTAAATACCTTTGTGGGTCTGGGCCTATACATGGGTGGCAAGTTTGTAGAAATTTTGGTGGTGCCCAGAACCCGCTCCCCAACTCTGCCCCCACAAACTCTGCCCCCACCTGCCTAAGGCTCTGGGAGGGGGCTTGGGGGGGAGGTCTGGGGTGCAGATCCTGGGCTAGGGATTAGGGTGCAGGAGGGGTGCAGGGTGCAGGCTTTGGAATGGAGTTTGGGTGCTTAGTGCAGGGCGTGGGTGTGCAGGAGGAGGTGAGGGGTGCAGGCTTTGGTACGGAGTTTGGGTGCAGGCTCTGGGCTGGGGTAGGGGCATAGGAAGTGGTGAGAGGTGCAGGCTCTGGGAGGGAGTTTGGGGGTGGGAAGGGGTGTGTGGGAAGGGGAGGGGGTGTACCATCTGGGAGGGAGTTTGGGGATAGGAGGGAGTGCAGGGGTGAGGGCTGTGGGGCTGAGGATGAGGGATTCATGTTGCAAGAGGGGGCTCAGGGCTGGGGCAGAGGATTAGGGTGTGAGGGGATGAGGGTTCTGGCTGGGGCTGCGGGATGAGGGGTTCATGATGCAGGAGGGGGCTCAGGGCTAGGGCAGAGGATTGGGGTGAGGGCTGTGGGGCTGAGGATGAGGGGTTCATGCTGCATGGGGGCTCAGAGCTGGGGCAGAGGATTAGGGTGCAGGGGTGAGGGCTGTGGGGCTGAGAATGAGGGGTTCATGCTGCAGGGGGGCTCAGGGCTGGGGCTGAGGATTAAGATGCTGGGGGATGAGGGCTCTGGCTGGGGCTGAGGATTAGGGTGCAGGGGGATGAGAGCTCTGCCTGGGGCTGAGGATTAGGGTGCGGGGGGATGAGAGCTCTGGCTGGGGCTGAGGATTAGGGTGCTGGGGGATGAGGGCTCTGGCTGGGGCTGAGGATTAGGGTGTGGGGGGATGAGGGCTCTGGCTGGGGCTGAGGATTAGGGTGCGGGGGGATGAGGGCTCTGGCTGGGGCTGGGGATTAGGGTGCAGGGGGATGAGGGCTCAGGGCTGGGGCTGAGGATTGAGGTGCAGGGGGATGAGAGCTCTGGCTGGGGATGAGGATTAGGGTGTGGGGGGCTGAGGGATCTGGCTGGGGATGAGGGTTTGGGGCATTGGAGAGGTTCACGGCTAGGGCAGGGTAAGGGCAGCCTGCCTTGCCATTAGTGGGGGGCAGGCACTAGGACCCTGGGGCAGCAGACAGCGGGTCTGCCGGGAATCGCTCTACTCCCACAGCACGAGCAGGCAGGGGACAGGCGCATGCTGCTTTCTGTCAGGCAGGGACGCGGCGTGGCGGCGGGGGGAGGGGGCACGCAAGGCGGGGCTGGGATCTGCTCCAGGCAGGGACACGGCTGAGTGGGGGAGACCCACGGGGGCCGGGGGCCGATCCAGGCAGGGCCAGGGGAGAGACCCAGCTCCAAATATTGCTGGAGCAGGGTACCCGGCCCTGAATATTCCTGGAGCCCAAGCACCTCAAATGTATATAACCCGCCACCTATGGGCCTATATGCTTGTGCTTCCCCCATAGAATACAGAGTCCAGGCAGTCTGTTTCCTTGTTCAGATTTAGATCTCACTGCATGGCAATCAGTTGTAATCTACTGTATGGTTTGCTTCTTCAACAAAAAGAGCTGTTTAAATATTTTCATTAAATGTGAAGTCTTTTTAGATTATAATGGTAATTAAAATGGAACAATCTCTTTGACAGCCAGAGATGAAAAGATGAATAAATCCTAAATATATTACACCACTTACAACTAAATACCCTGGGACAGATTCTAACCTCAGTTGTGGTGTCAGTCTGGAGTTGTTCCAATGAAGACAGGATTGACACTGGCATTGCTGAGAGCAGAATTCGGCCCAATATCTTCCTGTAGCATACAAGGGAATTAAGCAGCACTGTTTTGCAATAGAAATGTATTGAAACATACAAGGACATTTTAATTTTTAAAAAGCAAGTATAAGAGCCACAAAATTAAAGCTATTTCCCCAATTCAGATCAAGATTTTTATGCTTGGTAGAATTACAGAAAATAGTGCGTCAAGAAATCTGTTAGATTATCCAATCCACTCACTGCAAATGCAGGGTTGTCCCATCCAGTACACTTCCTAGAGTTTTGTTCAATCCAGTTTTAAAACTTGTAGACAATTGGCGCTGGAAATCAATCTAAAATATCTCACTGATTAAAGGATTTTTCCAATATTCAGCCTGCATTTTCCTTTTATTAATTGTATCCGATTCACCCCAGTTACACCTCCCAGGTAGTATTCTAAGCAATATTTCTCTAGCTGTAGCGTTTAGCCTCTTCAGATATTTGTAGACTGTTTTTCATATTTGCCCACATATTTCACTATCTTTTAGACAAGCTGTACTGACTTAGCTATTTACATTTTTCCTTATAAGTCAATCCTTCCAGCTATCTGATAATTTTGTTGATTTTTTTTGAACTTCCTCCAAGTTACATATCACTATTCTTCTAGTGGCGTTGTCAGACTTCCAGGAGCAGCTGCACCAGAGCTATATCGGGCTTGATCTTGCAGGGTGCTGAGCAGTCTAACCCCAATCCAGCACACATGCTTAACTTTAATGACATAATCAGTCCTATCTACTTCAATGGGACTTCTAAGACACTTAGAGCTAAGCACGTACTCAAGTGCTTTGCTGGATCAGGCCCAGAATGTGAAGTACTTCGCAGGATCAAGCCCATAGAAAAGAACTACTACTTCCCTCTTCCATAACAAAATGTGTCTGCATATGCAACCCAAAATTGCACTGACTTATTTTGCTGACATATTACATTGCAAATTCATGTCCAATTTGCTATTCACTCACACCTCTAGGTCTCTCTCAGCATCCTAGCTTCCTAGGTTTCTCCTTTCCATTATGTTTGTTTGGATTACTTTCCCTCAATAATTAGCTTGTCTTTTTCCAGTCTGAATCTCATTTTGTCATTTTCCACCCTGTTCAGAGCACCCCCAAAAGAACCATCTAGTGTTAATGGGGGCTTAAGAGAGACTGGAGGTCTTTGCACAAGGGCAAATTTCCCCCTAATTAATTAAAGGGGAAAAGAGTCTCTCTGATTAATACCAAAATGTTTGTGGGCGATCAGCAAACCAGATACTCTTCTACCTTTTGGTTGAGCAATTATACTAAGATAATCAATGAACTATGAAAATACTTACATTTAGAACTTTTTTATGACAATTTATTCTCATTTACAGTCTGGCAACCTCCATTAAAGTCAAGGGGAGCTGCAAAAGGTGAGCACCTCTGAAAATGAGGTAACTTTTAGTTGGGTGCTTAAATGTGGATTCCAGAGCCTAACTCTACACACCTAGGTATAAACATTTTGACCTTGTTGCTAAATGAGACATGAAATGAGCTGAAGAGCTAACCTTCTCCAGTTCCATTCATCATACTGAACGGATAAGACTGGAAGCTGTTCCAAAGGTCAGGAGCTGAAAAGGAAAAGGCTGTGGCAAGGTGGAGGGGGACAACAATATTAGTTTATTTAAGGCCCAAGAGAAAACACTGGCAGCTGTTGAGTTTGCAATATTTTTTACCTAGAAAATTCTCAAGTGGCAATTCATTTATAGTGAGATCTGTACAGAAAGCAGGCAGGTGCTAGAAGAGCAAGGATAAGAGAGACAGAGAATGTCCCAAAGGTAGTTAATGGTGAGTACATGTGGAGTTTTAAAAACAAATCGGATCATTTTGAACTTGATCCTGAAATCACTGGGGGGCACGGGTGGGAAAGGGGAGTGATGGGGTTGTTTTTCTTGGTACTGTCATGGGATAGGCTGGGCTTTCAAGAGGAGTGCCGGCCTAGACTCTTACCTGTGCCAGGGTCATGATCCTCCTTATGGGACCGAAGTAGGAAGGATAACATCAATATCATGTGATCAAGAATGTGTCCAAGGACAGGATTGCTGGAGGATATTTAAGAAGCAATCTGTTCTCACTATGGAGTAGAGTTGACAGAGTTGCAGTGTGCTGGCTAGCCCAGGAACAGGGTCTGGGGAAGGACTAGTAGTGGTTAGTCCCTGCTGGGAAACAGCTGGAGAGAGTCCTGTACTAGGACAGTGCTGAGCTGCGGGGCGGGGAGGAGGGGGGTGTTTGTCAGGTGCTTCCCTGTGGAGAAAGGTAGGGATGGAGCCTGAAAGGGGCTTAGCTAAGGAGGCCTGAAGAGACCTAAGAGGAGACAGCTGAGTAAGAAGTAGCCTGAAGAAGAACAAAGCAGGGTGAGTCTTTGTGTAACGATTACAGCTTAAGGCTCCCTAAGCTAAAGCCTGGAGTAGGGGGAGGGATGAGTTATTACTCCTGCCAGAAGCAGAAAAGGACTAGTGAGTTGAAGAGCCCAAAGAAGAACTGAGCCCAAAGGGGCTAAAATAATGTTTTGTTCTGGTCCACTCTTGTTTTGGGTGAAGGTCCCAATATATCCTATAAGCTTTGGGAAGATCCAACCAGCTACAGGAAAACCAAGGCATGATGGTCTCCAGATGTTGGAGACGTATGCCACACTCCGTACCACACGTGTCAGTAAGTGAACATTAGTAGGAGAATGCAGACAGTGGAATTTGGACAATATATACAGCCTTTCTTTATAGGTGCCGACACCATGCAATACACCATATCTATTAAGACCTTGACACTTGAGGTTTTCTGCAGGAAAAATGCTGGAGAAACGACTACAAGGTAATCTTCCAGATTTTAATAAGTATTATTGTATTAACAAGAAAATAAATGCCATAGAGTTCCAACAATCAGTGTCTAAGGAGCCGCATTCATTTTACACTCTACTCATTGTTACTAATTTCACAATAGAGTTGATTTAACCCAGTTCTTAAAACAAACTGGTGTTAAGACCTTTTGTGAGATACTGGCTTTGTCTCAAAGCCATCTGCTACATATTACTTCTAAACCATTTATGTAAAGCCAGGACAGCTCAGGATCTGTATCTAGTTCCTAGCGACTGCCAAAATGTTCTGCAGGATGTGGCAACATGTGACTTTACAACAGTTTTTTATATCAAAGAAAAAGCCCAAGGCTAAAACATTTGAGACGGTGGAGCCTCTGACTCAGAAAAACTGCAATAAATCCATTCTGTACATAAACTGTGTCTGTGTGTTGAGACTGGAAAACTGATTTGCGTGAGGCAGAAAAGTTGTCTGTGAATCCAGATAGCACAGAGTGATATTTCATTGTGTTACAGAAAACACTACTTGTTCCATTAAAATGCTTTTTCTGACTTGGTTCCTAGTGAATAAAATCTACCCTGGCTGTGCCATTACTATTCCCCACAACTAGTGGGGCATTGGGCGGGTGCCCCTTTTAAAACTTTGTCCCAAATGGAAGGTGGGGATGGTGTGGGAATGAGTTCCCTGTCTCTGATGGAATTGCTCCATTTCAGGGCTTGACTAAATCACCCATTCCATAGATGACTTGCCCCCAGCACTCACTCTGGTTTTAAGATAACAAAACATCAAACCTCTGAAATGCACCTGATGGCAACTACCAAGTGTCTGGGATATTACTTTTCCCCCTGAAATCAGTATATATCCTTGTGTCCCTTACATAGGTCTTTATATGCCATTGTCAGGCTGGCAGAGCAGTTGCCAGCTGATCCCAAGATCTCACTAAACATTGACAAATATACAGCTGGAAACCAGTCTGGCTTAGCTGTATGTTAGTATTTGTAAGATAAATATTAGAGTTGTAAGAATGCGTTTGGTGTCTAGACGTTATGAACAGTGTAGGATGCTGCATGTATTGATCTCACTTATAACGTCTATAGCACCTGGTAAAGTTATATTGAGTGTTTGCACTGTAAACCTCTGTAATTGTGTAACCTACCAAACAGGAAAAGAAGCATTAATTAAGGTAAAGTGCTCATCTTTCACACAGGATGTCCCACTGAAGGCAAATGATGCATTGTGTAGCATCAGAGGACCCAGACCTTGTTGACTGCATTCCAGGAAGGGGAGACCTGTGCTTGAACTCATCCCATCAGCTTGGATTCTGGGGTGAAGCGGATAAAAATCCCTGACAAGGAGTAACTGGGATCTTTATGCTGTCTGGACTCTGAGGGGCAAAGATTCCTAAACATAATCAAGAGATGTTCATGGTGCTTGGCATGGGTCAGCCCTAAAAGAACATATAGAGTGCTTATTATAGAAGCTTATATTACTTTTTATATCGAAGACTGTAACTCATTTGTGTATGTATGTTTCCTGTTTTAACCCTGTAAATAACTCATTCTTTAGTTAATAAATCTTTAGTTAGTTTATTACAGGATTGGCTACAGGCATTGTCCTTAGCTTGAGATCTGAGTACAAATGACCTGGGGTAAGTGACTGGGCCTTTGGAACTGGGAGTAACCTCAATATTGTTGTGATTTTTGGTGTAAAATGACCATCTGCAGCATAGTCCAGCTTCCCTGGGTGGCAAGATAGACTGGAATGCCCAAGGGGACTGTTTGTGTCTCTGTGGTAAGACCGTTGTAGTGCTTTAGGAGTTCACACTTGTTACCGGGCTGGTAAAACCTAATTATAGATCATACAACCAGTTTGGGATGTATGGCCTGCTTTTTGACAGTCTGCCCTGAGACTGTCACTGGCAATGTCTGGAGTGGCTCATGACCGTAACAGCCACATTACATATATACCTTTGAATAGCGAATATGTTTGGGGAATCTCTTAACATACAGTTTGAACAGAATCACTGGCAACATCTGCTGAATACATTAGTTGTTATGAGACATTTGCTCACTTATAGTAAAAAGTATCTCGCTTTTCACAAGGGGAAACTAAAGCTAAGGGACTTGCTAAAGGTCACAAAGGGAATTGGTGTCAGTATTACAATTAGAATTTTGGAGTGCCTGACTTCTGGCCTTGTGTAGCAACCACTAGATAACACTTCTCCTGTTTTCCCCAGTTGGTCATTGACTTCTGCTTCAGCGGTGTTTTGTCTGTTGTGAAGTGTTCTGGGCTTGAAGTCGCTCTATAGTATCACTTCTTATGCACCACTAGTCATGCAAATAGGGAAAACCATGAGAAGAATGTTAGTCTCCGTGAGAGAGCACTGTGTGTGTGTGTTCTCTGGAACATTCTACACTAACGCTGTCTTACAAAATGGCAGCTGTTTCTGTACCCAGGCCAGCCCTAAAGCAATATAAAGGTACAATACAAAGAAACCAAAGCCATAATACAGCCACTAACTTCATATTTACATAGTGAGCTGTACAAGATGACCATAATAGTGGCAAGAGCCAGGGGCAGCTCTAGACATTTCGCCGCCCCAAGCATCGCAGCATGCTGCGAGGGGCACTCTGCAGGTTGCCGGTCCCACAGCTCGGAGTGGACCTCCCGCAGGCATGCCTGCAGAGGGTCCGCTGGTCCCGTGGCTCCACCGAAGCAGGCACATTGCGGGAGGTCCACTGAAGTCACCAGACCAGCGGACCCTCCGCAGGCATGCCGCCGAAGGCTGCCTGCCTGCCCTCCTCCCGGCGACCGGCAGAGCACCCCCTGCGGCATGCCACCCCAAGCACGCACTTGGCGTGCTGGGGCCTGAAGCTGCCCCTGGCAAGAGCATTTTGAGCCAAGTCCCTTGTCATGCATGGCAATCATGTTATTCCAAACATGAAAAAGCATCCAAATAACACTGATTCTTTGTGGGGAAGAGAGATTGGTCTTAAAATCAACCAGAATGAGTATCTTCTGAGTACATAACTTTATATAGCAAAGAGTGTTGTTCCTACACAGCATTTTGTGCTCTTGAACCAATATAAAGAGGATCTAATCCTCCAGGTGTCTGCAGGTGAGACTCTCTTAACTAGAACTCCATGCATGGAGGCCCTGCAGGATTGGACCCACACACAGAAGGCAAATTGCCAATTTCATAATGTTTCTCCATTTAGTTAGGAAAATAAACAATAAAATATTCATACTAGTGAACAGGAGTAAACATAGCTCTTCATAAGTGGTCTGGTTTCCACAGTGATCAAATCAACTGCATTTGCTTGCACAGACTGGGCTGTTGGCAGCTACCTCTCTCAGGCATGGCACAACAGAGCCACCTTGACATCTGGCACCAATTCAAGCAATTCTCACCCTGGAAACAGCAGTGAGTAATGACATTTCAAGGAGCATTGTGGGAGCTTGCAGCAGGATCAGGAGGAGGAAACAATTTGGGTTGTTGTTGCCACAAAACAGGACAGGTCAGATTCTCTTCTCACCCTAGATTTATGGCAGTGTAACTCCACTGACTTCTGTGGTGTTACACCAGATCTCTACCTGTGAAACAGAAATCAGAATCTGACCCACAATGTATTACCAGTTGTTTGATTATTTTTATTACATTTTGCAGCGGGGTAGCTGCTGATCTAGACTCTGGCCCTGCTGTGAGCCCTCTCTGCCCTGCTGGTGGCACCGATAGGTTGTTAAATTGCCCTGCTAACTGGCTGAGGGTTCTTCTCAACATGGGGAATCCCTGATCCCATCCCCTCGCAGCCCTCTCATCCTAGGGTGCATGGCCAGAAGAAGGGGGGCATTAACAGGAACATTGCTGTTCTCCATCTAGCACTAGAATCACCTTCTCTTCCTCCTCCATAGGTCCTGTGCTGAGCACAGCAAAGGGAAACAGTCCTCTGGCTTCAGGAATCCTGCCACCCAAGTTAGGATTTGTCAAGGCACAGTAGTATAACTACAATGGTCCAAGTGGTTCAAGCATACTGGGGCCCACAAGGCTATGGGGCCTAACCAGAGCAGGATTTTGATGTAGCACCCAGACGTTCAAAGATACCAGGGTGGAAGGGGCAAAGGCTGCCACCTCCTGTCTAGAGCTATAAGGGGATTGCCTACTCAGCTGGTACAGTGGATAGGATCCACTTGTGTACCCTCGACTTGGAGATGTAATCAGATTGTACATATGGATAACCCCCAGGGGATAGAATGCAGGCAACAGGTGATCAGGACAGAGCGCTGTCTGTGATGGTGCTACAGGGGGGTGCTAGTTGTGGAGGGAGCTCAGATCTACCTGCACACACGTATCCCCATTCGTGGCACCACCAGCCTGGCAGAAGTTGAGCTGTGCTGCAGTGAAGAGGGGCCACTAGGGGGAGAGTGGCTGGGATTGGGGAGCCCCTTCAGCTAGGATGAGCTGGGCATGAGCAGCCAGCAAGGATGCACGGAGGAAGGGGGGTGGTGGAATGTAGCACCAGGGGATGCGTGGGATATGGGGGAAGGCCCAAGAGATGGGAAACTTAGTCTCCCCTTAGAGACAGAGTGCAGGGTGAAAGCACTTGCCACTTTGCTTGGGGCAAGGGCGTGGAGGGGTTAGACTGGGGCTTATGGAAGGGGGTTGGAATGGAGCAGGGGGAAAAGGGGAGATTGCAGCAGAGCTGGAGGGGTTTGGGGTAGGGTATATTGGGGCCTGAAACAGGACTGAGGGGATGTATCAGGGAAGTGGAGGAAGCAGGGAAGCTAAAAGGGCGTGGAGGGGTGATTGGATCAGAGAGCTGTACATAAGAACATAAGAATGGCCATACCGGGTCAGACCAAAGGTCCATCTAGCCCAGTATCCTGTCTACCAACAGTGGTCAATGCCAAATGCCCCAGAGGGAGTGGACCTAACAGGCAATGATCAAGTGATCTCTCTTCTGCCATCCATCTCCATCCTCTGACAAACAGAGGCTTGGGACACCATTCCTTACCTGTCCTGGCTAATAGCCATTAATGGACTTAACCACCATGAATTTATATAGTTCTCTTTTAAACGCTGTTATAGTCCTAACCTTCACAACCTCCTCAGGTAAGGATTTCCACGAGTTGACTGTGCGCTGTGTGAAGAAGAACTTCCTTTAATTTGTTTTAAACCTGCTGCCTATTAATTTCATTTGGTGACTCCTTGTTCTTGTATTAAGTTCTGTATCAGAACTTGAGGAGAGCAAAGGGTTCCATGGGAGGGAAGCTAGGGCTGGACTCAAGTTATGGGGGAGCAATGGGGCTGGATTTCAGAATCAGACTCTTACCTGTTCTTGCACCAGGGCCCTCATTACACCACTATTAAGGCAGGCTGGAAGGGACATGCTCAGAACATATCTAGGGCGCTCCAGAGCAGAGCAGTAGGCCCCTGTGTTTAGGTGCTTGCCGCTAACAGTAGTGTATGCGTCAACTGGCTGGGAGGCTATAGAGGCTCTTTTGAGAGCTTTTCAACACCTTTAGCAAGGCAGGAAAGTAGGATCCCTATTTACATCTGGGGAATCGTGCTCACGCAAGGAACCCTTGCTAAACATGGAACTGAACACAGCTCTCCTGGGTGCCAGGCTGGAGGCTTAGCCACTAGACCATCCCTGCTATGCTGCACTGGATGTTATCAAGAGGCTTCCTGTCCTCTCACTTTCCCTCTTCGCCCTTAATCTTCATTCTTTGACAGACCTCACCATCTGCTGAACACCTTTAGGGCACACACTCATGAGAGTGCTTATGTTACAGGAGGGAAGGGTTATTGGAGTAGAAAACAGGCTTGTCAAAAACATCTGACATGAGGAAAAAATATTCCATGCAATGATTTGACAGGAGAAAGATTGCTCAGAGGTGAAGGCTCCTCAGGCTTGACTGGGTTGGAAGAACCTGCCCTGTTCGGATTCAGATACCTTCCTCTCCTTACCCACTGCTGTGAATCGGCTGAATTCACCTCCCTGAATCAGGTATGCCTATGCTGTCTCAGAGGTCGCCATCCTTTACTACTGCTCAGGTCTCTTCATACTGTTTCTTAAACACTCAGGAGGAAACTGGGCTTGTCAGAAGAAAAGAAACGGCATTACTTACTGCACCAGCTCTCGGTTCAGTCTAAATGTGCTCAGGCTTCTGGTAACCTCTAGTCCACACTGGGCATACTCAGGGATTTAGCATTGCATTGACAGTCCATTCTCGTATCAACAGTGCCATCATCTAATCTATGTAGTCACTCCATTACTAATCGTTTGATACCTCTCCTCAGTTTTGTGGGGGCATTTTGTATTTTCGTAATGTTTGGTCATTTTAAAGTAGTTATTACTTCAGTTTTTCAGTCATTTAGCTGCCCCAAAAGTTCCATTGCCGTCTACTGCTGATAGGTAATCACCCCTTTGAGGAGTAAGCAAACATCTCTCTTTTGCATCCTTGCTCCATTGCCGGTTTCTCTTTATGAGCAGAAAGCTGTTCTCGTGGGTACTGTGTACAAAGCGCTGAGGAGAAAAGCCTATGTTAATATAGGCTGCAGGCACAAGAAATGCACAGAAGGTATTGGAGCAATAAACAAGAGTTCTGTCATTCTGATCTGTGGACCAGACCATTCTGCCATACTAGAAACCCTGCAAGTCTCATCTTTGTCAAGAAAGGTCAGTTTGTTTCCCTTATCTAGAACTCCTGTGACATACATCACAGGTCAAATATTACGTTTCATAGACATTCTTGCTGGACATACTGCTGAAAAGACCAACATAAAAATGACTTGAAGGTCACTGACTATTTAAATAGCCCTTCCTTGTTATGAGTCAGAGTATAATTTATTAGTGTACAAGAAAAAGAGAGTAGCAGAAACATCAGTAAATAGCTTCAGATTTTCCACCCAGTGGCTTCATTCTTTGTTCTCAATCTTAACTACTCCTGTCCTAATTGTAATCACGCATAATTTGGTTTTAAAGCAATTAGAAATCTACTGTAATGCACGCAGGTTACTGATCTTATTGTCATGCAGAAAATTCATTCACTCTGCCAACAATTCCATACACTGTACTCAAGCTCATGACTCATAGCTTTGCGTAAACGATTCTACAGTAAAGCTTGTGAAACAGATAAATGTTTATCAAGGATTTACTGTAAAAGATTTCTCAATGCTATTAGTCCATATAAGGACTCTTTCCTCAGTGGAGGAAAAAAGTTGATTGTGCCTTCGTATGGGGGCATTACCTGGAGGCTCAGAGCTATGTGCTTATTTTGTACAGACCGTGGACCAGATTGTGCTCTGTTGTGCCATTAACTTGAAGTTGAGAATCTAGCCCACTACCTGTAGCTGTTAAATACAGTCCCAACAATGCATTCCTGAAGGCAGTAGCACTACTTCAGCTGCAGGAATGAACCGCACCATTCATGGTACATAGCTCATGAGCTACACCAAATCAATCTGCCGCCCCAAAAAACAAAATAAAACTGGAGAATTTTTTTTAAAGTTGCTTCCATAGACAACTCTGGCCTTCCAGTGCTAAATGAGTAATAAGTTGCATGACATAACCAAGAATATGTGGGGAATGTAGCACCATTTCTTAAAATGCTACCAGGGTTGCCAGAGCTACAATGCAGAACAGTATTCCACTGCAGCTATATTAATGCATATCTGTGCTACATCTAGAAGAGGCTACATTGGAAAGGACCTCACCTGCGTAGATGCTAACACTACATGCTGTAACTCTTGTACCCGTACAATGCAATAAGACTCGTGTTACTGATGTCTGTGCAGAATTAGGCATGATATTTCACTGGCTGCCAGAGCTCTTCTCAACATTGCTTTAATTCTCATCTCCTAAACTCTACTTGCAGAACATTAGTGGCTGCTGTATGCATAACCACATTGTTGCTTCCTTGCTGCGGGGCCTGACCTCCAGCAGAGGGAGCACATGGTAATTAATAGCATCACAGCTCAGAGGATGGTTTATCAGGGCTGTTGGCTCAGGTGATATTGGTGGATAAACAAGCAAGTAGATAGAAAGCAAAAGCAGCTCCACGGAACATATGATTAAAGAGTAAATGCCCAAATGTTCAAACATGGGTGCCTGAATTTAGGCTCCTAAACCCTTATTGAAACATAAATATACCAGAGTTTCTGGCTGCTCAGCACGCCTGAAAACTGGGCCACTGTGTTAGATGTCTAAAATCTTGGCCTACGTGCCTTTGTTAAGGTCAACAGTAGGGTGTGCAGGTGTCACGGCTGTGACAATCTACTAGAAGGCACATTTGTACCCCAACTGAAGCCAAAGAAAACTTCTCTTGACTTCAGTGGCTACAGAATCAGACCCATGATGAGTAAGAATTAGCTACATCATTGTAAGTGGATATCTATATTATAAAAGCTGAAGTATTTCCCAACACAGCTAGATACTCAATAATAGAGAGCTGATCTCCCAGAGGAAGGGCAGTAAGGGAGAGGAAAATATCAACATTATTATGGCATAATAGTAATTGGGAGGGAACAACAGCAACATGTAGCTAAAAATGTCCCTATTCCAGAAATTTCTAAGTAACAAGGCCTGTATCCATGACTCTATTCCTGTAGAACGTGAATATAGTAACACCTAAATATATTTAATTACTTCTAACATATTCAAGGTACCTTGCATCTCAACAGTTACATCCTTGAATGAGTGTATAATCATAGATATCATGAGTTCTAATACCATTAACTGAATTAGAGTGATGGGATTAAGCATGGGATTACTTCTACTCGTGAGGTCCACAAATATGTCTCAACCATCAATTCCCTGCCATGGAAAGATGAAATTGCACCAAATGGCAATTCTTTTCTAGAAGATCCTTGCCCCCTTCCCATTCACATGTCACAAGTTCACTGGGGACCCAGTTGGTACCCAGGAGTAAAGGACAAACTCTTCCACAAATGGGCGCATACTACAAGTTTGTGTGCCAAGTAGTGAAGCCTCCTGCCTTGGGTGGATTTATGAGAGCGTGTTGTCTTAAAAGAGAGAGATTAATAGAAAGGTATCCAGTCTTTCAAGTCTACAGGCTGCAACACACACACTGAGGTTTATCACTAGCTAAATGGGGAAAGGGTGGTGGAACTTGGTACGATATTGGCCGCGCAGCATGAGTTACATTGCCTTGGGCAAGGGCTACTGACTTAATTGTAATTCCAGGGGATTTGGCGTGATTTCCTTAGAACAAGCATTAAAATACTCTATCTCGTGGAGAATAATGCACAGATCCATTGGGCCAAAGATATCCCTGAAGTCAGAAACTCCATGGATTTCCACAAAGATGCTGTGCAATTGCTGATGTGGCTCATGAAAGCAGTTGCAAGAGAGTAGATCTGAGTGATGTTCACCTTGCCAACATTTAGGTCCAAAAAATCCATCTCCAGTCTCTGTCCAGTTTCTGACCATTCCAGCTCATGACACTTGTGCTACTCCTCCCCTGGCCTAAAGACTCCTGCTGCTTTCCCCACTTTCTCTTTTTATAGAAGAAGGAATTGAATCTTATTGCTACTCACAATCCCAAAGCTTAGTCTGCTGTCATTTGCATATGTTAAGGACTAGGCTGTCTGCATTCACAACTGTTGGGGTGGGAGACAGAGAGAAAAGATTAGGAAATTGGGAGTAAGCCCTCTGAACTGCCTATTGTGATATAAGAAACAGATCTTCCATCGTTATTGATCGCCACCCACAGCCGTCCATGGAGAGCCCTCTAGAAGTATCTTAGCACATGAGGCTAAATGTGGAAAAAACAAATGGACTAGAACAGCAAGAATAAAAGTCCTCACAACTCATATATTCTGTATCTAGAGAGTATCTTCCCTGAAATCACAGGAGATGCTTTAGAGCAAAGTAAGTTCTAATGGGGTTTTTGAGGCAGGAAACTTCCCCGTTTTCCTTGAGTTCATCTAATTGTTTCCCATCTCTTATTTAAAACTTCTAGTCATTTGAACAACCTCACAACGTGTGTGCTTTTCCCTTCTCCGCACCCAGACAACTATGTTCTTTTAGGGTCTAAGGCAACTGTGATCTTCCAACCTAGATGCGGCTCAGAGCAGGACAAGAACTACTTTGGAGGTGTCTGTTTTCCCTAAACTCAGTGAACAAAGCTTGCCTGGGACCTATTGAACATTTTGTTTCTGTTCACTCACAGACTTTTAGTAGGTGTGTGAGGTCAGTTGTGATCTAGTGCACTAAATGTGAGGTTGGCAGTGGGAATCCTGAATTCAAATCCTGACTCCCTCTAACATACTGAGTGACTTTTGGCTAGTTCTTTTACCCAGCAATTAAAAGGGGGAATGTTTCAAATCACAGCTCCCCCTCTGCTAAAAACCAAGAAGGCGCTCCTCTTCCTCTCTCTAGCTTTGGTAAGCAGAACTTTCTCCTGGGTGAGATCCCGCTTCTCCTGTTGCAGTTAAACAGACTGAGTTTTACATCTCTGTGCCTCTATTATCCCAACTGTAAAATAGGGGTGGTAATACTTTCCCTCTGGATAGATGAAAAGCACTGTACAGGGACACGGTAAGTATTATGTCTTTAAAAAATGGATTAGAGGGAAGGTAGAATGCTACTACTTCTTGCTACACTTAAAGGCTAAATTTTTGAATAAGAGCCTTTAATACTACTTGTAAATATCAAGGCCACCTTTGGAAATGACTACATAAAAGATGTTGCTGTATTCCATTTGTGCCATACACTGTAATTGTCAAATCACTGTTAAGTGTGATGCATTTCCTCGTTCCACTACCTCTTTTGCCATTCTTTTCAGTTATATGTGCAGCTTTGCTCTCCAGAAAGATCAATAAAGAGTTAGTTGTTTTCTAAAAATACAGCTAAACATTTAAGGTGCATAATCTGCACTGAGATGACAGAAACAAAATTTCCTACTCAGTTGTCACAAACAATGTCCTACTGAGCAAGCACTTATAGAGGGAGCACGAACATTCAAACAGGCTTATGTTATGTCTCCTGCTTAAAGGTAAGGAGTTTTGTTTTTTTTTCCCTGGTACTCATTCTTACTATAATTGGTGAAACTGTTGGTGTTGCTATCAAAAGAATCTTTGCAGCTCTTCTGTCGTTGGGGAGAAATGAAGGTTCTCTTAAATAAACAGCTCACCTAAAACAAAAGTACTCTGACTTCTGTTTCTCATTCTCTTCATGCCAGCCACTGCTTGTCTATTCAGACAAAGCTTTAGCACTGGATGTCGCAGAGGTGTTGATGACGCAGTGATCTCTGTCATGTTCTCTTCCAGTCACTGGCTATCACAATGTATGTGGGAGTAATTTGAAGATGATCAAAGAAGAGAGTGCATATGAAGCTCAGACAGAAATTTGTTTGTGTTCACCTTTGTACAGCAACATATTTGTATTAATACATCTTTGTATAGAAAGAAACTGTAGCCACATTTTGGCTGCTGGATCTTCATGGTGGATCTTGACTTCCATCCAATATTCTGTGCTCTAAGGGCCAGATCCCCTAACTCAAGTTAAATACTACCTTACTCCTCAACTAGTCTTACAGAGCTCTTCGTCTGTTTCCTGTCCTAAGGTGTGATTGCACTCCAGGGGTGGATGAAATGGTCCCTGTATAATTAGGGTGACCAGGTGTCCCAATTTTATAGGGACAGTCCCGATTTTTGGGTCTTTTTTTTATATAGGCTCCTATTCCTTCCCCCCCCCCCCCGAACCCCGGTCCTAATTTTTCACATTTGTCGTCTGGTCACCATATGTATAATACATGCTGTGAAAAGTGCTTTAGGATCCTCCAGGACTAAAGGTCCTATATACTGTACATGGGGAAATCATCATCCTTACGTTCGATGGACTTCAGCTCGCCTAGCGCCAGGTGCAGCCTGGATGCTCTGGTAGATGAGATCTCCAAAATATAGGATGAGATCTAAAGCAACACTGACCATTTATTTTGGGGTTAGTGATTAAAGTATCTGGACTCCATTTCAGTAATTCACTACCAATTTACATGGAAATGGGAGTACAAAATAGGAGTATCACGTCAGCAGCCCCACGGTAAGAATGGCTAAGGCAGCTTCCCAGTAGTGCCTACGTCCATTCCTTATATTAAATTCTCTCTCTCTGGGTGGGAGTTGGGGTTTGTTTTTTAACTAAGGATATATCTACACTACCCACCAGATAGACGGGCAGCGATCGATCCAGCAGGGGTCAATTTATCGAAACTAGTCTAGACGCGATAAATTAACCCCCGCGCACTCTCCTGTCGTCTCCTGTACTCCACCTCCGTGAGAGGCACAGGTGTAGTCGACGGCAGAGCAGCAGCAGTAAACTCATCATGGTGAAGACACCACGGTAAGTCGAGCTAAGTACGTCGACTTCAGCTATGTTATTCACATAGCTCAAGCCTGCACAACATGCAGGCCACATGCGGTCCATGTGGGCTCACTGTGCAGCCCGCAGGGGTGGGTAGGCAAGCAGCGAGTGAGGGAGGGGGGCTGAGGAGGCGAGTGGGTGGGCAGTAGCGGGGGCCAGGTGAGCCGATGGTGGGGGAGGGGGCCTGAGGAAGCGCATGGGCAGCCAGTGGTGAGGGGAATGGGTGGTTGGATGGGGCAGAGGTCCCAGGGGGGCCATCAGGAATGAGAGGAGGGGTTGGATGGGGATGGCGGGGGTCATTCAGGGGACAGGGAAGGGGGTGGATGGGGCAGGGGTCTCGGGGGGGCATCAAGGAACACGGGGGGTTGAATGGGGCAGGAGTGGGCCACAACCTCTTTGTGGGGTGAGGAGGGAACCAGTTGTTAAGGTTTTGGCAGCTCGTCACTGGCCAGGGGGGTGGGAGGCTGAGGAGGCGAGCAAGCAGGCAGTGGAGGGGGGGGGAGTATGCAATCTGGGGGCAGGGGCTAAGAAGGTGAGCAGCGGGGGCACATGAGTTAGGGGAGTGGAGGTCTGAGGAGGCGAGCGGGTGGGCAGTAAAGCAGGGGCGGGTGAGCCGGTGGCGGGGAAGGGGAGGCTGAGAAGGCGAGCGGTGGGTGCAGGTGAGCTGGCAGCAAAGGAGGGGGGCTGAGGAGGCGAGCAGGGGGTGGGAGGCTGAGGAGACAAGCTACGAGTCAGTGGCTGACCTGTTCTATTGATCTGGTCCGGCTCCCATCCCCTCTCCAAGGGTTGCAGCTGTCTGGAGGTGCCTGCCTTCCTCATTCATTCAACAGGGCAATTGATTACAAAGTGGGGGGAAGAGCTTATTCTACTTCTAGCAAAAAGACATTTTTCTTTTACCTTAATTATACTACCTTAGGGGCCTGTTATAACATATTACCAAGGTTCAATACCGTTGTTTCAGCAGAGCAGCTCTGGGGAAGGAGGGTTTCTTTCCGCAGGGTGGGCGGCGCTTGGAGGGGGTTGTTTTCGCAAGGCAGGTGGTGCTGGGTGGGGGGTTGTGTTTTGGGGGGGCTCAGTGGTGATGGGGGGGTGTTTCGGCGGCGCTGAGGGGGGTTCGGTGGAGCCGGGGGCAGAAGGGGGAGTGTTTCGGCTCTCAGCTGTTTTCTTTGGAGTAATATGACCCTCGCCGCTTTACAAGTTGTGCAGGCCTGGTCATAGCTGAATTGCGTAACTTAGATCGATTCCCCCCCACACACATACACCCAGTGTAAACCAGTTCTAAGGCTACAAGTAGTTATCAAGTCTGGTTCTACCAGGTGCTGGGACTTGTTTGAGGGATGAAACCAAACCCTCCTACAGCATGTGAGTGTATCTGTGTACCTACTATGTTCTTTAATAACAAATGGAGAGAGACATTGGGCTACATCCATTCAGTTGCTGATCACCACCTACCAGCCAGTAAACCCTTTCAGCTCCACTGTCCTAAATGCACCCTTATCTAGCCCTGAATTGGAGCCAAAAGGAGGAAAACATGCAATGCTGTTTATTAAAATGTGCTGTTTATCTTCAGATGTTTGCTAAATGCATCTCATCATAATTACCCCCATTGACATTCGGTGTCACTGCCTTAAGTGGTAAATGCTCCTGTCAAACAGCTCAAACAAATGACTATCTTTGGATACAGTCCTGGCAAGAGGGGAGAACTGGGACATGATGATACATTATTATAAGTATTTGCTAAATGAGGTATAAGTGAAAGCATTAATGCAAGATGTCTATACACCTCTGTCATAGCTTTCCTACTCCAATTTGAACCTTAGCGTTCATAAACTGAGAAGCTAGCATGAACCCTCTAAGCTTTTACCAGCTTAGATCAGATCTCGCTGCCACCAGCCAAGAATTTCCAGTGTCTTGGCTCACTCTGGTCTCCCCAAAACTTTCCCTGGGGGACCCCAAGACTCAGAGGCTCTGAGTCTTATCACAAAGGGAAATAAACCCTTCCCCCCCTCAGAATTTCCTCTCTGGGCTAACCTGAGAGTGACTGATGCAACCTCTTTACATCACAATACCAAGAAATAGGTCTCCTCTCTTCCACAAAGAGACAAACCCCAAAGACAAGGAAATAGAAAAGATTCTTTCTCTCTTCCCCCGTAGCTTCTTCCCGCCCTGGGACACTAGGAGAGTTAAACACAGAGAGCAGCTTTTCCCCTCCCCCCTGTCTTTCCTTTCTCCCACCAATTTCCTGGTGGGTCAACTAGAAAAAGAAATCAACAGGTCTTAAAAAGCAAAACTTTTAATAAAAAAAAGAAAGAAAGAATAGAATAACAGTTCTCTGTAACCTAGATGTTAAGATACAGGGCTTTCCTTATAGAAAATGAATAAACAATAGAAAAGGGATAAACAGCCTTACCCAAAAACAATACAATTTAAAGTACTTATAGCCAAATACACATAAAGACTCCACCAGCCAGATACACAGATGCAAATACAGCAAAACAATTTAAAAGACTATACTTTTGCTACCTTGTACTTACAACTGGGAAACAGAAGATTAGAAGGACTGGAAATAGATCCTCTCATAGCTGAGAGAGCACAGAACAGACAAAGACCCAAGACCAAGAAACACCCACAAATTCCCTCCCTTAAGCTTTGAAAAATCCGGTTTCCTGATTGGTCCTCTTGTCAGGTGTTTGGTTCCCTTTGTTAACCCTTTACAGGTAAAAGAAACATTAACCCTTAGTATCAGAGGGGTAGCCGTGTTAGTCTGGATCTGTGAAAGCAGCAGAGAATCCTGTGGCACCTTATCACGCTCCAAAACCTCTGTTAGTCTATAAGGTGCCACAGGATTCTCTGCTGCTTTCATTAACCCTTAGCTATCTGTTTATGACAACCTCAAAGCCTGTAAACCAATATCTTAGCCAGATTGAAGCATAAGCCTTAGCATGCGTAGCTGAGCAGGAATAGCCCAGCATCAGGAGATCGAATGCTGTCTTATTCCCGTTTGACTACACTGCTGACTGGTACTGCAAAATATCAGTTAATGCTAGTTTTGGATATTTTAGGATAGGAATGTTCAACAGCAAGAGTGCTAGGTTAACCAATTGGCATATGACAATGAGCTTGCAGTAAGAGCTCGATTAGCCTATAAGGGGATAGCACCCTAACATTAGTGGGTGGAGAAAGTTCAGATATGGACTAAGGGGGCCGAACATCCTTGTAAATATTCATGGTGGCCATAGAACCCTATAAAAGAGCTATCCATGGCCCAAGCACTTAGGATTTTCTTGGCAAGCCAGAGGTAAGACCACGCATGGATTACCTGTCTCACTACTTTTAAGGGCTCTGCTGGGGATGGTGTGAGCTTTTAAATACTGTGACAAAGTTCCTCCTCTACCGTGGTGGGTCCTGCGCTTCTTGGCAGATTTGCTCACCTCTGTGATCTTCCCCACAGTCTGGGTCAACTCCTCCTGTGTCTGATCAGGAGTTGGGAGGTTTGGGTGGATTGCAGCTGTCTATAGTACCTCGGGCCTCTGGCTTCGACCAAGTGTAGTATATAGTACCTCCTATAACAGCTGCATGACAGCTACAACTCCCTGGGCTACTTCCCCATGGCCTCCTCCAAACACTTTCTTTATCCTCACCACAGAATCTTCCTCCTGATGTCTGATAATGCTTGTCTCCTAAATCCTCCAGTAGTACACTCTCTCACTCTCAGCTCCTTGCCTTCTTGCTCCCAGTTCCTCACTCACACTCCTTCTCCTCTGACTCCTCCCTGCCTGACTGGGGTGAGCTCCTTTTTAGACCCAGGTGCCCTGATTAGCCTGCCCTGATTGGCTGCAGGTGTTCTAATTAAAGTAGCTATCTCCCACTGCCTTCTAGAAAGGTCTTAATTGGCTCCAGGTGCCTTGATTAACCTGGAGCAACTGCCATTTGGTTACCATGGTCCTAGGGATTTGTTTAGCCTGGGGCTAACATACCTGTTTCTCAGTACTTTACTGTAGCCATCTGGCCTTGCCCCATCACAATACTCAGATGTTTTGACCATTCTTTGTTCTCGCTATCTGCTTTGCTGGGTTGGTATGTTTGTGCTTGTGCTAACTGTGCTAGTAAAAATATTACAAGGACAGAACGCCTTTCCTAAGTGTGATTGTCCCCCTCCAGCACACTAGGGTCTTTGTAATAATGCTAGTACTTCTGGGTCTGGTCACGAGGCAGAACCCTATCAAACCATAGAGTACTAACTGGCATTTCTAATTGAGCAGTATAACTGATACATAATTAGCAAAGCTCAAGCAATAATTATTCCATGATCAACTGCATAATTGCTCTTGACAGCATTTTAGTCAGTAGAGGAAGGTAGAGCAAAACTCAGGCTGAAGGAACACCTTCTCAAGCCTTATGTAATACATATCATATATGACTGGTCATACAAACCACACTAGAATGGCTCTTGGAATGAGTGGATATTTTCAGAGGACTGGTAATAGGATACATAACCTTAAAGTTCCAGGTCACTAGTTCAACTCTAATGCATATAGAGCTGCTATCTGACCAGATTATCCGAAGATTGTCTCTTTTTTGAGGTAGCTGTCCCAGGAAATCTGTAAGTGTGTGCAGCACATGCTGACAGTTATCCAATTTCATGGGCTCAGGACTATCCCAGGTTTTTGTACCTCAGAGGTGGCAACCTTAAATGCATGGCAGTTGTGATTTAGTTTGTTTTACAGAAATTTTGCAAACTTTCAGTAATAAAGTGTGATGAACCTGCTAAGCAGGGAGCTACCATTTCCATCAACTCCCTCTCCACTTCATCTGGCCAGGTTGCCAACTTTCTAATGGCACAAAATGGATCACCTTGCCCCGCCCCCTGTCCAGAGGTCCTGCCCCTTTTCTGAGGCCCCACCCCCACTCACTTCACCCCCCCCCCTCTGTTGCTTGCTCCCCACCCTTCCACTCCACTTTATATTGGGACTGAGGCAGGGGAATTGGAGTGTAGTCAGTGATACGGAGAGCAGAGTGAGGGCTCCAGCTGGCGGTGCAGGTTTTGGGTTGAGCCGGGGATTGAGGGGTTTGGGGTGCAGAGGGGAGCTCCATCATAGTGAGCCAGGGGTTCAGGTGTGGGAGTGGGTTCACTAGGGCAGGGCGCATGGCCTGGGAGGTGAGTTAGAAATGTGGAAAGGGGTTCCTAGACATTGCTTGGGTGCAGGAGGGCGGTTGAGGTTCGTGGCCTACGCCAGCATCATAGCTTTTCACCACGTCCTCTGCTCTCCCTTCAGGGCTCTAATGGTGCAGGGGGTGCTAGCAGGAGTAGGTGCTCTGGTTGGCCTTTGCTCTTGAGATAAAAGGGAAGGCTTCTTGCATATCTAGCAGGCAACAGCCACCATCTGGCCCATCAGATGCACTATCTTTCTATACTCATATGAGAACAGCACTTTGATAGATACCTGAGTTATCTCTCGGCCAAATCCTACAAGGTGCTGAGCTCCCTTCACTTGAGGGAACAAAACAGTTCCTGGAAGGCACTTAGTGATTTGCAGAAGATTTGTGAAGGAATAATTATGCAGTTGATCATGGAATAATTATGCATAATTGCAGTTGATCATGGAATAATTATGCATAATTCCTTTGTGAAGGTGTAGAGGAAGGTGACTCCAAGTCGGCAGCACAATGGTGCTAAGACAGGCTCCCTGCCTGTCCTGGCTCTGCCCGCTCCTGGCAGTGACTACCACATCTGGCTCCTAGGCTCAGGGGTGGCCAGGTGGCTCTGCACCTGCAGGCGCTACCCCCACAGCTCCCATTGGCTGTGGTTATCAGCCAATGGGAGTTGCAGAGCCTGCACTTGGGGCGGGGGAAGCACGCAGAGCTTCCCTGATTGCCCCTGCACCTAGGAAGGACATGCTACAGGGACATGCTGGTCACTTTCAGGAGCTGCACAGAGCCAGGGCAGGCAGGGAGCCTGTCTTAGCCCCATTGTATTGCTGCCAACCAGATTTTTAATGGCCTGGTCAACAGTGCTGACCAAAGCCACCAGGGTCCCTTTTTGACTGGGTGTTCCGGTCAGAAACTGGACATCTGGCAAGCCTAAATCACATAGAGACATGCTGTGAAACTGAGTGTAAGGCCTTTGCAAGCTAGGCCAAGAAAAAAGTTTAAATGTTCACCTTTAAGAACACCCCCCCCGCTTTGCAAACTAAAGGTCTCAAGAATCTTTTATAATAGAAGGTGGGGGAGGGTTTGCTACCAGCCTTCATTAGCTGTTCCCCAGAAGGCAAATCTATCAATGCTGCCTGGGACATTTTTTCCCCAAATATGTAAAAAATTAGCAACCAAGATGTGAAGTTGTCCATGAATTTGTTACTATCTTAGACCTTGACCCTGCAATTACTTGCACACAGGCTTAATTGCATGGACATGGGCATTCCCATTGATGTCAAGGGGACTACTCTCATAGTTAAAGTCAAGCATGTGCCTGAGTATTTGCCAGATTGGGGGCTTTATCTCTTACTACTGCTAGAAGCCATAAAAGACCTCCAGTTCCATATTTACTTAGAAAAAGCTCCCACTAATGCTACTGGGAATCTTACATGAATAAAGAGTACAGGATCAAACCTGAATTTTGGCTGCAGAAAGAATGATGAAATGGGCCTTAAATTAGTATTTGTATTAAAAACAATTAACATCAGTGTAGAAATGCAACCCTCTTACCATTATACAGCCACCCCAAAGGTTCAAAAATCATGTCGGGTCTTAAAAATCACAAGATTACCTTAATAATCATGAGACTTTCAATTAAACTTTGGGTTTTTATTTGTTTCTAGTTTTTGAGCCTTTCACTTTTTCAAGGTTCTCTTTGCAACTGTAAGGGCTAGAAACTACATTTTAAATGAAAGTTCAGATTCTTGTGAGACTTGAAATAACATTGTAAGTTGGCAACACTCCGAGAATGTTCATCATTAGGAATATTCTAGAAAAAAGAATATTGAGGAAACCAGACTTCCCTTTGTGAGAGGTCTATTAGTTTAGGAGCCCTGTGTTTTCTTGAGCAGTTAGCAATGGCTACGCAAATATATCTTTATTATCACCACAGGAGCTATACTGTTCAATTTTTGTCAGCCAAAAAAAAAAATCTTATCTTGATCTCCTTGCTTCTTATGGTGAGTAGCAGAGAGGAGTTTACATAATCCTCTGACTTTTTTCTTTTCTTCCGGGAAATCTTTCATTAAGGAGTTTGCTCCTGTTAATCATCTTTTTACTATAAAAGCCTATCTGTTCAAACCACAGGCGGTCTCCTGACCTCCAGCAATTGTTAAGCACTACGTAAGTAAACTATTACTTCAATTCTTTGTAGCATCGGTAACTTGCCACCTTGAGTGCATGCTTTTATTATATTTATAAAATTCACCTCACTACAGGCAGTGTTCTATCCAAAAGCTGCTAACAATTACTACAATCTTCCTTCCATTCTATCCTTGTTTGGAAGCAGAATGCGGTATTCAAAACATGGTATCAAAACCAGAATCTGTCACTTTGCTACGAATCTGCAGCAAGCTTTGATCTTTTTTTTTTTTTTTTTTGAAAACACAACACATGAGAATGCTTGGAAAATGCAATCGTGTTTTTATAAACTGCTTTTCACCTTCAACAATCTCTAAAAATAGCAAGTAACTAAACATCACCAAGGTGTATGTTCTTTTTGTAATGAGAGGTTCTGTATCACCGCTGTCTTCAGTTTGGTGGGCTGGGCCAGACAAGGCTACTATTACCATGGGTTGTGACTGAGGCCAGCAGGAAATAGAAAAGTCTATTACTAGGGCTCCTGTGTGGTATCTCTCTGTTACAGGAGGTGCAGGAAGAGGCATTAATATTGTGTGTAGTCCATCTTGGGTTTAGTTTATTTTTTCCACAATGATCTCAGAACCGATCACTTGAAGTAACTCTGATTAGCTCCCCCTATATTTAGCCAAAGTCATTCATATTAAAGATTAAGAAAATCCCAAAGTTGCCTAACAAAGGGCTGCATTGACAGTTTACCTGGAGCATTACAGCCGCATATGAAAGAGCAGGTTGTAGCCACTCTCCTCTTTCACATGGTTTGTGGCCCATGGAAACCTCCATCCTTGTGTGGATTGCTTCATCTTGATCAGAGTGGCTTTCTTCTTGGAACAAGCTAGAGAACAAATAAGCCAGGTAATGAGTCAATATGATTTTTTTCAAACCCATGCAGCCAGAGTTGAGATGGAGAGAGCAGCTGCTAGCAGCAAAGAGTGTCTCTTATTGCTTGGGTAGCTAGGACTCCTTTGTTGGGTTATCCCTATTTTACAACTGGGGAAGTGACTTGCCTAAGGTCAACCTGCAGGCCAGAGTTGCAAATATAATCTATGTCTCCTAAGTGTAGTGTTTTATCCACTAGAACACAATCTCAGAGACTTTTGCTAGAAAAATCTGGGGAAACATGCCTCCAACTCAGTTCCCCAAAGGAGGTATTTAAAAGTGCAAGCAGAACTCGAACAGCTCAAGACTAGACTGGAGGCTCCTATCATGCTACTCCACCCTGAATGGGCCCAACCTATATAACAGCCTCACCTATTCTCTCTCCTACAGGCCTACTCATCTCTGACACAAGATGGTGACTCAGAGACATTTGCCTCTTTGTGCCTCAGGACAGGGCTCCACAAGCCTGAGACTAGAAATTCTTGCAGATATTTGGTCAATTCTCTCCTTACTTCTCTTCAGTTGGCTCAACGTGGAGGAGAAGCTATTGCACTGAAAATGCTGATAATCTGATCCAAGCACCACGTAAGAGGTAAGGTCCCTTTCCACTGCTTCATGACATCAGAGGGAAACGCAGATGACAGTGAGGAACTGCTGATTCAAAAGCTAAACAATTTAATTCTGCTTTCTCCCTTGCTTATATTTACCACTGTCATATCTGAACCATTAATAAATACAGTAAGTCATTACCACCCCATTTCTCCAAGCTGGTTCTGAGATTTCTGAAACAATTCTGAATGAGGAGGGGAGGCAATTCATTATGTTCGGGACACAATTTCTGGGAATTTCAGCTATATGAAACAAAACCTACCTTTGCTCAATCAAATTAGCCTAATTACATACATATGTATTGTCTGCTGTTCTATTATACCTAGAAAAAATTAAAAGGAGCTTGAGTTTCACTTTGAAACCAGCAGCTTTTGCATAAGAAATGTGGACAACTTGACATCAGACAAAGCTTGATGCTCCATTATTCATTAAAAATGTTGATAAGACTGGCTTATGCCTAGACTACCAGATTTTTTTTTAAATCTTCAAGGGACATGTTTAAATTAGCGCAGGCCTCTGCTTTATTTCTGTAGCCTTTCAGTCCAGGTATGCTGTGCTGAGAATATTGACAAAATGAGATTGTCAAGCTACACTCAAATTCTTATGCTTGTCCTTTCCTGTTTAAATGTTACTATGACTTCAGAGATCATACTGCATCTGAATCATTTTGCTGCTGCATGAAGATACACCAACACAAGAATCTAATGCTTAATATATGCCCATTAGTGGGAAAGCAACTGTTACACTCATTACGTTACACTACGTGTTCAAAGGGCAACAGCAACAAAATAACGCTTTCTGTTTTGGTAGATGTGGGAGCTCTTCAGAAGCTCTCAAGGCCTCTCTTAAAAGGCTGCAGCCTGTTCTCCCCTGTGCCATAGCTTTTCACCACGTCCTCTGCTCTCCCTTCAGGGCTCTAATGGTGCAGGGGGTGCTAGCAGGAGAAGGTGCTCTGGTTGGCCTTTGCTCTTGAGATAAAAGGGAAGGCTTCTTGCATATCTAGCAGGCAACAGCCACCATCTGGCCCATCAGATGCACTATCTTTCTATACTCATATGAGAACAGCACTTTGATAGATACCTGAGTTATCTCTCGGCCAAATCCTACAAGGTGCTGAGCTCCCTTAACTTGAGGGAACAAAACAGTTCCTGGAAGGCACTTAGTGATTTGCAGAAGATTTGTGATTTACAAAGTGATTTACAAAGCCTGAGCCAGATGCTCCCAAAGCAAAGAGGTTCAAAGAAATGGAAATTGCGCCTGAAAGGGTACAGGTTCAACAAAGGAGGAAGAGAAGTGAACATGCTGCAGGCTTCTGCCCTGGCCATTGACTGAAAACTCCCCCCTCACTCTTATAGTTGGAGTGCTGAAGATCTGAGAGATACCTATTACGTATAACAGGAGCTGAGGCACGCTGAATGCTTTCTTTGGGGGCCTGTATATTTCCAAGCAGGAAGTTAATGCTATCCCTGGCTTCTCAGGCCTGGCCCACATTACAAAGTGAGGTCAACATAAGCCGCCTTGCGTCAACCTAGTAGTGCATATGTCTACTCTTAAGTTTGTTTCCCACCAATTCCCAGCATTCTCAAAACTACAATAACCACACGAGGAAATAAGGAAACAAATCAACAGAGCCAGACATGTACCCAGAAGCCTCCTGCTATAAGACAAGCCCAAGAAAGAAACCAACAGAACTCCACTGGCCATCACCTACAGTCCTCAGCTTAAACCTCTCCAACACATCATCAGTGATCTACAACTTATCCTGGACAATGATCCCTCACTTTCACAGACCTTGGGTGGCAAACCAGTCCTCACCCACAGACAACCTGCCAACCTGAAGCATATTCTCACCAGCAACCACACGCCGCACCATAACAACACTTACTCAGGAACCAATCCATGCAACAAACCTCGATGCCAATTCTGCCCACATATCTACACCAGTGACACCAGGACCTAACCAGCTCAGCTACAACATCACCGGTTCATTCACCTGCACATCCACCAATCATGTGCCAGCAATGCCCCTCTGCTATGTACATTGGCCAGACTAGACAGTCCCTACATAAAAGGATGAATGGACACAAGTCAGATATTAGGAATGGCAATATACAAAAACCTGTAGGAGAACACTTCAACCTCCCTGGCCACAC